>NC_050445.1:87186542-87486542 GCF_903995425.1 Onychomys torridus | reverse complement strand
ACGAACGGAGAGCGGCAGGCACTCCCCTGCATGGTGTGGTGAGAGATGATGAGGCCCGTGAAGGAGGGCAGGGCGAGAGCACACACTAGTATGTGTCTGTACTCTGAGCATCCTGTTCAGTATTCCCTGAATCCCTTCCTCTGCAGGATGGTGCTTCTGAGGGGATGTCATAGGGTTGATTTGATTGTCACTAGGAACAGAAAGGCCTGCCCTTGTCATTTACTTACGTTGGAGGTTGAAAAGTGAGAGATGTATTTGTTCATCAAAACAATGCTTATGAATAGATTTTAGCTGACAACAGAAACTAAGAGACACCATAACATTCAAATTGCAAGGGAGAGCTTCTTTGACAAGGGGAAGATTTGGGAACACAGGGTTTGATTTCCTCCATGGCAGTCTTTGACAATGCAGGGCACAGTATTGCGGTTTCTGGTTCACCCAAGTGTATGACCTGCAGGGAGTCATGTCAGATAAGTGAACAAACCTTGATTCAATAAAATTCCATGGCACCAGAATATATATCCTAGTACTGATGAAGGTCCTGCTGAGCACAGGGGAATTGCTCACAGGGATTAACCTGGATCATCAATGCAGACAGATTAGTAAATGTTTACTGGTATTGCCCACTTCTGGATAAGTCTGTGTGTAGTGGGTAGTCATTCCAGCTTTGATGTGGAAGTTCCAACCCACATGTGTGTCTTACTTGAGGAAGTAGAATTCAGTGTGGATAGGTTAGTAAGTGTCTATTGGTGTTGTGCACTTCTGGATAAGTCTGTGATCCACCGAGGAAGGAAACAGATCATTCTGAGACTCTCCGCAGCTTCGTAGAACCCAGACACGAGTTAACACACACCAGGAGAGGCATGAAAACCACCTGGAAAGACATTAGAGACTGACAGTGATTTCCAAACTTTCCCCTCAGCCCACCTGATTGCTCATGCCTCCTTCAGCTACCTGCAGGATTTTCTCCGCACACAGCAGTAACCCCACAGCAGCCAAGGTTCCAGATCCAGTTCCAGATTCCTTGGACTGAAGTTCTGACAGCCCCAGCTTGGGGCAGGTGGCCGTGGTTAGTTCAGTCAACTAAGATCAAGTTGTGTGTCACTACAAAGTGTGAAACATCAAAAAGACATTCATTGTTTAGTAGTCTAGAGTAATGCAGGGCTTGGGAGTTGGAGACAGAAAGATCAGCCTGAAGTCATCTTTGGCTACATAGGAACCAGAAGCCAGCCTGGGCTACAGGAGACTCAGTCTCATAATACTACCAATAATAATAATAATAATAATAATAATAATAATAATATGTGTTGAGAAAAAAAAAGTGTCGCTTGGTAGGAGGAAGGCCCAAAACAAATTGACATAGCAAGTGGATCCTTTGTTTGCTTGCTTGTTTGTTTGTTTGTTTGTTTGAGGGGGCTGTTTGTTTTTGAGACAGGATTTCTCTGTATAGCTCTGGCTATCCTAGAATTCACTATATAGACCAGGCTGGCCTTGAACTCACAGAGATCTGCCTGCCTCTGCTTCCTGAGTGCTGGGATTAAAGGTGTATGCCAATAGACACATTTTTAAAAGAGAGAAAAAAATGTAATTTGGATTATGGGCAACCTAGTGACTTGAAATATTGTGTGAGTTGTGACATTTTCTTTAATGGACTCTGTGTGTGTGTGTGTGTGTGTGTGTGTGTGTGTGTGTGTGTGTGTGTGTGTCTGTGTGTGTGTCTGTGTGTGTGTCTGTGTGTGTTTTCAAGAATTGTTTTACTTTCTGTAGGACACGCATCAAGTTAGTTCTAGGGTAGTGTTGCAAAAGTAAAATGATTTAAACCAACATATTTCTTCATCCATCCCACTCCCTCCCCCAATACAGATAACTTGAAAACAGATGATGGTGTTTGTTTGTCTGTCTGTCTGTCCCCTCTGTTTCTAATTGTTTCTGGGGTTTTATTTTATCATGTTAAGTTGTGTTTTCAGTTTAGTGCATTTTTGTTTTGTTTTGTTTTTGATATAAGGTCTCAAATTGGCTGTGTAGCCCAGGCTGTCTTTGAACTCCTGGGGTTTCTCCTGCTTCAGCCTCCTGAGTACTGTTAATATTACAACCATTCATCACTATGCCTGTGACTCAAGGCCTTGACCATGTTAGTCAAATCAGCCACTGGGCTCTACCTGATTACCTTGTTCACATTTTGACTTGGTTCTTTACTTTCCTGGGTAATTTTGAATGAATTATCCTAAAGTTTTGTAGCGGTGATGGGGGCGCTACCACCACCCACTCACCATGTCCAAGCAAGGGGCTGTGGATCAAAACACAGAGACAAGAGGCAGCAGGTCATTCGCCTCAGCAGAATGCTGGATGACATTTATTGAAGGAGGGAGGAGGCCTTAAATACAGGCTTACAGCACAATGGGAAAACCCAGGAGGGCAGAAGTTTGCTACCAATGTTCTACATTCTTGCATCTAAGCTGTTAACATCCAATATGCAGGATACACAAACACGGAACCTCCCGTAATCATTCAGGAAGGTGGAAACTGGCAGGGGATTAGCTTATCGAGGATATCAAGGTCTGCAAGCAAGGCAACAGCTACCCAAAACAGGGGCCAGGGACCTACAGAGTTTGTGTGTCAATTTCCTAGCATATAAAATGAGGATATTGTCATCTATTGCTATTTGCAGACCTTTAGCAGATAGGTGGTTGAAGCAGGTTCTCTTATATCCCAGGCTGGTCTCAAACTCTTACTGAGTCAAGGCTGGCCTTGAACTTCCGATTCTCCTGCTGCTGTCTTCCCAGTGCTGAGATCACAAGCATGTGCCACCATACCCAGTGTGTGAGGTACTGGTAAGCATACCCAGGGCTTCATGCATGCTAGGCAAACACTCTCGACTCTCAGCTGCATCTCCAGCTCCTTTGGAGGATCTCTAATGAGACCATATCATAACATGCATGCCCAGCTCAGTGACCAGAACTAGCAGCCCATCCATTTAGCCACCCTAGATGTGTATTTGGCCTTGCCGTTGCCTAGCTGAGAGAGTAATCTGTGACCACAAACTAAGCAAAGCTTGTCCACTCACCTCTTATCACCAGTTCTTTGGTTTCTTTGGGCCATGTGTCAATAACCCCATGGTCTGACCTGTTAAGCTGGTTCACTGGTGCTTAAAACAGAGTTCAATCAAAACTCTGAGTGCAGAAAATATTTTTTTGCATTGAAAACAGGTTGCTTATACCCACCCCTGAGCCTCTGTTGCTTCATCTATTCAATATGAATAATAATAGTCATCCTGGAACGCACCATTATAGCTCATAGGTAATGTATATAAGATGCCTAGGGCAATGTGTTGTTCAGTAAGGGAGTCTATCTTTTTTTTTTTTTTTTTTTTTTTTGAGATAGGATCTCACTATGTTTCTCAGGCTGGTCTCAAACTCCTGCACTCTAGTTATCTGCTCATCTATATCTAGGTGTAGCTAGAACCTCAAGCATGTACCACTAAACTCATTTTTATTAATTAATTTATTTGTTTTGAGCTTTTGAAGTAATGTTTCATGTAGCTCAGGATGGTCTTAAATTCATTATGTAGCCAGGACTGATCTCGAACACCTGATTCTCCTGCCTCCACTTCCCAAGCAGTGGGATTACAGGTGTGCACCATCACATCCAACTCAATTTTTCCCTTCAATTGGGTTCACAGATGTCTGAATTTTGAACAGTATCTTAAAGGGAAAAAATGTCCCAGCTTCTCAAATGTGAGCCAACAAGTCCATGTTTGTGGCCAAAATTAGACATACAGACTTCGCCGAGCTGTTGCTCTTATCAAGAAGATGCTGGGGACAGCCTAGATATCTCTCAGAAGGAGCATTGTTAGCAATAAACGGTCCTATGTCACAGAACAGTGAAACAAAATAAATCCCTATGGGGAAATTTTCCAAGAAATATCAGTGAAAAACACCAAAGGCAAAGCCATGAGTACAGGTTGGTCACATTTGAATTGAAAGTTTATGTGAGTGTGATACACGTACACACATATGCATTACATGGATGGATGGTTTCACACACAAAAATAGTGAGTGCTTCATTTGGATAAGTCTGTGTAACAAAACTATACACACACACACACACATATATAATATATGTTTTTGTTTTATTGGGGGGGTTGTTTATTTAGGGTTTCTCTGTGTTTCCTTGGCTATCCTAGAACTCGATTCATAGACCATAGACCTTGAATCCAGAGAGATCTACCTGCTTCTGCCTCCTGATCGCTGGGATTAATGGCATGCACCACCACTGTCCAGCAGTAACATAACAATATTAAATATATTTAATAAAAATATAAATATAGAAGTATAAGCCGGGGCTAGGAATGTTGCTTAGTGGTAGAGCATATGCCTATCCTATGTGAGGTTCTGAGTTCAGTCTCAGCACTGCACCAAGAGACGGGGAGAAAAGCATAGATAAAGTGGGAGCAACTTATCTATGGGTACTTCCATCTGTAATCCCACTGCCCAGGATGCTTACTTAGGCTGTGAGGTTTCAAGTTTGGGGCCTAGACTATACAGCAAGACCCTGTCTCAAAAAGAAAGAAAATATCTGTAAATGTTCACATCAAAATTGTACATAAAGGTGGCCTTCAAGATGCCCCTCAAAGGGACAGGATGGTGACATCTACAGATGGGATGGTTTAGAGTGTGAGTTTATCAAGGGAAAGGTGGGTGGTTTACAACTGGCATTTCCCAGCACTGCAGTTTTAATTTTTTTTTTTTAAATTACATATTGAAAACTGATATGTCAAACTGTCAACCGTACATCTCAACTGCTAACTATAGATGGTGATCTATTAAAAGGGGCAAAGAGTTCAAAAGTTGAGGCCTTTGCATTTGAACTTCAGTCTCACGCTTTCCTCCTTGTATTGTGTAAGTTTTGCATTTACAAGAGTGCAGCCTTGATGAACAGTGTTTCCATTGGTGAAATGTCACCATGACTCAAGGAAACATTTGCTTTCTTCTGGGAGACCTGCTTCTCTACACTTGACCTTGTGCCCTGTGTGAACTTGGCCTACTATATGGGCATTAGTTGTGTTATTGTTAGTCTTGTTCCCCTCATACATTAAGTGGTCTTCACTTTTCATCTTTTTCTTACTTTAAAGTCATGTGACTGCTCCCAGGCACGCCAACCCTTTGACACTGTGACATGCCATTGTCATCCCCAAAGTCTGCATTCAGGAACTGCATAGTCTAGTTATTTTTTTAAAATTCTCATAATGTCTCAAGTAAGTGTGACTTGTGTTGGGCCTCTTTCAAAGCTGTCCTTAGCCTTACTCAGGTACAGACTGCAGTTCAGTCACACCCAAAAGCCCGCTGTAAGTCTGCTTCTGAGAGACCCACTGATGAGCTCACTGGAACATGGCGCATATATACGATTACACGAGTCTGCAGTGTGCCGACAGACCAGGCTCTGACATCATATCTCTCAAATCTTTTTGTCCCCACAGATGACAGAAGGCAGGCACTGTCAGGTGCACCTGCTGGATGACAGGAGACTGGAGCTGCTGGTTCAGGTAGGCATTGGGTCCTCAGGGGTACCCACTCCCTGCCCTCTTTGGAGCATGGTGGCCCGTGTCCAGGCTGCTCACCTAACTGTGCCTAGAACCCAATGCTTTAAAGTGACTGAAGGGGGAAGAGGTGGCTCTGAGGTCAGCAAACTTGGTCTGCTCATGAGTTATTGTAGCTTGGTCTTCCTGAAAGACTAAGTCTTCCTGAGTCAAGCTGGTTATGGATGAGTGGAAGCTCTTTGTAAAATGTGATGCTATGTGAGTTTTATCCACTTTTCTTGTTGACGATTTTCTTTCTATTTGCCCAACACCCTGGACCAAAGTTTTAAAAAACCTGTTGAATTCCTGTTGATATGGCTAGCCTAGATGCCTCTTAAAGACCAAACCTACTTTACCTTCTCGTTGAGCCTTGTCCTTTACCCACTGCACCCACACTGCAATTAAAATAAATAGGACAGGAGCTGGAGAGATGGTTCAGTGGGTCAGAGTACTTGCTGCCCTTGTAGAAGATCCAGGTTCGATTCCCAGCATCCACATGGTGGCTCACAACCCCCCAAAACTCCAGTTCTGACCTCCACAGGTGCCAAGCATGTGGCAGTGTTCAAGCATACATGTAGAAAAAACAACACACACAAGGTAAAATGAGTAAGTCATTTGAAAGAATTAGAGGACTAGCATGCAGCACAGTAGTTTTACCAACTTTAAATCCAGGTTTCTACCTACTTTTCTCCTTCCTGCCCCTTCTCTCCTATCCTGTCGTCTTTCTCCTCCCTTTCTTCCTGGCTTCCTTTCCTTGTCCCTCCCTCCCCATTTCATCTCCTCCAACAGCAGCATCCAGACTTCAGACCATCACCACATAGTCCTGACTGTTAGGCTCAGGGTTCCAAAAGGAGCCATTCAGGCTGCTGCCCAGTGGTAACCCCGCTTCCCCAGTCCCTGCAAGACCAACATCAGCCATCAGTTGGATGCTCTGGCAGATTCCAAACCACACTTCTTCTCTCCAAGCCCATAGTGTCCCCAAAGCTCGTAGATAGTTCCTTCTCGAACTGGGTTCTCAGAACTTAGTGGTAACAACGGCGTGAAGAATGGTTAAGAAATCCCACAAGCAAGCAAAGGCTGCTTTTGATGGTTGGGGGGGCAAATGTGATAGCAATGGGAGAGGCAGGCAAACAAACGGCTACTGATCAGATTTGTGTTTTAACAGCCCAAGCTTTTATCACGAGAGCTGCTGGACCTTGTGGCATCGCATTTCAACCTGAAAGAGAAGGAGTACTTTGGAATAACGTTTATAGATGACACGTGAGTGTTCTGGTTTTTTATGTCTTTGCCTTTTGCTTGCCCAGTGCACTTGCTGATTCTCATGGTTAGCAGCAAGGGAGAAAGTAGTTGTATCCTGTTTAGCTGTAAGTGTCTCAGTATGGATTTTTTTTTTCCAACAAGTCATAAAGGAAGAAGAAAAGGAACACGAAGTACTTAAAAGTCTTGCAAATATCGCCAGGTATGGTGGCAAATGCCTGTCATCTCAGCACTAGGAAGTAGAGGCAGGATGAAGAGTGTAAGTTCTAGACCACCTGGTCTACAGAATGAGCTCCAGGCAAGCCAGGGCTGTGAAGCAGGATAATGAAAAAACAAAAACAAAAACCTCAGAATGTGTTTATAAATGTGTTAATGAGTTTGAGTCTATGTGACTGGTCTTTGAATGGGTGGTCATGTTCCCCCACTCACTCATATGTCAGAGATGGAAACACTAGGTTGTCATTCACATGAGGATCGTGAAGCTAGTTTAATGTTTTGGTGTGGTGAAGCTAGTTTAATGTTTTGGTGTTAATCGTTAGGAAGTTTAAAGCCCAATTTGTGACTGGCTTTAAAGATATATACAGTTGAGTACGGAATTAGCTTTTACCACGCTCTAAGTCTCTTTCATGTTGTCCTGGAAGTTGTTTGTTTATTGTCCATCTATTTCCATTCTTTATGTTAACAAGTTGTGTGTGGGGTGGGGGGACGATACAACACAACACGACTGTTTTATGTCAACCTAATTTGTCTATATTATATGTGGTCTGATATGTTATGAGAGGAATCCTTCCCTTTTCTGAAGACATTTTCCAAAGAGTTCAAGAAAATGTGTTCCAGACACAAAATATGCTGGCCAACCACCACGTTCTTTCCATAACTCTCTCAATGTAAGTGGTTTTTCAGTTGTTCAGTGAAACCAGGAAGAAAATAACCTCAAGAATGAGTTAGTTTGTGTTTAACACCTTGTACCCACTAATGATTTCTCACTCAGGGCCTTCACAAAGTCTAAACAAAACCCTCAACTCAGGCTGCTAAAACCTAGATATTTGTTTAGAGATGTACAACCCTCCTCCCACACACCCCCCCCCAAAAAAAAACTTATAGCAGACTCAGAATGTTTTCTGAAGATGATTCACCCAAAGAGGGGGAGGGGGGCACACACGCAGTGGGCATCACCCTCATACTCTTGATTCACCCAATAGCTGGTGGAGAGGCGGTTGATCATCTGCCCTCTGCTGGATAAAGGAGGAAATGCATGTGTCCATTTTCCACAATACTAGCCAGAAAGCCACAGCAGTTCACAAGAATCAGTGGGTAAATGGCCACACAGGCAGAACCTGTGTGTGAATGAAAGTATATAAGACCTATGGTCACAAATACATCATAACTGAATGATATGCTATGAACTGTAATTTCTACGAGCACTGTCATTTAGAAGGAGATCATATCAAGATGAAGCTAAAGGCCTGAAAACTGGCGCCATGCTTTTGTTTCGCAAATGTTTGCTGAGTGGCTACCAGATGGTATTCTAGGTGCTGGGGAATCATCTTTGAGCAACACAGTTAAGATTCCCTGCTTGCAAGGGTTAAAATTGCAGTGCTTGTGGTCTAGTTTAGCAAGCAAAGAGTTGATGAGAAGATACCAGAGACTATAAGCTCACTGAGATCGTATGAAGGCCATATGGGGGAAAGCTGGAGGGCAGTTCTAGACAGAGTGGGCCAGGATGGTGTCTGGAAGACAGCATGCACGGAACACCAAGAACCGGCTCTGCCAACAAAAAAGTCTAAAGATGGAGCCCAGTTTTACTTTTGTGTTTTGTTTTAATATGATGTTTGTTTGTTTGAGGTGGAGCCTCAGGTAGTCCAAGCTGGCCTTGAACTCCCGACCCTACTGCCTCTACCTCCGTGTTGGGGTTATAGGTATGTGCCACCATGCTTGACTTGGTTTAGTTTTTAAGAAAGGCAGGGAAAGCCATGGTAGCCAGATTGCAGAAAGCAGGCAGGAAAAGGTCCAAGATTAGAGCTAAGTGTGAGATGGTGGAAATACCCAGAATCCTGTAGCTGTGTGATAGGACAGCACTATTGGATATTGCTGACACTCAGGCTCCACATCTATCACCTGCACAGAACTATGGTCCTTATATGGCAAATACCATATGAGGGGCCCAGAATAGGATGCTGGCATTCTGTATTTCAGGCATATTGAGTAAGACATTTGAGTCCAGAGCACAGGCACACATGCAAGAAAAGCCTTTCAGGGCCCTGGAATGCTGTCACAGAATTCTCTCTAGAACTGGGCCAGGCACACAGAATCCACAGAGGGATAAGGAGGTGGCAGTCTAGGCAAGCATTACTTGAAACAAACATACCGTGCTCTTGCTCAGTGTGAAGACACCAGCCTGAGGGTGGGTTCAGAGGTGAGCAGCAAAGGACAAGATCACAGGTGAGCCCTATGACTCACAGAGAGAGATGGCAGTGCCCAGGATTTAGTCAGCATTGGAAAGAAGGGAAGCCCCAAGCACAGTGCCTTGCCCAGACATTCTAACTTGCTTCAGAAAGAAAAGGAAAAGATCTGAGCATAGTGCTGCGTACCCATAATCCCAGCACCCAGAAGGTGTCCCACAAACTCTAGGCCAACCTAGGCCATATAGAAAACGCTATCTAGAAAGAAAAGGGCTGAGGAGAAGGCTCGCTGGGTAAGAACGTTTGCTGCACAGTCATGAGGACCTGAATTCTAATCCCTAGGATAGGATCCATGTAAAAAACTGGGTGTGGCCACATGCATCTGTAACTCTAGCACTGTGTAAGGAAGAGGAAGCTGATTGCTAGGACTTACTGACTGCCAGCCTAACTCCTGATTCAATAGCAACCCCACCACAGGGAGTAAGAGAGAAAGTTATAGAGTGAGACACCCACTGCTCTCTTCTGGCCTCTGCATAGTCATGTACAAAACACACAAACATGTGCAACACACACACACACACACACACACACACACACACATCAAAAAGAGAGGTGGGACAGCATGAATGACTTCCTTGGAGGACTTAGGCCACCATCTTTCTTGTCTACCATGGCATTTGTGGGATCCCTTCCATTACACTTCTGCCACAGAAGTCAAACCTTACAGCCTTCCCAGGAAGCTGGTATGCCCCAACTCCCCTACAGGTAACAAATGCCAGGCGGTGGTGGCACACACCTTTAATCCCAGCACTCGGGAGGCAGAGCCAGGTGGATCTCTGTGAGTTCGAGGCCAGCCTGGGCTACTAAGTGAGTTCCAGGAAAGGCACAAAGCTACACAGAGAAAGAGAAACCCTGTCTCGAAAAACTAAAAAAAAAAAAAAGAAAGAAAGAAAGGAAAGAAAGAAAGAAAGAACAGACAACACCTGATGTCTGAATTACAGCCAGCTGGGGAGGTGTCTTCTGTCTCCATCTGTGTTTATTCCCAGGAGTATGAGTTTGTCTTTTCTGGGAGAAGGAAGGTCTTGGCCATTTCCACCTTTCTGAGGAACAGGTCTGGAAACATGTTTATGTCCAAGGGTGTTTCTTCAGAAAGTCTTGGTCACAAACCTAGTTCTTTGTCTAGTAAATATTTTTGGAAGGTTTTTTTCCCCCCTCAGCACACTCCTCCGTGAAACCACCAAGTCGATCCCTCCCCGGGCACTGGCTGAGTTGCCTTTTCCAGCCCTGGTGCCACATCAGCCTTGAGGCTGTGGCAAACTCAACAGAGGAAGGCAAAGCTGAAACTAGCTACTATCTTTACCCCAGCTCATGGAGCCAAAAGAAAAACGGGAAAATAGACCGCAGTTACGTAAGGAAGGCAGCAATTCCTGACAGAGAGGGATGGAATTCCTGAGGCTGCACTTGCTGAGGCGTCCCAGCTCTGTGTGCAGGATGGTCTTCCACCTCTAGAGGGCAGTCTCAGCCCTCCTTCCCCACAAGGGGCCCTTCTTTAGCCATCCCTTCACCCATTTTGAAGAACTTTGCTGAGTGACCTTTGCTGATGCAGAAATAACAAAGAGACTTTACAACAGTTGCTTTGGATCTCTGTCCTTTCTGGTGGGCCTGAAACAATGGGACTTCCAGGGCACAGACTCTAGACCAAATAGAACCTGTGGCTTACAGTTATGAGTGCTTATCTTTGGTTTTTATTTTGTTTTATTTCGTTGTTGTTTGTTTGTTTGTTTGTTTTTAATTAATTAGATCTCATCATTATTGATGAAAAATTTAAAAACAGCAAGATGCAAATATTAAATGAACCTTATTATATCTTAGTATTTAGACATAGGTAATTTTCTTTCTTATTTTTCAGAAATTTTACTCTGAAATGAAATGAGAATGGCCTGACTACATGTAGAGGTCAAGGCCAGTTTTCCCAACACGGGGAGGCCAATCTCAATTATAGACAACAGAAATCTGCTTTCTAGGGCCAGAGTTAGAGCTTCAAGTTAGAGCTCTTGCCTAGTGTGGACAAAGATTCAATTCCCATGTTTTCAATTATGCCGCATTGTCTCTATAGCGAAAGAATAAAGGACATATGCACCTGTGATGGTGTGCTGCACACTCAGGAGGAGGAGACAGGAAGACTGCAGTGCCAGGCCAGGCTGGCTTCACAGGGAGAGTCTCTCCCAAAAGAAAAAAATGGGGAAGAGAAGGGAAGAGACGGACAGGAAGAGGAAATGGGAAGGGAAGAGGGGAGGAAGAGGTGGAAAGGAAGAGGAGATGGAAGGGGAAGAGGGAGGAGGAGGACAGGAAGAGGAAATGGAGAGGAGAGGGGGAGAACAGGAAGAGGAAATGGAAGGGGAAGAGGGGAGGGGAGGACAGGAAGAGGAAATGGAAAGGGAAGAGGAGAGGAAAAGGAGGAATTGTCAGTAGAGACTGAGGGACTTGGAGGCCAGCATGGGCTTTGATGTTTGACCACAGGTGCATTGATGGACAGCCTTGACCCTTCTGCCAAAAGCCAGGGGAATGACCCTAAGGGATGGGACAGATGTGTTTCACGAATTCCCAAGTAATGCAGGTTTTATCTGGCCTGATGGCCATAAGTCCTTCTATAGTCCAGCTTGAGCTTATTTCTAGACACACGGACTACCTGAGACCCAAGAGTTGACAAAAAGTATTTGCTCAATAAAGAGTGGCTGTTATCATTTATACTGTTGCTATTTGTACCCACTTTTCCTATCTGCTTGTTTCTAATTTTTAAAGAAGGTTAGGTGTATGCATGTTTTGCCTGCATGTATGTATGTGTGCCGTGTACATAGAGTGCCCATGGAGTACAGAAGAAGGCACTAGAATTCCCAGAACTGGAATCACAGATGATTGGTTATGAGCCACCATGTGGGTGCTGGGAACTGAACCCCAGGTCTTCTGTAAAAGCAGGCAATGTATTTTTCTGCTGAGCCATCTCTCCAGCCCCCTTTTTTATCTACTTATATTGGAATTTCCTTTAATTATTTATTCAAGGACCAAAATAGGCTGGAAAATGTTTTCTAGCTCATAACAGATTTTGCTGGAATTCAACATCCTCTTCCCAGCACCAGAAGCATGTTCTGAAACTGGATTTAGTGTAAGCATGTTGGAGCAGGCTTTAAGATGGATGGGGCCAGTTGAACAGCCTTGGAAATCATGTAAACAAACCACAGAGTGTCAAGCCAGAGAGGTCAAGGTCTTGAGAGAACTGTTTATACCTGTGAACTGGTGAGGCTCTGAAGTAAACAAATATTTAAACATCTGTAAGTCATGTGTCCACAGAAATAGCTCCAGAGAGTGCTGACCTGTGTGTGCACTGAAAATCGGCAGTGTTGTACCTGACTGGAATCTCCTTCCTTTTTCACTAAAATATGTCACATTTAACCTTTTATACAAATTTAAAGATCAATTTAGTGTTGTCCAGTGTCTTAACCTCCCAAAGCATTATCCAATTATTTATTCTCTCAGTTTTTCTTAAATATGTGCATGCAATATATATGAATTTCCATTGGTTAAGCTGGGCATTCCATTGGGCAAGCTGGGCATGGTAGAGCAAACCTGGGCTATAGCAAGGTTCTGTGTCTATAAACAAAAGGCAGTATAGGTAATATATTATACCTACTGTTATTCTCTTTATTAAAATTCTAAATTTATTTTTATTTATCTTATTTGAAACAAGGTCTCACTGAATAATCCTAGCAGGCTCAGTCTTGTATAGACCAAGCTAGCCTCTAACTCACAGAGATCCATTTGCTCCTACTCCTTCCCCGAGTGCTTGGATTAAAGGCATGTATCACCATGCCTAGAAATATTGCTGTTTTGGGGGTTTTTTGTTTTTTTGTTTGTTTGTTTGTTTGTTGTTTTGTTTTGGTTTGGTTTTGGTTTTAGGGGTTTTTGAGACAGGATTTCTCTGTGTAGCTTTTTGCTCCTTTCCTGGATCTCACTTTGTAGTTCCAGGCTGGCCTTGAACTCACACAGATCCTCCTGCCTCTGCCTCCTGAGTGCTGGGATTAAAGGTGTGTGCCCCTGGCTGCCTCTGCTGTTTTTTAATTTAAGGTTTTTGTTTGGTTGGTTGGTTGGTGGGTGGGTGGGTGGGTGGGTAGATTGGTTGTTTGGTTCGTTGGTTCTTTTTTTAAGAAAGTATTCTCTGTGTAACAGCTCTGGCTGTTCTGGAACTTACTTTGTAGACCAGTCTGCCCTTGAACTCAGAGATCTGCCTGCCTCTACCTCCCAAGTGCTAATTCTATGAAATTCTTCCAAGCAGTCTCTCCAGCTTGTTTTATGACTGCATTGTATTTCTCTGCACAGATTTATATTATTATGTTAACAATATCCTATAAATATTTGTGTTATTTCCAGGCTTTGGGCTATCAAAGTGAATGATTTGTATACATAGGTCATTTTTCAAATGTGCAAGTTCCTCTTGATAAGCTCTTCCAGTTGGAAATGCTAGCTCGGAAGTAGACAGGTTCAGTAAAATTGCTGAAGTGGCCTCACAGCCCGTAGTGTCCCATTTGGAATGTGAGCATGATTGTTTCCAGGCAGCTTTGCCAGCACTGTACATTGCTGATCTTTCCATGCCATCCTTTGCCTTTGCTTCTTCTCGCAGGGGTCAAGAGAACTGGCTGCAGCTAGACCACAGAGTTCTGGAACACGATTTGCCTAAGAAGCCTGGCCCAGCTATTCTGCATTTTGCTGTCAGGTATGTGTGGGCACACCCAGCATTTACCTCCTTTTTTGTTTATCTTATTTTTATTTTTCAACATTTCTAGTCATCAGAGACAGTGGATAAAAAGAGAAAAGACCCCATGAGAACATGACCATGTGAAGGAGATTGTCTACTGTCTTGGTCTCGGTTGCCATAGATACAGTATAGAGTTGTTTTCTTTGAAGATAAAGGAGGGAAGCATCTTGCTTTATTCCTCAAGATTCTTAGATTAAATATAAGGCTGAGTAACCTAAGAGATGTATTTTAATATTTAAGCCTTTTTTTTTATTCAATAAACTGTTATGATTCTCCAAATCTGAATCTGGCAAACATTTGCTGTTATACTTTATGTTGGGATAATGTGTTCTAGAGATGTGGAAACATTTGTGTTTTATACAATTCTACAGCTGAAATCACAGTTACAATGCCAAACAAATGCCCAGAGAAAGAATTACCCTCACAGCTCAGAGACCCGAATGGTTTTGTGCAGGGGACAGACAAGGATAACTCTCACAGCCCTTCCTTGACATGTTCTGTGAGCTCTGTTTGGAGAAATCCTTTCACAAGATCCCCAAACTGATACATTTAACCAAATCAGGGATTCTCAGAGCTGGCCCAGGAAAATATTTTAGCATTAACTACTACCAATCTAAGAGAAGTAGAATGCTTAAGACTAATCTTCTTGCCCTCTCCATAGCTTCAGATACAAAACATTACCACTGGAGCCCAAAGTCCCTCCTGAAGCAGCCCTGCCCCCACCTTCAATCTGATGAACAGCTCTACAACAAATTTGTATTGCCAGTTCATAGAGCTGATTCAGATGCCTCAGCCAGGAAAAGCACTTGCTGCCAAGGGTGACAGCCCGGGCTGGATAACTGGGACCTCCCCGTGGATAAAGAACACCTACTCCAACAGTTGTCCCTGACATCACTCCACATGCAGGCACAAACACACAAAAGAAATAAGTATAAACATCATTTTGGGGGCTGGAGAGATGGCTCAGAGGTTAAGAGCACCGGCTGCTCTTCCAGAGGTCCTGAGTTCAATTCCCAACAACCACATGGTGCTTCACAACCATCTGTAGTGAGATCTGGCGCCCTCTTCTGTATACATAATAAATAAAATAAATCTTTAAAAATCATTTTCAGCTAATTCAACCAGAATAATAGTCTAAGATCAAGTTTAATTTTAATGATGAAAGACGTGTCTCATTTTATACTATGATACAGGGGCCCCACCCCCACTCCTCTTCTACCCTGTCTTGGTTCCCCTCCTGTTCCCCTCCCCCTCCCTTCTTTCCCTGCTTTTCCTCCTCCTTACTATAACGTTGAGGCAAAGTAAGTTAGAATGAAATTTTACAAATACTATTGTTTGCTTACTTCATCTGCTCCACGAAATTCAGAAGCACAAAGATACTGACTGTATCTTACCCCTGTTTAAAATTGTGGTTCTTCCATGAATTAGCTACTGAGAGTTGCTGAGCCTTAGCTTGCACATAATGTGTTCATAGCCCTGAGAAGGGGAGGGGCTTGTTGGTGGTGGTGTTCATTTTCTCAATTTTTGATTCTCGGGGCTGGAGAGATGGCTCAGTAGTTAAGAGCACTGGCTGCTTTTCCAGAGGACCTGAGTTTGATTCCTAGCACCCACATCATGGCTTCAAACCATCCATAACTCCAGTTCCAGAGGATTTGATACCCTCTTCTGGCCTCCATGATACATGTGCAAGCAAAACACATAAAATTACATTTTTGGCTGGGTGGTGGTGGTGCACTCCTTTAATCCCACCCAGCACTCGGGAGGCAGAGGCAGGCAGATCTCTGTGAGTTTGAGGCCAGCCTAGGCTATAGAGCAAGTTTCAGGACAGGCACCAACGCTACACAGAGAAACCTTGTCTAGAAAAAACAATTTAAAAAATTACATTTTAGATTCTGAGATCTGCATTGGATTTTTTTTTTCCCTGCCCTTAACCCTATTTGTTATTGGGTGGTTTTTAATGGTGCTGGGGATTGAATCCAGGGTCTTGCCCATCCTAGGTCTATGCTCCACCACTGAGCTCCCAACCCCTCAGAACATCTATTAATGCCCAAGAAGGGGGGCACATACAGATGACTTATTTAAGTGTAAATAATAGCTGGAGAATTCCCATGGATCCTAAAGAAAACCTGGAGTTTACTGAAACCCAGTGATGTGAGGCTGGTGTGCCCAGAAACAGAGGAAAAGGAGGTACAGATGGAGGCAAGGAGAGAGCCACCTGTTAGTGGCTGAGCAGGGGTCAGAACAGTGAAGGGAAAATGGCTAGCTGCAAATGAGGTGTCTGTCCATTCAGAATGAAGTCATCACTGTGAACATGTCAAACTCAGACAACACAGAATGAGCTGTTCCTCTCCACCAGCCTTCAACCTCCAGCTCTCCTCTTAGCCTCCTACCTTAGAGGACGGGTTGTGTAGTGGCTTACTGTTTATATCTTACTAAGGAGAGAGAAAGTTCTGTTTCTTTAGTCTTACATACTTCAGCTATCCAGCCTCCTGCAAGCATGAGCTGTTCCTGGCTCTGTTAAAATCCGGCACCATCAGCACCTTCTACATTAATCTTTGGGCGCATGTGCCATGTTCCTGCTGTGTCACAGCTCAGCCAAAGCATTGTGTCTTTGGAGAATCTTAACGAGTATCATTTATTTAGTGACCACATTTGTGTGCCTGTTCTTTGACAGCTGCTGTGGTCTAGCGTGTGTCTGAAAATTCCAGAGCCCAGACGCCGCGCCGCCTCCCCTTCCCGGCTGTCTTTCACAAGGCCACGCTATCTTTTCCAGCAGGTTCCTGGGATTCCACAGCAGTTGCTGCTGGCTTGTTCCTGGGGCTTCAGCCCCTACTTAGCACGTTATCTCAAATGTCCTGTAACCACTTGGTGTCCACTTTCTCCTCTCTGCTAGCATATTTGAGACCCTTATCAGGGCTTTAATGGTTCATGTACTGCAGCCTCCCAACAAGACAGTGATATCATCATAGCCTTTATTATTCCAATCAAGTAGTTGTTGTTACTATGGTTAAAGAAATGGTAATACAGGGTAGAACTCTTTGAATCCTGAATGGACTTCACGGAGGTCACAGAATGGAGACCCCTAGTGCAGGGACAGCTAGGGAATGGCTTTTATCACACACACTTGTTTGTCAGAGGGTCTCACACCTCCAATTAGAGGACACGGAATTGTTAGTGACATTTCTGTCTGAGGAAAGAACCCATTAGGTTACCTGTGTTGACTAGAGAATGCAACCAGGGGATTCAAACTAGAATTACAAAAAAAAAAAAATTAAATAAAAAAGCCTAAGTATGATGATGCTCACTTGTAATCCCAGCTCCAGTGAGGCTTGTGTGGATCCCTGGGGCTTGCTGGCCAGCCAGCTGAGCCTGCTTAGTGAGCTCCAGATAGTGAGAGACTCTGTCTTGGCTCTGGATTGGGGACGGGGGGTATTACACACAAACACACACATACACACATACACACATACACACACACATACACACACACACACACACATACACAGTCACACAAGTGCAATCAAAGGTATTATTTGATTGATTTGATCTTTACACTATAACAATATCTGAAATTTCGGGGGCCCTTGATGCATGGACACTGGGTAATGTGCTGGGGTACAGGTATAGGGACCCTCATGCATAGACACCAGAAAATGTGCTAGAAGAGCACAGAAGCCCCTCATGTGCGGATACCAGGTGATATGCTGGGGTACAGAGTACAGGGACTCCTCATGCATAGAGAGCACCACCCCTCCATGGATGTCAGTGACATACCGGGATACAGAACACAGGGGCCCCTCATACAGGGACATCAGGTGATAGCGTAGTGTACAGCATACAGGGGCCCTTCATACTTGGCCATCTAGGTAATGAGTTAGCATGAAGTCAGAAAGGATCCCCTCTGGTGGCCACACATGGCCAGGATGCATATCACTGTTATTCTTAATGCAAACAATTGGAAATACCCAAATACTGACTCCAGAGATAGGGCAAGTAAGTTCTGTCATCTTACAGCAAGCTGTAAGGAGGTGAGAGCATGTGCTTCCAGAGGGAGAACTGGGGTCCAGCATATTTATATCGGGAAAAATTGTCAAACGGTGCACTAACTCTCCCCTTTAGAACCAAAGCTTCCACCTCACCCTCACCTTCCGGCCTGGGTTCTGCCTATGTGTCGTGGAAGATGGTTCTGCTGCTGAGCCCCTCTCTCTGTTCTCCCCCTGTGAATCACAACTTCATTAAGTCTCTGTTTTCAGGGAGGTCCTCATCTGCCTTGTCTCCTGGGCGCCTGCGTGATAAGGCAGGTTGTGTCTGAACAAAGCATGTATTTATGAGGGATGCTAATAGCTTCTTGAGAGAAGCTCAGCCTTTCCTTGTTAAGTTGGTACTTTTTAGATATATTTAAGGGTGGGGGAACCATCTGGAAGGAACTACACTGAGCCTCAAAGAAACATTTCTCATTTCCTTCTTTTTATTCGTTATTTATTGTTTCTGCTCTGGAGAGACAACCATGCATAAGGAAACATCTCTGCCATCTTCATCTGAAAGAGGACGGCCATTCCTTAGTCTCTTGCCGTGCCCAATCATTTGCAGTTACCCTGGGTCTGGTCATGTGCTGATGCTGGCGTCGCAGTGATAAATGGTGGTGATAGAATCCTGCTCTCACAGCCATTGGGGGAACATTGACACTAAAAAAGTGAGTGTGTAGGGTATTTTATGGAAGAGATTCTGGAAAAGGAAAATGCTTTCAAGATGGAGAGCAGGAAGTATTAGTGAAGCCAGGGCTGCTGTGTTAGAGTGGTCCAAGACTTCTAACCATAGAAGCTGTTATCAGCAAAGACCTGGAGATGAGTCAAGGAGGTATCAGATCTCTGGGGAGGTTCACACCAGGCCAGGAGACTAGCAAGTAATCAGGCCAGGCAGTGGGAGCATACCTGGTAGGGAGCTGTGTGTCTGGAGAGAACCCAAAGGAGGGAGTGGGATAGAAGGCGGGCAGCATGGAGTTCAGGGGCAAAGCACTGGGCTTGTGGGGTTTAAGAGAGTAATCGGAAAGTCTCTGTAACAGACTCACTGTGGCTGCGTGTTGAGTGGAATTGGGGGGTGGGGCTGGGCGGAGCTGAGGTAGGAAGGGGTTGTGAAGATGGGGGGGGGGAGTGAGAGAGGAGGGGCATAACTGCATCCCACGCTCCAGTAGCTTGGAGGTCTCGTGAGAACGCAAGAGAAAGCAGAGGATGTAAACCGACCTTACAAAACCGTGTGCAAATATGAAAACAGTCTTCTTTTTAGCTTTGTGTTTATGGAGGGAGAGAGGGAGAGGGAGGGAGACAGAGGGAGGGAGGGAGAGGGAGGGAGAGAGGGGGAGGGAGGGAGGGGGAGGGAGGGAGGGAGGGAGGGAGGGAGGGAGAGGGAGGGAGAGGGAGACGGAGGGAGGAAGGGAGACAGAGGGAGGGAGGGAGAGAGAGGGAGGGAGGGAGGGAGGGAGGGGGAGGAAGGGAGGGAGGGGGAGGGAGGGAGGAAGGAAGGAAGGAAGGAAGGAAGGAAGGAAGGAAGGAAGGAAGGAAGGGAGAGAAGAAACACTGTATGCTTTTGCTGAGGAGCTGCTTCTTTCCTGTAATGTAACAAGCCCTGTAGTAGGCAACAGGCTAAACACTGAACATGAGTTGTCACATTTATTCCTGACCTGGACATGGCACCCCTGCCAATGGGAAAGTAAGCGAATCTCTGCCTTATTATACCCTGACGACGCAGGAAGCCACTCTGACACAGAATGCTTCCCCATAGAGGAGGGAGGGAAAAAAAATCAAAGGAGAATCACACAGCATTTTGTTTATGATTTCAGCATTAACATTTGCACCTCCCATTTACAAAATCTCCATGATGTATGTTAAATGTTTGTATAAGGGCCATCAAGTTTGCTCGGCCTGCTGCTGAGCCTAAGTTTAATTCCAAAGATCCATGTGGCTGAAGGAGAGAATGGATACTCACAAATTATCCTCTGGCATGTGTGTGCATGTGCACACACACTAAATAAATAAGTTTTTGAAATTTTGGAACAAAATTTGAAAAAATCCGCATATGACCCATTTGTGAATGGGCCAGTATAATTTATGAATGTGGCCCACCTCCAGGCGAGTGCAATCTCCCTCAGACTTCTGGGGACTTCTCCCAGATGGGTTGCTGCTATCCTACAACTGTAAATTATCTTTGGCAAACATGCCTTTTTGGTAATGGAGCCCAGATGTGAACATTGGAAAAGCTGATAGTGAATGAGCTATTACAAGCTTGATTTAAACGGGAGTGCAGGGACTTGCCTGACCTCACTGGAAAGACTCCTAATCCCTCAGGGGAGGGCAGTGGGGCTGGTGCAGGCTGGTACCACCCTGATCCACCCACTGGGACCTCAGTACCTTTCACAGGCCTTATCCCCTGAACAGCTCTTAGGTTCTTCATTCCTTTTTTATGGGTCTTTTTTTTTTCTTCTTTCTGTTCCTCCCCATACTTGCTCTACCCCAGATTATACATGTCCTCTCTGTGGCACCCCAAAGCATTGTTGGGGACACTCAGGACTGAACTTGGAGGAGAATTCTGTTAGGAAATATGAGGGAAAACTGCTACCATCTTGTCTGAAATGTTGGGAACAAGGAGCCTTTGAAAGCCTCCTGCATACTACATGCTTTGCCATTATCCTCTGGCCTGCCTTTGGAAGTTAGACCTCTGGAATGAGATGAGCAAGGACACACATCCTCTAATGCCAGCATTCAGGAGGCCAAAGAAAGAGAATCTTGAGTTCAAGGCCAGTCTAAGCCACACAGCAAGACCTTGTCCCAGAAATAAAGAACAAGGAATGAGTTCTACTTTAGGGAACATCATGACTATAACAGGGGCCTTGTCACTCTGCTAGATATTAAAAAATATATATGTGCCTTATTTATTTGTAGACTGCAGTGAAGAGAGATTGTTGATGGGGAGAGATGCTTCAGGCAAATTCTAGGTGAAAAAAAAATCACAAACTAGAATATGCAACATGAAAGTACTTTTGAAAAATATATGAACACATTGACAAAGAGTTTCAGGGGCTGGAGAGATGACTCAGCAGTCCAGAGCACTGGCTGCTCTTTCAGAGGACTGGGGTTCAATTCCCAGCAACCACATGGTAGTGAACAACTATCTGAAACTCCGGTTCCAGGACATCTGGCATCCTCACACAGACATATATGGAGGCAAAACACCAATCCACACGAAGCAAAAATAAATAAATCATTTAAAAAGAAAAAGGAGTTTCAGATGCTAGCAGGGGTTAAATTTCAGAGTAGAGTGACTCTGGTGATGAATTCTTGACATCTCTGTATGTTCTTCCTGCAATGGACAGCAGTAAATCACTTGAACAAGTTGTTTTTTAATTCAAGTGCAGAGAGTAAGCAAAAGACTCTCTACCATGGCTCTGACAAGACAGCATGAATTATCTCATAGCCACTGAGGAGGAGGTGAGTACAACAGGTCATGGGGAAAACCACCTTTTTAAAGAGGAATGTGATTTAAAAGTCCAAAGGAGTAACAGAGTCTTCCCTCCCTGCTCAGCAGAGGGTAGGCAGGCTGTGAACCTTTCTTTGGCCCTGAAGTCAATCCCTTCTGGATTCAGAACATCTCAGAACATCCCAGAACCTGGGAGTAGCTATGAGTCATTTAATGTCAATCGTGACCCTGTCAGTGGCCAGACCAATTCTGAACTTCCAGGCGGTGTGTGTCAGTTTCCACTTGTGAAGTTACATCGTCCTAATTCAAGTTCAAGAAAGACACCAAATCTCCTGAACTCATTCCAGTTCAGATTCAAGTTTCTTACAGATTTACATTTGTGCGCCTTGATCAATTAGCAGGCTGTTTCTGCCTACAGTAGCCAGCTTTAAAAAAACAAAAACACAAGCCGCAAATGAATACCTGCTCGCGTCTCTCTCTCTCTCTCTCTCTCTCTCTCTCTCTCTCTCTCTCTCTCTCTCTCTCTCTGTGTGTGTGTGTGTCTCGGGCCAATGAAGAAAGAAGAATTAGGGTGCCATTAAAAAAAAAATTAGTATTTTGAAGGGTAAGAGAAACTTTAGAATAAA
Source organism: Onychomys torridus (assembly GCF_903995425.1). NCBI lineage: Eukaryota > Metazoa > Chordata > Mammalia > Rodentia > Cricetidae > Onychomys > Onychomys torridus. The sequence goes on along the minus strand of NC_050445.1, from coordinate 87,464,402 downwards.
AAGGTAGAAAGCTGGGCCCGGTGGTATAACTGAGCAAACAAAGATACTTGACCTGAAAGTCTGGTGAGCTAAGTTGAAACCCCAGAACCCATGTCAAAGTGGAAGGAGAGAACCAAGTCTACAAAATTGTTCTCTAACCACTACATGCACACTGCGGTAGCCTGAGCACAACACACACACACACACACACACACACACACACACACACACACACACACACACACACGAATAGCAAAGATAATAAACTTTGCAAGTTAAATGTGTGCTCTTTCAGGCAGGGTTTCTCAAGAGCTGTTAGTTGGGGCCTGATTGTCTTTGGCTGGCTGTAAAATGCTGAGAGGCATGCCTGGCCTCATCCATGGCTGCCAACACCCCAGCCTCAAGGTCTCCTCATCAAAACTCACCCTCCACGTCATTCAGGCCCCCACCTGGACAGCAGGCTTTCCCACCATTCTCGTTCCTAGGCCAGCTTCCTCACTCCCCAGCCGTGTAGCTTTGGTGCAACTGAAAACCAAACAGGTACTGCTGATCTGGCATGAGGGGCTGTCAGATCATCACAGGATAATGATGATGGAGGCTCGAAACACGTGTTAGGCGCTTGTTTTAAACCACAGCATCTGTCTCCATGTGCTGAGGAGGTAAAACAGCCATCAGGTGATATACAGCCTCTCACTGTGGAGGATTTGAGCCTGTCCAGCTCAGGGCTGACCCAGTCCCCTCTGTGTGGGGTAGAACATTTGTTACTCACCACCCCCAGCTATCCTCTCGCTGCCAGACATGCCTTCCTGCTCCTCTTCCCAGACCCTTGCAAAACTTTAGCCTCTATTTGCCCTCAGGAGGTTAAGAGTGCCCTGCTTTGAAGAGACAAGCATTTAATAAACAGTCCCTAGGGATGCTCACTCCTGTCCCTAGCAGGTCACAGCAAGGTCCTCACACTCCTCACACAAGGTCACCAGCCTTTCTAGAAGGCTTGGAAAACTCAGTTTCCTTTGAGGAGAAGAGCCAGAGGGCAGGCCCCTCCAGGCTCAGCTCCTGTCCTGTCTGACTCCCAGTCCATCTGGAAATGCAGGAAGGAGGAAGAGGAGGAGGTGCAGAGGAGGAGAAGCCAAGAGTGCTTCTCTTGGGAATTTTCCAAGGCTGCTTTCCTCACAGAGATGAGAGGCAACACACTGGACTCCCTTCTGTACTAGGACTACATAACAGTGGAGAGAAAGATGCACTTGGAGACCAAGACAGGCATTTAAATTACAACTCAGCCTTCAGCTTGCATGGCGGAGGAGCCTTGGCTGCAACTGAAGGTCATTACAAGCCATAAACAGGGATCGATCACCTTGCTCAGGGTGTGGATTAGGATCTAGTGAGCCTTCTGAGGCATGTGACTACAGTGAGTTCTGTCTATCTGTCCTCTCTGTCTCTCTCTTGCATGTCTGTATTCATCTATGTAGGTGCCTGTGGGTAAGTGGGTACACCTGTATGTGTAACTGGTAATTGAAGCTAGAAGACAAGTACTCTGCTGCATGGGCTGTCTCCCCAGCCAGAAGTAAGTTTTTAGAATGATCTGCAGCAACCCCGAGAAACTAGAGTGGGGCGTGTTGATCTGGCTCCACCTCTTACCACTCATCAACTCAGTATTGTGCAGAATACAGAGTGACTGAGTGACTCTTGCCCACTTTACCCCTTTAGAGGATTGTCACTCAAGCACAGCCAAGACCTTAGTAAAGAAAGTTCTGCTCACGAGGAGAACAGAAGTCATGGCTGACCAGGCAGCCACTTGTTGAGCAGGATTTTCCCATCCTGTCCCCCATGGGGAACCAGCCTTAAGGCAGAGGGTAACCAATTTAGAATCCACCTAGGCTACATAGTAAGCTCAGGGGCAGCCTGGGCTACATGCTTTATCAGCCCCCGGCATGTACGCTCTGCCACATAACATATGCCACCCACTACATTTGGTCCATGTCAGATGTCATAGAGGTCTGAAAGGGAAGAGAGACCCTGAGAGTCAGACTGATGACCTGAACTCTGGAGACAGACTTATGTAGACTTTGAGATACAGACAAGTATCCACCTGGCTCCACAGCATTGCTATGACCACTGTAGATAAATACTACGACACAAAAATGGTGGCTGCCCAAACATCAGTGACCATTCAAAGGAGACACCACCCAAACAACTCCTGTGTGTGTGTGTGTGTGTGTGTGTGTGTGTGTGTGTGTGTGTGGTGTATGTGTACACGTGTACATGCGCACAAGTGTGTATGTGTACATATGTGCGTTTGGAGGTCAGAAGTCGTTCCTCAGGTGATATCCATCTTGGTTTTTGAGACAGGGTGTCAATGGCCTGGAGATCGCTGAGTGGCTAGGCTTCTGGCTAGCAAGCCCCAGGAATCCACCTGTCTGAAATGAGTGCCACCACACCCAGCTTTTTTACATGGGCCCCAGGGCTTAAACTCGGGTCCTCCTGCTTACAGGGCAAGCATTTTACCTACTGAGCCATCTTTCCACTTGCTGTTCTTTTCCATATGCCGTCTTGCTATCTGACTGAAAGGTCATCTCCCTCCAACTACCAGCTGTCTTTCCATGGCATTGAGATGTCATGTTCTAGAATCCCTTATGAATGATTAGGTGAACTGTGAGGAGTGGGAACACGTTGGGGAAGGGGCAGGAAAAGTAAGGACTGGAGCTTCCCCAAGCAAATGTCCTGCCCAAGAAATTACCCTTTATCATGTTTGTGGTTTGTTTCCAGAGAGACGCCTGCCTATTCAAAGAGCCTGGGTTGGTTCTGAAGCTGAATGTTTAGACTGACCCTCAGAGTCATAGAATCCTGGTGAAATTCCTTATAGTAAACTCCCAGAAAAGAAACACTGTCTTTTGCAAAAAGGGCTGAAGCAATAGGTATTGTGTCCATTAGTGAGTCTAGAGAGTCATCATTCTTGAAGACCATCTGTACTTTCCATATGCCCCTTATACCTGAAGTTGTCACAAGGATCCCCTGGACAGGATGGTAGACTCAGAGAGCTGGTAACTGGATGCCTTGGCAGAAGCACTAACCAGGGAAGAACGTTAGAGGTTAGTGAGAAATAGGATAGGGGCTTGTTTGCTGGAACTAGGATTCAGTCAGGGGCCTGGGCATCTGAGATGAGCCCAGTGTCTGGTATGGAGGGATCTGTTCACAGCTGAAAGAGCTCCAGATCGATCTGGTGCTGGGCCACCAGCAATGTGGGTCCTTCAGTTCTCAAAGCCTGGCACAAGAACTGTTTGGGTTGATATGTCCTCTGCCTGGAATGACCTTCCTGCCACTGTCACCTGCTGACCTCATACATTCTTTAAGACTGGGCTCAAATGCCCCCTATCCTGTGGCACTTAGGTGATGGATTTCATGCTGGCAGCACGCTCCCTTTTATTTATCAGTTGAATTAATTGTATCCCTCTTGTAGGCTCCCATGATGCTGTGTTCATAGTGTATTTCATTGAGATTATTACGGTAGGAAAGAATTATATCACATTTGTTTGGAACATCAACTAGGAAGTCTACTCAACTCAGTTTGAATCGTGGCTCCACCACTTCCTAGCTCTGTGGCCAAGAGAGGAAAGCATGGCATCTCTGTTCTTCAGCCTTCTCATTTGCAGGATGGATTCAGGATTTGCTTCCTACTGTATCTACTTTTCCTGATGAGGGGGAAAAAAAGATGTCTGTTGAATAACACTGTATCTTGCTGCTAGTACTTAATTAGATTCTTTGGTTGCCAAAAAATGGGTTCCAACTGCAACTAACTTAGAAAGAAAAACCACTGCAGGAAAATGAATCCAATGAGCCTCAGAGGGGACAGGGTTTTGGTGACTCTGGAGAGAGGAATGCGTTAGGACGCTACCAACAGGACAAGAAAGATCCAGGCGCTTTTCCTGTAGGTCATTCTACCAGTGCTAAAGTCCACAGTGAAAGCATTGGCCTCGTCTGGCCTGGGTCACATGCCTGCATATTGGAGTGTACTCTCCTGTCCTCCCAGGGTAGTCCTCTGCTCAGCCTCACCCATTTATATCGAGCCATTAGCCTTCTGGCTTTACGTATGTGATTCCCACTGCCAATCGATGCGGTGCTATTGATTCAGACACAGAATTTAAGTAGAAAGTGCTGGAGACTGAGGGAAAATCTGAATGAGAATTGGATTTTAAATAGAGTGAAGGAATTATTATGAACTTGTTAGTGTGACAATCCATTGCACTTACGGCTTTAGTACGATTCTATTCTATAAGAGGTCCTCACTGAAATAGTTCAGAGAGGCAATAGCCCTGCATAATAGTAATCCAGCACGTTCTGTTGTAGCTTTGTATGCTGCCTTTCCTTTATGATGTGTGCTCTTTGAAGGAAAGCCTGTTCATCTCCAGGCCTTTATATGACAATGGTGTGATATAGTTGAACAGTTTGAGCTCAACGGGTTATCCCTCAGTCGTCGATTCTATAGACAGATCTGAACATTTGGATTTGGCATTTACTTTCTCTAATTCTCTTCAACCTGAAAATGGAGATAAAATGATGTGGAGAATTCTTGCACAGTGTCTGGCTCATAGAGGGCTCTAGATAAATGGTTACTACTGTTATCACCAATACTGTCATTATTGTCCCTAATGCCCCCATCATCTTTCTCAATGTCTGGTGCCAGTCAAGTAGTCAATGTTTGATAAACGAATAATTTCTAGTTCTATATAAAGTCATGTACACCCATGATTAGTTTGATTGACTGATGGTCTGTTGACAATGAATGAACTATACTCATTGCTGTACTCTCAACAATTTACAAGATGAACTTTTTGGACAGCAGATATCTATTAAGTACAGAGTGGGGGTTTAAAAGGTAAAGGGGGAATAGAAGCATAGAATCTTGGGGTGGAGGACAGGCTTGGGGTTCTAATGGTATGACCTGGGGACTATTGGCTAGGAGATCTGGACAGCTCCAACATTATACATTAGCCTACAGGTGCTGGCTCTGCTCTTGTGAAGGCACAGAGCAAACATGCGTTCATACATGTTAATGCACCACTGATCACACTAGTCTTGTTTCTCTTTGTGTTTATTAACATAACTGAGATGGCTGCCATTACTGAGGGCTTAGCTTCCGGTTACAAATGCTGGCTCAGCACCTCAGAAAGATAGCCCCAAAGAGGATCTGGTTGTCAGCATTCTCGGCAGAGTCAAAGGAGCCCAAGTCAGACCTACCCTGTCCTCTAGCAGAGCTCTCAAGCCCCAAGAATGCATCTGTGAAAGGATGCAAGCAGATCTGAGATTGTGACTGTTACATAGAAGAAGGCATGGGAACCCTGAGCACACCTCAGCACAAAAGCAGGAGCCCAGTCAACAGCCAGGATCCTGACGCTGCCCTTCAGTCTCTTACTGGAAACCTGCTTGGGTTATCTCCATAGATAGAATCAGAGATTTAAAAAAAAAATACAAAGGAGCCTGGTGTGGTGGCGCAAGCAACCCTTGTTCTCAGTCTCCAGAGGCAGAGGCAGGCAGATCTCTGTGAGTTCGAGCCAGCATGGCCTACATAGCAAGTTGCAAGCCAACCAGGGATTCACAGTGAGACCCAGTTTCAAAACAAAACAAACAAACAGAAAAAAGGAAAGTGACGAAGAAAACAAATGATCACAACCACCTGGCTGCATGAGATTAGAGACAGAGCTGTTCATCTCAGCCTCACAGAAGCAGCCAGCCTCTGGCAGGCCTCTCCCTGATAGCCACCGCCACAATGACTGGGCTACCCTCTTTAACTCCTGCCGTTTCCTCTCCTGTCCACGCCCCTTCCCACTGCCTGTGGATTCCCTTTTCTGCCTCTCTGGCTTCCTATGAGGCTTTCCTATCCGGCCTCTCCACTCTGCCCGTCTTCATACAATGAGAAGGCTCTGCTGGGTAGGCAGCACTCTCTCTTCCTCAGAGCTGTGAACAGGATAAGACAAACCAAAGCAACAAGAGAACACCCGGAATATCACGGATGTTGTCTCGGTGAAGGTCAAATTCCACAACTGTTTATCACACTGTCCAAAGAAGGCTCTGTTTAACTATAGTGTTTTATCTCCTGGATTTATTCTTTTGCTCAGCAGAATCTTGTGTCGTCTTGATCTTCAGATATAGTTCAAATTCCATCACACCCTTCAAGCCTGTTTAATTAAGTAAGGTTTGGCTGAGCCTCAATGACTAGGATTTACTGGAGTTCCTACTGTATGTGAGCACATCATTTGTTATGTGTCACAATCACAGGAGAGCCAGCCCTCCTAGACAAGTGTCAGTGGCTTCACTTTATACATAAGGATCTAGTTAGATAAATCATATAACGTCATTCTTGTTATACAGCAGTGGTTTTCAACCTGTGGGTCATGACCCCTTTGAGGGTCAAATGACCCTTTCACAGGGGTCACCTAAGACTATCTCCATACCAAATATCTACGTTACAATTCATAACAGTAGCCAGATTACAGTTATGAAGTAGCAATGAAAATATTTTTTTATGGTTGGGGATCACCACCAACATGAGGAACTGTATTAAAGGGTCCCAGCATTAGGAAGGTTGAGAACTACAACTACATAGGAATTCAGTGAGGACAGGAGAGAGATTTTCTTATCAATTGTAAGATTTTTTTTAAACATTTTACACTTAGTATCTAATTTCAACTTTCCAAAATTAAAAGTGCAATCATGACACCTACCTTAAAGACACAATGAATAACTTGCTCAAGCCATACACATAATAAACAACTGAGGTGACATTCTAGGTTTTTCTTTCTCAAAAGCCGTTTTCCTATAAACCCCTCATTTCCTTTTTTGCCTTCATACTTCTCAAAACCCAAGCCTCCCTAGTCTTCATTAATCTCACTTAGCAGTGAGCTAAACCCTTTTAAGTAAAAATATCCCAGATTTATTCTTCTCCTGGAGCCTCCCCTTGACAAGTCAACACACAGAGGTGGCATTTTCCAAACCATCTTAACATTTCTGTGATGAATTCTTTTACAGCCTTTTCGACTGCATTCCTGGTTCACATATTTCATTAACAATGAGGAAAAACAGAGACGAATGCCCAAACCCCATCATGGCTTTGCACGCCTGAGGATACTCATCCCCCCTCCCATGGCCCTCTTGTGTTTTGATTCTCACTGATTTGAGAGCAAGTACCTTTTGAGGATCCGAGCTGTGTGTGTTGTCCTAGGAGAGCGGATCTCTTGTGTATTATTCAACAACAAGTTTCGAGAGCTCAGAAAATGAAGAGACTCGGATTTGTCTGAACTCAGCACTGCATGCCCGGTCCTCTCCGGCCAGCTTCAGCACCATGTGATGGTGGAAACTGGCCGACATGCTGACACACTGACACACTCAGCTTCTCTCCCTTCCCACCTCAAAGCTGTCAGCGCTCCCCTGATGAAAAAGGATCTTCGACTCTGTAGGCTCACAGACTGGACAAGGAAAATCTTAGAGCGGCCATGAGGACTGAGGCCCTGAAACCCCTGATTTGCATGAGAAAAGACCAATACTAAGGGCTATGGGGAGCTTGGCTTCAAGCCAAGGGAAACTCTATCTCCTCATAGAAAGGGAAGGAACAGGGCCTGGAGGCCTCACTCACCCCAACTCTGAGAACCAATGGGCCAGCAGCATGCCTTGAGGTTCAGATATGCCCTGCCTGCTCAGTAGGTCACTGATGCATTTAGCTCTGGGCTCTACCTGAGCTCTGTGCTGAAGATGTCTGAGGCTTTCTAAGCTCCCAGCACATGGGTCAGAGAATGAGCCACACAGAGTATTTGCAGGTGGACCCGTGTTGTCTCCCATCCTCACAGTCATGTTCTGTAGGCAATTCCATCTGTAGGTATGTGTGTGAGCACTGAGGTGGTGTGCAGGTCAAAACAAGAGCAGAGCCATGGGGCTCCTTAACATTGTCTCTGAGGAAATGAAATCATACTAAGAGAAGGAAGTTAAGTCTGAAGAAACAAAGCCCTGTACTGTCTTTCAGGTTCTACATCGAGAGCATATCCTTTCTAAAGGATAAGAACACGGTGGAACTGTTTTTCCTGAACGCAAAGGCCTGTGTACACAAGGTAAGGCACTTGTTTGTGCTCCTCATGGACTATTTCCCCAGCAAGGTCTTGCCTGCCTTTTCATATCCAAACTAAAGAAAGAATACAGTCTCTCTCTGCAAACCCAACCCACCCACCCCTCCCCTGCTCACCCCTCCCCAACCCCTCTTCAGATGCTGAATGGTGGGATGATGGCCACACCTCCACTCAGTTGCTGCTTCAAAGGTAGCTGAGGCTCCACAAGGAATGACCAAGAAAGACAGAAAGATGGGTCCAGTAGATTGTGGGAAGCTTCTTCTACCCTCCAGTCCCTAATACCTCTCCCACCTTAGCTCCAAAGAAGGAACTGGCAGCTGAGCACCAGGGTGCTTTCCCCAGGTCAGTTCCCTTTACACATGGACCAGCGGGAATGGGGATGGTTTTTGTTTATTTTATGTCTATCAATCAAGGACAGGTTGCTTTTATAAAATTCAGTAAATATGTATTTTGTGGGGGTTGGAGATGGGGGTGATGATCCAGGTTAATGTTGCAGCCAAGTGAACCGCCTATACAGAGTTTGGTTTGCTTTGCTTTACTTCACTTTATATGGTGTGGGTATGAGCCTGGGGGGTTGGTTGGTTGGGTTTTGAGGCAGTCCTGCTATGCAGCTCAGGCTCCTTTTCTTTTTTTACTTTTATTTATTTGTATGTGTGTGTTGAGGTGCAGGGTTGCACATGCCACCACACACATATGGAGGTCAGAAGCAACTTTCAGGAGAGGAGTCTGTTCTCACCATTTTTACATGAATCCCAGATAAAAGTCAAGGTTCTCAGACTATCCTGAGCCATCTCACTGGCCCTCATAAACTGGTGTATTTATTCTGTTTACATATGCTATGATTAATTACAGAAGTGGATGTAATTCTGTCACCTTCCTATTATTTTTACTTTCTTCTGACTTCTTTTGATTTGTGTGTGTGTGTGATGTCTGTATCTGTACATGTGTGAGTGACAGTTCATGCCTGCCATAGCACATGTGCTAACATCAGAGGACATCCTTGGGTACTGATCCTCACCTTCTACCTTGTTGAAGACCATGTTCACCAGGCTAGCCCACCCTTTAGGGTCTACCTTCCATGGCATATAAGCTCTGGAATTACACACACAACTGTGCCTGGCTTTTTGTGAGTTCTGAGGATCAGTGCTTGCATGTCAAGGGATTCACAGTCTCCCCAGACTTTGATTGAGTGTTTTACAATTTTATTTTACCTCCTTTGTTGGATTCGCGCTGAATCTTGTTTTGCTATTTTCATGATTGCTTTAGAGTTTACAGTGTACACCTCACACATATGTGAGGCCCTCCGATCTCTTCATGTAGGTGGTTTCCATCTCGCCTCCCTTTGGGCTGCTATATGCTAGGAACATTGCTACTTCGCGTGAACTTTTGATCACCTTCGAAAGATATGAAAACGCTATGAAACATACTTATCAGTGCAGCCCCCATTTCTGTTTGTCTTCATTCTTTTCTGCCTGATTTCATTTTTCTTCTACCTGAAATACATTGGATAACATTCTCTATAGTGTGAGAATCTGCTGGTGACTTATTCTCTTAGCTTCTTTCTGAAAGTGCTGGCCTTTGTCTTTGGGGTTGTTTGTTTGGTTGGTTGTTTTTTTGTTGTTTTGTTTTGTTTTGTTTTGCTTTTTTGAGACAAGGTTTCTTTTTGTAGCCCTAGCTGTCCAGGAACTCATTCCAGACCAGGCTGGCCTCCAACTCACAGAGATCTGCTGCCCCTGCCTGCCCAGAACTGGGATGAAAGGCGTGAGCCAGCGTCCCACCCCTGCCCCCCCACCCCACCCCCACCCCACCCCCACCCCACCCCCACCCCACCCCCGGTCTGTCTTCAGTTTTTGAAAGATAGTTCATTGGATATAAAATTGTATGTTGGCAGTTTTTTCACTTCTATGGAGATAGTGATTGATTTGGATTTTGCTTGGGTCGCTGCTGGGTAGTGGGCTGTCAAACCAGTCTCTGGGACTCAATGTATGGTCTGCATTTTTTCTCTTGCTGCTTTTCTGTGTTTCCACTTTGAGCAGTTTGATTATAACAAGATGGTGATATATTGTGTTCCCCAATATATTGTGCACCCTAATAAACTTATTTGGGGTCAGAGAACAGAACAGCCACTAGATTAGACATAGAGGCCAGACAGTGGTGGCACATGCCTTTAATCCTAGCATTCCGGCCAGTTCAAGGCCACACTAGGAACAGAGCCAGGCATAGTGGCACACACCCTTAATCCCAGCACTTGAGATCTCATGTCTTTGCTTGGGAAGGACACAGGCCTTTAATCCCAGGAAGTGATGGCAGGAAGCAGAAAGGTATAGAAGGCGTGAGGACTGGGAACTAGAGGCTTTTAAGCTTTTAGGCTTTTAGCAGCAGTTCAGCTGAGATCCCTTCTGGGTGAGGACTCAGAGGTTTTCAGTCTAAGGATTCATGGAAACAGAATTGCCGAGGAGTCAGTAATGTGAGGTTGACTGTGGCTTTTTCTGCTTCTCTGAACTTTCAGAATTCACCCCAATATCTATCTGGCTCTGGGTTTTTGTTAATAAGACTGTTTAGCAATTTGTGCTACATAACAATACCTTTTTTAGTGTGTCTAATGACTTAAGTGTCTTGGGTTTTTAGGTTTATTGTTTATATTATTTTTATTATTTATATTTATAAAGGGACGTATGGGGAGGTAAAGTCTTTGTGTGTGTTTAGGTGTATGTTGGTCATATGTATGCTGGTGCTAGTACATGTGTGTGCATGTGCAGATGGAGATCAGAGGTCAACCTTGGGTGTCTTTCCTCAGGAACCTCACCTTGTATTTTGAGATAGTTTCTCATTAGGACCTAGAACTCACCAATTTGGCTGAGCTGGGTGACCAATAATCTCCTTGTGACCTTTTTTATGTGACTCCAAATATCTAGGTGTATAAAATAGGTATAGAGATTATTTATAACAAATCATATAGAATTTTATTTTAAAACAATTCTTTGGTATACACATATTTTACCATTTTTTAAAAGATTAAAGTGAATTTGCATATTAATGAGATGGATGTGTTTGTTCATTTTTACATACAGAATTCACTCTTAGCTGAGTATTAGACACTACACTGCAGGATATAACGAATCTTGAACATTTTTCATGGTTGATTAATATTTGATTTTATAATTGTCAATACTGAGAACAATGTTTCATGCAACTATGAAATGCAAATGACAGAAATGTGTTTAGAGCTATTTGAGAAATTATTGGAAGTTTGGTCCTAATCCCAAGTAGAAATCCACTGAACTACTTTTTATGAAACTCAAGCTAACAACTCATATAGTAATTTTTAAAATCAAGTGTTCTAATACAATACAATTAAAAGATACACGAATTTGATACTTACGCGCCAAGGAATCATGGTAGAAAAATATTAGAAGTCTTCATTCTCCGTAATAAAGTCATTACTCTTCTGTAAGAGGAGACCAGTTTGTACATACAGTAAAAACACTGCAGTTCCCACACTCCGTTGTTAACCATGGGTTATCCAGTTTCAGACAGTTAGCAGGCATGTTGTTATGTAAGGTGTGCGCAGGGCGAAGTATGCATGTCATGTGTTCAGAACCGAGCCTGCAGTGATGTGGAGTGATGCCACACAGACAAGCACCGACCGAAACACATGATGTGATCAGGCTTCGGTTGTGGCACATGCAGAAAACTTTTACTGTTGCCAGAATTTTTTTTCAAACCACACATTCAGTCACGTTACCCCATATGGCAGTGTGGCCACAATCTCAGGAGCTGGTTTTAGGCCATTAGAATTGACTCTGAGGGCCAGGCGGTGGTGGCACACACCTTTAATCCCAGCACTCGGGAGGCAGAGCCAGGTGGATCTCTGTGAGTTCGAGGACAGCCTGGTCTACAGAATGAGATTCAGGACAGCCTGGGCTACACAGACAAACCCTGTCTTGAAAAGGAAAAAAGGAGGAGGAGGAGGAGGAAGAGGAGGAAGAGGAGGAGGAGAAAAGAAGAAGAAGGAGGAGGAGTTTGGTTGGGTGTTTTGTTGTTTGTTTTGGTTATGTGTGCATGCAGGGTTGTGGGGGGGGGCCGTGTGTGTGTGTGTGTGTGTGTGTGTGTGTGTGTGTGTGTGTGTGTCTGTGTGTGTGTGTGTCTGTGTGTCTGTGATCTTACATAGTTTCTGTTACTGCATCCTTAGTTCCACCCTTCTATTGGAACCTAACCTTCATGAATCACAGCTGGTGTGTTCGAATGTTTATTGTTAGAAGGATTTTTTAGAAACATGTTTTACAGGTTAGTAGGTTGACTACTTAACTTTGGACTGAATAAAATGTAATTATAATAACTATTTTCATATCCTTGGCTGTTTAGTCTAATTTATGCCTCAGTTCTGGGTGGCTTCAATTGATTTCATTTTCAGGCCATGTTTTGCCAGCCCGGTGATATGTGATTGCGTGCTAAATGTTCATATCTTTAAATGTTTTTTACTTTATTTTTAATTATATGTATATGGTGATCTGCCTGATGTGGGTGTGGGAATGGAACCTGGGTCCTCTGCAAGAGCAGCCAGTGCTCTTGACTGCTGAGTCATCCCTCCAATACCCTTGATGCCTTTTTGAATGTGACTTGCTTTTGTCTACTCCTAACTACCCTTTGCTTTAGTTTCCAGATAGAGTTTAGTTGTCAGGATACAGTTTGGGGTTTTTTCCAGGCTTGCTTTTAAGATTTGGTAGTTGGGCCCAGAGCAGAACTCACTATACTGTAAACCAGCCATTCCCCATTGCTGAGGCCAGACTTCACTGGGTCAGCTTCCCAGTGCCCCAGGAATGACAAGCACCCTTTCCAATCCCATATGAGGACCAACCACTGTTTCCTTCCACGGTTCCCAACTTGGGGTAATCCTTCATGTGGAGTGGTTGGGAGTCTGCTCAGGACCCACAGGACCCCTCTCTCCCTATCTGCAAGCGCCCCGCCCCCTCCTCTGGCCCTCTGTTCTGCAAATTCTTTTCATTTTAGTTCTTCCATCTTCCATGTCCAACTCCTCACCTCAAAGTGTCTGCTGTGTTCCCTGTATTCATAGTCTGGAGGCCTCCGCAGTAAGGACAACTTGAGACTTTACTTGTTCAAGGTTCATTGTTCTTGTTGCTGGCTGCTCAGTGTTTTGAAAACTGTTGAGGTTGTTTGTTTGTTTGTGTTGTGGGGTTGGGTGGGATTTTTCAGATAAGAGACACATTGTCCAATCTTGACTGGAAGCTGAAGTATCCCAAGCAGAATCTTCGGTTGGCGCTATGGAAAAACGCAAATGTTCCCACACCAAAATTTAACTATAGCTCTTTCTTTTGAGGTTCAGGTTTCCCCAGGCATTGACTGGTGAGTCAACACTAATACCCAAATGCAGCATTTATTGAGTTGAGAAAGTATCCTGGTCATCCTCCTGTGTAGATGAACACAGGATGTGTGATGTCTCCCCTGCCGAGCTGGCAGTGCTCCAACAAAATGGCTTTTTCCATTGTTTGTTTGCTCTGTTGTTAATGCAAACAAAAAGGAAGAGAAAATTTTAAAGCCTACAGTTTTAAACTCATGGTGTTTTTCTTGCTGCTTAATATACTAAATTCTGCTTGTCTTGAAGAGTAACGCAAAGCAGGACCCTTTTCCTCTCATCCCATCATCCTCTGTGGGTTGCAAATGTTCCTGTCTCAATGGGACTTTTCTCATGTCTTTCCAGAGAAGTCAGAATACTTATTATTGTTTTAGAAATAGGACCTCACTATATATAGCCCAGACTCATCTCAAACTGACAGAAATCCACCTGCCTCAGTCTCCTAAATGCTGGAATTACAAGCCTGTGTCACCATGCCCAGATAGACTTCTATAGTTTTTAATAAAAAGTAATATTGACTATTATATATGTATGTGTGTGAGGTTATTGTTCAGTTAATTCTTTTTTAAATCAAGTGATAGGAATTTAGAGTGAATATTTTCTATCTAACTAGTATGCAAGCCCATGCCAGTCAAAAGAGAAGTTACAGAATCAGGTGAATGTTCACAGAACAGAACAGCTGTCTGTCCATCCAGTTTTAAGTAATTTCTTACAGTGTCTGTCTGATTGTTTAAGGACATTTGACATAAGGACTATCAACCGAACCATGGCTGTAGAATAAATAAGTTTTATGGACACATAGCTTGAGCTGTGGATCATGTGTAGGTGGATTTATTTATTGGCAAAACTGAGTCAGTAGTATTGACGGCTCTTGTGAGTTGGGGCTCACTGCTAAGAGTGAATAGGCTTCCCTCCACAGTGTGTAGGACAAGATGTGCTCAGTCACTCTTACCACCCCCACACAATTCTTCATCTTCGCCAGAGAGCTTCCCTTCTCTTGTTATTTTTTCCTTCCCCAGAGGAGAGAATGAGCCAGCAGAGAGAGCTCTGATTTGCAAATACAAAGCCACACTGTTGACATAGTTCATTATAAGAAATATAACTGTAAGATTTAATACAGTAGCCAGAGCTCTGCATGCTGATATAAAAATTGGTTTATAGTCACCAGATTCAGCTTCAGTAATATGTCATTTGAAATGCTGGGTAGCTTCCAGTGGTTTTGTAAATATCATTGCCCATATGCATTGTGAATATGCCATTGGTGACCTTAAGCTGTGTTGAAAGAAATACCTCATTTCTGACTCTGAGTATCCAGGAGAGTCTGGAGAAGAGATAAAGATTTTTCATTTTTGTTTGCCACAAAGCATATCACATGTGCACAATTGAACACACCTTGGGCATTCAGTGACTGCTCGTAACTGTTCATTAAGTAAATATGAAGAGTCGAGAGCCAACATTTCTTACTTCCTAAGCAGTCAAGAAATAGCAAAGGTGGCCAGATGGGGTGGCCTGTTACCATAGTACTTGGGACATGGATGCAGGAGGCTCAAGAGTTCAAGACCAGTCTCTGATCCATACTGAGTTCAAGGCTGGCCTGGGCTACATGAAACTCTATCTCAGAAAAGATATAAACAAAAACAGAACTTTCCAGAGGGGAAAAAAATACATGGCAGTGTCTAGGCATTTACCGTAATTACACCTTATAGGGATTATTGATAACATTTAGCTGTGCTGTGTTCAACTTTAATTATAGTCATCGTGAAAGGATGAATGAAATTAATTCTGCTCTTACCTTCTTTGAAGAAGCTTCTTTGAGTAGTAGGCAGCCGTTAATTGTTGAGTCACATAGCTAACTGATCAAAGTGCTGAGATTAAGTGACTATTGATGCTCAACTCTAAATGGGACATCTGAATCAACTACAAGAAAGCTCTGAGAACACCACAGAAGAGGGGCAGAGGGAATGCAGGAGCTGGAGGATGGGGGAGAGCTGTGAAATGCTGCCTTCTGGACATGGCCCTGGCGCTCATGAACTCCTGCAGCTGTGGTCACTTAAGTAAGGGGAGGCCTCGGTCAACAGCCCCAGTAGGCAGCACTGATTGGACTTGGTGGGTTTCGGAAAAGAAAGGAAAAGGTCTTGAAGATAGGAGAGAGGTGTGTTGAAGAACGTCCAGGGAAAAGAAAGGGGTAGTTGCCGGGCAGTGGTGGCGCACGCCTGTAATCCCAGCACTCGGGAGACAGAGGCAGGAGGATCTCTGTGAGTTCAAGGCCAGCCTGGGCTACAGAGCGAGATCCAGGACAGGCTCCAAAGCTACACAAACCCTGTCTCAAAAAGAAAGAAAGAAAGAAAGAAAGAAAGAAAGAAAGAAAGAAAGAAAGAAAGAAAGAAAGAAAGAAAGAAAGAAAGAAAGGCATAGTTGAGGGTGGATATGATCTAGATACATTTTATACATATGTACAATTGCCAAAGAATAAGTCTTCATCTTTCCCTTCCCCCGCTTCTTCTCCTCCTCATTCTCCTCCTCCTCCTCTTCCTTCTCCTCCTCCTTCTTCCTTTTGAGGCAAGGTCTTACTATATAGCCCTGACTAACCTGGAATTTACTATGTAAATTCCTTTAATTCACAGAGATCTACCTGCCTCTGCAGGGAATAAAGGCATGCACCACTACTCCCAGCACTAAAGTTCCTGTTAAAAAAGATTAATGATAATAGTTTTATAGAGAGAACATTTCATGTTCAGTATAATTTTTTTTAATCAACTGCCCTTGGAATTTTCCCTAATATTTCAGGTGTCAATTAAGGATCGGTTGTCACCTTATAGAAAACTGGTCGTGGGCTTAGGATAAGTAGCTCAGTTGATTGAGTGCTTAGGTAGCATGCCCATGGCTCTGGGTTCAATACCCTGCACTGTAGAAACCAGGTCTGGGAGAACAGAAATGTAATTGCCACACTAGGGAAGTGGAGGCAGGAGGATCAGAATCTCAAGGTCATGCTCAGCTATGTAGTGAGTTTCAGAATAATTTAGGATACCTGAGACCCTCTCTAAAAACAAAATCAAGATGAACTATTGATTGTTTGAGACAAGGTCTAATTATGTAGCCCAGGCTGGCCTCCAATTTACAATCCTGCCACAGCCTCCCAAGTGGTAGTGTGTACCAGCATAGTCAGAAGAAAGAAAGTTCTTGAAGCATTGGTGTGCAAACCAAATTCAGTCACAGCTGGACCTGAGGATGTGGGAGAGCATTCTCCTGGTAGGCATTTGTTTGGAGCCTTTGTGTGCTATATTGGTTTATAGCTCTTTTTCTCTAGAGATACGCAGAAGTCTTCTTAATTTTTCTTCTAGTATTTTAAATTCCAATTTAAAACTCAAAAAAAAAAATTAAATGTTTTTCCCCTGGAAAAAAAAAAAGAAAGAAAATCTACCCTGGTAGTGGCTTCGACAAAGCCCCACTTCCTGTGCGGCCATTCCATTAGATGACACAGATGATAGCATGCCTTTGTTTGCAGTATGGGAAACTATGCAAATCATAGTATGTTTTGACCTTGACCTTGACCTGTTTTCTAACGTGAAGATTCAGTGTGAGGGCTACCTTGGGCCTGTGTGGTTTAAAATGGTATTTAACCTGCCCACAGAGAACTCTCTCGGGACAGCATGGTGAGGTTACGGTTTTGTCATCATGTGGCCTGTGACTACTTCAATCCGATTTACATCAAATATTCATTATCAAACAGGGGGTGGGAGGAGAGTGTTCCGATTCATGCCTTCAATTCCTGTACCAGGGAGGCAGAGGCAGGCAGAGCCCTGTGAGTTCAAGGATAACCCAGTCCACACAGCAAGTTCCAGGCCGGCCAGGGCTACATCATGAGCCCCTACCCCACCTCCACCACACTAAAAAGAAAAATATTTATTTTTGTTTATTTGTGTTTATATGATATGTGTATGTATGTGTTCATGTGTAAAGGCACACATGACTGAGGTGAGGTCTCATGTTGTTCATGACTGCACTGTTTCTGCCTAGTCTGCTGGAACTTCTGGGGGATTCTGCGTCCGTCTCCCATCTCACCATAGGAGTGTTGTGATTACACTCTCATCACCAGGTCTGGTTATGCATGTGTTCTATGGTCATCAGGTTCGTACTGACATTTCTTTAGCTGCTGTACCATCATCTCCCTGGCTCCCCAAAATTCTCGTTATTAACGAGTAGGCTCATGCCTTCCTGCCCCTCTCCAGCCACAGACTGGGGATGTGGAGGGAGTGAAAATTCAGCTCTGTGAGCAAGGTTTTCAGTGGACCTTCTGCACACCGAAGTGGAAAGGCCCTTGGGCTCTGGGCGTGTCCAACCTGTAGAATGTATAATGTGTTAAATGAGTCCAGGATAGACACAGGAGTCTAGAAATGGCCCTTTTAAATCTGTTCCTCGGGTTTACTCAGTGGGCTTGCTTTGAGATTTCACTTTAAGAATAAGTGAACTCCTTAGAGTAGATATGGTGGCTCACACCTATAATCCCAGCACTTGAGAGACTGAGGTACTGGGTAGAAGGATCAACGTGGGTTGGTACAGGCTGAGTCTAGGCTACAGAGTGAGTTCCAGTTCAGCTTGGGACAGAGTGAGACCTTGACTTAGAAATCAAATAAGAATGTATAGAGTTCCTGATGGGAATGTGAAAAATAAGCAAAGAGCCTCTTCGGTGCTTAGAATGGTGGGTGTTCAGAGCATGACATTGAATTTGATTTCCACAGGAGCTCCTGAAGGAGCCGTTGGATGCAGAAGACACAGATCAGACTTTAATGTCATGGGACTCGTAAGCGAGAAAAAGGTCCTTAGAGTTAGGCCCATGGCAGACCTTAAAAGTGTCTTTTGCTTGTCACAGGTTTGTTTCAGTCACTGTGTTCAATCACTGTTCTTGGGAAATCAAACTGTCTTTAGTAATTTAGGTCTCCGGGGTATTGTCCCCACTGCTTACAGAGTAGAGCACATTGTAGCAGCCACTACGTAGAGAACAGGTGTGATTCAGTCTGCACTTTCTGTCTGTATTCACTTTTCTAGTTCTCACGCTGCCCCCATTAGGTAAGCTCTCTTACTGTTCCCAGATTATTTGAGGGGATACCAAGGTACAGAAGTAATGTAGTGTACACAGTGTCACATAGTTAGTGGTTGTGAAGTAAGAAGCCAGAATCTGTACATTTAGCCGCTCCACATGCGCTTCTTTGTTTCATTTAATATTAGTGTATGTGTGTGTGGGGGGGGAGGTAGATGTATGTGTGGGGTGTGGTGGGTGTGCCAACAGTGTATGTGTGGAAAACAGAGGACAACTTTAGGAGTTGCTTCTCTCCTTCTACTGTGGGTTCCAGGGATTGAACTCAGGATGTAAGGTTTGCATGGCAAGTGCCTTTACCTGATGAACCATCTCGCCAGCCCATACCCTGCCTCTCGATGGAGAATTACCTGCCTCATGAGAGTCACATGGCATCCATCCCTTAATTCCAAACTTTGTAGATGACGATGTTCTTAGCCCAGGGAGGTCCATGAGATATCTCTCTACATTACATTCAGGATGGCTCCCATGGGCAGGACTTAGGGACAAAGTTCCCTCCTCTGAGAGACCTTTCAGAAGTCCATTAGCCCTTGCATTGAACAGAGCCAGGCCCCCTCTATGTCATCATTCCAGTGGGATCCCTTGAACCTGTTCAGCTTCCCCAGTGAGAGCACACCTAGCACACCTCACCTTTGAAAACAGCTGCCTGTGCCAGCTGGGGATGGTATGGAAATCCTGAAACCTTCATGGAGGAGCTGTGGGAGTTGCCAGTATGCCAGCTGTGGTCCATACTGAGAAACCAAAGGAAACAGGACTGGATGTCCTCCCCAGGTTGTGAGGCCTGAACGCTTTCTTTACCACGTCTGAAATGCAGTGATCTGTCAGAACTTATCTCAAGCACTCCTTTATGATAATCAGTGAGCTGAACTCAGGCTTGGCAAATTACGATATATTGGCTGTCTTCTCTCTTCTCTCTTTTTGTGTGCATGAAATCATGGTTAGTATCCACTGAGCCTCCTACCTTCTCCCTCTGTAAATCAGTGATCTTCTGGGGAAAACAGACAAAAATAAGAACAAGCAAGCCCATGGGTTGTTCTCTGGTAGTAGTGGCTTCCAGCCAAAGAATCAAGAGGACAGCGAGCTGCTATAGTTCGTGTTGTTGAATAGATCCTGGACACCCAGGCGTTAAAGCTTTGTCCCCAGGATGCCACAATTGAGAAGTAGTGGAAACTAAGTGTGACATCTAATGGGAAGCTCTTAGGTCATTGGAGGCATGTTATTGATTGGGATGTAAGACCCCAGAAACCTCATCTCTTACTTTGCTTCCTGGCCAAGAAGTGATTGGTTGGGGTCTGTCACACTGTTTTCCTTCACTGTGCGGCCTCATTGGTGGTTCAACCATTTGTGGCCTGAAGCATCCAAAACCATGAGCTGAAATAAGCCTTTTCTATGTATGTATGTATGTATGTATGTATGTATGTATGTATGTATGTATGTGTCTATCTATCTGTCTGTCTGTCTGTCTGTCTACCTACCTATCTACCTGTTCATCCATCTATGTTTGTGTGTGTGTGTGTGCTTGTAGAGTCCAGAAGTCAAACATGGGTGTCATTCCTCTGCCGTCCATCTTCCTTGGTTTTTGAGACAGGGTCTCTCAGTGGCCTTGGGTTTACTGAGTAGGCCAGGCCAGCTGACTAGTGAGCCTCTGGAATCTCTCTCTGCCTCCCCAGTGCTAGTAGGTACATGTCATCACACCCCGCTTTATTTATGTGAATGCTGGGGGCTGACCTTGGATCTTCACACTTGTACTTTTGATCAGCAAACATTGTATTCATTGAGCTATCTCCCAGCCCCTTTTCTCCTTGGAGTTGAATTTTAGTGTGGTGATGGAAAACTAACACACGGCTCTGTTCTGCTAAAAGCTTATCAAGTATCAGGCACTGGTTTCTCACAGTCCATGGGGATGTACTAATGACTGCTTTAACAAATGAGGAAGTGGAGGCATGAATAGAGGAAATAATTTGATAAATATCAAATGGAGTGATCAGAGCTAGGGAGACTGACTCCAGAAACCATATTATTTATCTTTCAGTTTTCTTTCTAGTAAAACAATTACTGTACTCTACTAATGACTAGGGCCTCTGATAAACATTGACTTATGATTCCTGTAGCTATTACTTCTTGCAGCCTAAAAAACACTGTCTTCAGTGGGCTTTGTTCATGTGCATGTCTTTAAGACATAGCTTTTTTTTTTTTTTTTTTTTTGGTTTTTTGAGACACAGTTTCTCTGTAGCTTTGGAGCCTGTCCTGGAACTCGCTTTGTAGACCAGGCTGGCCTCAAACTCACAGAGATCCACCTGCCTCTGCCTCCCCAGTGCTGGGATTCCAGGCGTGCGCCACCACAACCCAGCATATCATTTCCTTCTAATTCCAGGGATCTTGCAGAAACTGGACATGTCTGTGATCCCCAGATAGTGCTTATTACTTTCTCCTTGAATAATGTAAAAAAGACATTCAAGACATTTATTTTAGTTCTGCAATATAGAAATAGGATGGTTGTAATTAACACATGCGTGTACACACACACACACACACACACACACACACACACACACACACACATTGTACTTCAAATAAACAGCTAAAAAGAAAAAAAGCAAAACCCTATCTGGGGGCAGTGAGAAGTACCAGCAGATAAAAGTGCTTGCTTCACAAGCCTGGTGACCTGAGTTCAGTCCCTGGAACCCACATAAAGGTGGGATGAAAGAACTGAATCTGCAATTACCCTCTGGCCTCTCAAATGTGCCCTGGCACACATTCCACAGACACACTAGCTTTTAAACTCTGTTTCCTAAGGGCTTGGGAGGTAGATCAGCAGTAGAGTACTTACATAGAGTACCTAAGAATGTGGGATCAGATTCCCAACACAAAAGTTTTTCAGGCCAATGTGAGTTTAAGACTGAGTGTTGGCCTTGGTGGCACACAGCTGTGATCCTGGCACTTGGAGGTAGAGGCAGGAGGCTCACAAGTAATTGTAGCCAATCTCACTAACATAGTGAGACCTTTTCTCAAAAAAGACACTGGGACTTGGGGAGATGGCTGGCAGGATAAGGGCACCTGAACGGGTGGATGGCGGCTCTAGTGGCTAGCACTAGATACTGTGGTGGCAGAAGAATCACGAGCCATGGTTACCTTTTTAGAGCTTTATTAGGAGAAGGAGAGAGAGAGAGAGAGAGAGAGAGAGAGAGAGAGAGAGAGAGAGAGAGAAAGCGAGGTCAAGTCCACTTTTAGGCTGGGATGCAGTCGCAAGCTGATGTTGCAAGCTGATGATGTACAGAATGTTTACAGCACCTGCTGCCAAACTTGAGGACATCAGTTCTGTCCCCTGGACCCACATGGTGAAAGAAGAGACTCCTGTTAGATGCCCTCTGACATGCCTACATGTACCCACACATACAACACACACAACAAATAAATGTAGTAAAAACAAATTTAAAGACACTCTGCATTATACCATTTTCATGAGAATGCCACAGATAAAACCTAGGTGTGTTCCGATTATTTCTTGTTACTGTTTTCAGGGTGTTTGTTTGTTTGTTTGTTTGTTTATTTATTTATTTATTTATTTTTAATTGACATACAAAGTGCTGGCTTCATTGTGGCATTTTCATGCATGTGTGTCATTATATCTTGTTCTTATTTGTCCCCTTTCCTCACCACTGGGCCCTACCATATTTTTTTTTTCCTTTAAATGAAGCATCTTTGAAGTCGGTAAGAGACACTGAGCTAGGGGCCATGCCATTCAGTACCTCCTGTCCCATAGTAGGGCGAGATAGTCTGTCAACATAGAGGACACAGTGGCCCAGCCGGTCAGGCCTCCTGGATAGCACTGCACACCCCTTGCTTTCCTAATAACTGCTCACCTCTCTGTACTTTAAATAAATGTGCAAATGCAGGTGAGCCAAACATTAGTAACCCAATTAAATAAATGAGTCCCTGCAAGGACAAACAACGCTGTTTATTTTTGTCTTTCCTCTTACACCATTTCTTGACCCAGACTTCATATGGTATGCTCTTTCATTAGCAGACCTGAGAAGCCTGGCCCTGGCATCCCAGCCTCACTTTCACCACACTCAGGGTGATAGTGTGTTGCACAATGTCCCCAGAATCTCAATGCCATTTGCATTGAAGCGTGTGAATCTGGAGGCCTCTAAGCTCTCTTAAGAGCCTGGCTGTTTTCGGAAAGTCACCTGGCCACTGCAGTAACATGAGGAATCCATCTTTCCAGGGCTGACTGAGTCTATGCAACAGTGGGCTTTATTAAAAAACAAAGTAAGCTGAGCATGGTGAGACAAATATTTTAACCCCTGTATTCAGAAGGCAGAGACAGACAAATCTCTGAGTTCGAGGCCAGCCTGGTCTACAGAGCAAGTTCCAGAACAGCCAAGATAATAGAGAAAGACCCTGTGTCGAAAAAACAACAACAACAAAAACCAAACCAACCCAACAAATTCCTTCTCAAAAAGACACTATATTTACTTGGATTTTGAAATAAGGTCTCACTGTGTAGCCCAGGCTGGCCTTCGACTTCTGCTCTTCCTGCCTCAACCTCCCCAGCATTAGGATGACAATAGTGGGAAGCCATGCCCAGTTTCAGCATGAATTTTTTAAATAATTAAGAATGTCTTCCAATTACTGCATCTAATAGTGAGAGACTAGAAACTGCATAAATGTATTCCAACATGAATTAGTTAAACAAATAACAAGCCACCCACATGATAGGGTGTTAACTATACAGACAAGAATATTTGAGTTCTCCTTAACTCACATGAAAATAAGTGTAAATGCTGTTAGACTTTAAATGAATAAATTAAAAGCTATAGAATAGTGAGTACAGTATAGTTAGACTTAACTGAACTGTTTACTTACCTACATAAAAATGCATCATAGGAAATAGAAGATGTGCAGCATCGTACGCACCTTTATTAATGCTGGGAGAGTTAGGGAGGAAGCTTCAGTTTTCACATTATAATCAACACATCTCCTGTACTTAATTTTACAATCCCAACTGGCTTTTCTAGCTATTTAAACAGATTAGTGTGTGTGTGTGTATGTGTGTGTGTGTGCAAGAGAGAGTGTGTGTATGTGTTCCTGTGTAGGTACATGTGTATTCATGTGCTTGTGTACCTGTGTGTGTGCAGAGGCCAGAGGTTAAGTCAAGAATACTCCTCAATCACTCTCTGCCTTTTGGGGGTGAGGGGAGCGTCTTTCACTGAATTTAGATTGGCTGGTCACTGAACCCCAAAGATCCTCCTGTCTCCACCTCCTCAGCTCCAGATTTATAGGCATGCATTACTACATCCAGCTTTCTCCCCTTCTCCTTTTATGTGTGCCAAGGCTCCAACTCAGGTCCTCATGCTTGCATGGTAAGCGCTTTACCAAATGAGTCATTCTCCCAGCCCTGGACTTAGGTTTAAATCAGGAAGGTAGATACAAACTCGGGATAGCCATGAAACGTGTTCATGTGTATCAAGAGAATACAAAGATTTTGCTGACTGCTTTCTGTCCAAAAACATATACTCACCCTTCTTTCTAGCCAAACTCAATGAAAGTTGAGATTTCTATCTGAATGATCCAGAGAAGCGAAAGATCCACTGTGAAAATACAACTGCCATTGCTTTATCCCTGTTGTCAAATATATCAGCTGTGTGGTGGGCTGGTAGAGTTTGAACCCTAGCCTCAGACAACCTGGCTTCAGCAACATGGCCTTGGCACTAATATGGTCAAGCCATTTACATTTTAAGCCTCTGTCATTGGCGATAGAGAGGGCATAGTAACTGTTTCTTCCCGGATGGATAAGTTAGTATGTATGTGAAACACACAGAAGTATCTAGCACAGACACTGCGTTGCTGTGTGTATGGTTGCTGTTGTTCCTGGAGTGGTCCCTCTCTTCCCTCCCAGTATCAGCAGCTGGACCAGTATTTGCATGTACTGGTTTTGCTTATATGTACATACCTGTGAAGTTCATAAACCAGGCCTAGTAATTAATCATAAACTAATATAGTTATAAAATATGCTGTAGTAAAAGTCATGTGGGTGTGGTCTGTGTGAAAGCCTCTGATAGCTAAAATGGCAACTCAGTGACTTATATGTGGGGTAGCGTTTACAATATGGACCCACTTAGACAAAGGGCAGTCAGGCCCCAGGCAAAACCATATAAGATTTCCTTCTGCATCTCATTAAAACACGCAATTTAAAGCTGTGAATTATTTTTACCATTCTGCATTTAAGTTCCTCAGACTGTGACTGCCTGTGATCACTGAGACCCCGGAAAGCAGGCCCTCAGATAAAAGACAGTGTCTCTACTGTTGCCTACTAAAGCCCCTCAACAGGCTGTGCATGCCCTCATTCATCACCTGCAGCTTCCTGCCACGCTCTTCGGTCTTCTGTGAGGCACACTAGGCTAGACCACACCACTTTTGACATGTTTATCTACTTACTGTCTTGCTTATTTTCCTATCTCTACCTGTCCTCTGTTACCATCTAAAGTTCTTGATTGGGTTCATTTTCTCTGTCAGTTAAAGAATTAAGAAGTGGGAAAATTCTTGAGCAGGGTTGCACAAGGGAAAAATCTCAGACAGAATCAGCCCGTGTAGAAGGGCTTTTATTAGGGGTGAGGAAACACACACAGCAAGGCACACAGGAAAGACCTCTACAAAGCCAGTGAGGCCTCAAAAGCTCCAAATCCAGTCTCTCCTCAAGGGCTGTTGTTTTGAAGTTTCTTTGAGGGGAGTTCTTTCGTAATTTTGGGCTGGCCAGCTTGAACAAAGATGGGTTATCTAATAGTCCCACAAGTTTGCTGTAAACATATCCCGATCCAGTCCCGAGTATGGCAGGCCGGTCCATTACTAGGGGGACTTATTGGCAGGAGTAAACGCCAGCCAGGCCTTTGCTTTAAACTACCAGGCTTTTGTCTCAGGTCAGGAGGTTGGGGAAGAAGCTGCCATCTTGGAAGTTCAGCGTCTGTACTATCTAGTCATGGTCCCTCTCCTTGTCTAACTCCTAGTGCCTAACTTCCACTGCATGCCTTCCTCTGCCTGGCTTTCTCTCTTGCACATTTTCACTCACTGTGCCCCTCTGCTCCAGAGTCCTGACCTGGAAGCAGTTTCTCCCCTTTCCTCTCCACCACTACCATCACTTCCTCCAGAGCATTCTTTGCTTCTGACTCCAGAAGACAACTCTCTCCTCCCAGCATCCACCTGTGGTGATATATTGTGTCCCCCAATATATTGTGTACCCTAATAAAACTTATTGGGGGGGGGAGTCAGAAAACAGAATAGCCACTAGATTAGACATAGAGACCACATGGTGGTGGCACACACCTTTAATCCTAGCATTCCGGAGGCAGATCTGTGTGGATTTCTGTGAGTTCAAGGCCACATGGGGAAACAGAGCCAGGCATGATGGCACACACCTTTAATCCCTAATGTCTTTGCTTGGGAAAGACACATGCCTTTATTCCCAGGAAGTGATATGGTAGGACACAGAAAGGTATATAAAGCCTGAGGAAACAGGATCTCATATTCTTAAGGCGTGAGGACCAGGAACTAGAGGCTTTTAGAAGCAGTTCAGTTGAGCTTTCCGTCTGAGGAAACAAGATCAGCTGAGGAATGGGCAAGGTGAGGTTTGCTGTGGCTTGTTCTGTCTCTCTGGTCTTTCAGAATTTACCCCAATATCTAGCTCATTTGTTTTTTGTTTTGTTTTGTTTTCTAATTAATAAGAACGTTTAGCAATTCATCTTACATCCATGCCTCCCCCAACACATTAACTCTTCTGCTGGTTTTTATTACGGCATTTTAGTCAGTGTCTATCGGGTCGTGTGTGTTTATGGGGGACTGTATGACATTTTAGTGCACGTGTACCATCTATAACAGTTAGATCAGGATAAGTGGCCTTCATCTCAGCCCTACACTGCTTATGGTAAGGACACTTTAAGATCCCTTTAAGAGCTACCGTGAAGTAGTCAACTACTTTTTCCCAGCCGTAGTTACCCTCCTGTGCTACCCAGCAGACGTCAGTGGTCTTACCAGTCTGCATCCCTCAGCCATCCTTTCTCCATCCTTGCTGCCCCTTCTCTGCTGACAGCTGTTCTACCTCTGTGCTCACCCATTTCTGCAATACACTTATTATTATTATTATTATTATTATTATTATTATTATTATTGTGTTATTATTGGTAGTGGCAGCAGCCGTGGTGGTGGCAGCGGCGGCGGCAGCTGTAGTGGCAATGGTGGTACTAGGGCTTTACCTTGGGTACATTCTAGGCAAATGCTCCACTACTGAGCTATGCCCCCAGGCCCTCTTAATCCACTTTTGAGGTCCAGTTTCATCGTAATCTCCCTGCTGCTGGTGTTTAGACAAACATCTGTAACAGGCCCTCAGTAATTATATATCAAGTGAACAAAATGGATGTAATTTATATGGTAAGATAAATGGATCAGACTGCAAAATGGGCCTGCGAAAGGATCAAGTCAAACTGAAAAGCAATTCTGAGTAGCAACCATAAAATTAGTCATTTTCAACCTTCAATCTTACTTCAATTTCACTACCAAACAGGAGCCTATTGTTTCTAAATTCAATTTTCCAGAGTGGATACTGTGGTGGAAACCTTGAAATCCAATTTAGTGAAGCTCTAGGAAGACAATTTCAGTCGTGTGTGATGGGGTGGGGCCAGGTCTCCATGTGTCTGCCTTGCCTCCTGACAGTGGCACTCACTGGTGAGCATCTTTGGAGACATTTGGGAGAACTACAAAACCAGCCACAGGGCTCTTGGAGCTAGGTGTGGTTCTCTATGCAAAGGAGCCATCCACCTCTGATTGCTCTAGGACAGACAGGTGTTGAGCATATACGAAGAGAGAGTCCGTCCACTAAGTATGGAGCCTCATTTTAGCCAAATCTTCCAAAATGTTCTCCGCACTGACTATCAGCTCAACTGACTGTAATTGGCTTCCCTTTTTCTTGTCATAAGGCCCAGAGTTACCACAGCACACAGCAACTCAGGGATGGAAAGGAAAACAGAAAAAATGAGTCTCCCAAAAGTCAATGACTTTGGGTATGTCAGTGTGTGCCTTTAATGCAGGCACTCATGATGGGCTGCAGACCCTATCTCTGGGGGTTAAAGGGGAATATTTGAATATTTAGTACAGGTTTGTTCATGGCTGGGAGGCTTTCTTTTAGTACATGATCACAGAAAGACTGTTACTATCCTAACTGATGGTGCTTTAAGAAAACGGACTTAAGCTAGGATGCTGGCACAGTGGGTAAAGTACTCGCTGCACAAGCGTGAGAACATGAGTTCAGATCCCTTGAACCCTCGAAAAACTAGATGCAGTAGCTCGTGTCTCATTGTCACTCCTAAGGGGAATGGGGGGCAGAGATGGAACCTCATGTCAGATAAGTGAATGAGAGACCCTGTCTGGAAAAAAGGTAAAAGGTAAGGGCCAAACCTGTGATTGTCCTTTGACCTCCATACATGCACCATGATACACACCATGACATGTTCAACTCCATACACACACACACACACATACACACACACACACACACACACACACACACACACACACACACACTGAAAGTAAGAAAAGAAGGAAGGAAGAGAGAAAGAATCAGGCATGGTGGCTCACTCCTGTACCACTAGCACTTGGAAGGTGGAAGCCAGAGGATCAAGGCTTCAAGGTCACCCTATCAGTCTACATAGTAATTGCAAGGCCTGGGTTGCTTGACACCCAGTCACAAACAAACAAAAACCAAAAGTGAGAGAGGGGTTAGCGTCTACATTACTTAACTGAACACGAAGCACGCTCCTTTCTACCCAGTCCATGACTGTCAGAGGCACACTTGTGGTTCTTGTCATGAGGTTACTCCCCAGAACTCTGAATAGTACAAAGCCCCCGCTGGAGTTGAGCATTTGACATTTGAGAATGTTTACCAATGTGAATTCATTTTCATGTGCTTCGTTCTCAACTCATTTTAAGATTAAGAAGTCATTGAAAGGTGCAGTAGCAGCAACCGAATCTGGCAGGCAGGACAGTGGGGTGTGTACTCCTAACACCCAGCCATCTAAACACCCATGTTTACCAAGTGAGGTCCTAAACCAAACATCAGAGCTGGTTTGAAGACCAGCCAGTCCATGCAGAACAAAGAAATCTAATGCTGTGTTCTGAAGGACTGTGGGAAGATCTGTAATAAATACTTCACCTTTCCCTGTTTCATGTGGGTTTGTGGGGTTTCCCTGTCTGTTCGTCTGGCATGGACACTGTGCTTATTTCCAATGCTGTATTCAGATGCCTGTTCCCTCTGGCAGCCGCAAGTATAGGGATGAGTTCTCACAAGAGGAGCATGTTTGACACCTGGCATGAGTACCATAGTCCTTGGGGCCTTTTCCCTGTACTGTCATTTTGTATGGTGGAAGGAAATGCAATTGTTCCCTCTTTGCAAAGACAAAAACCCAAAGCCCAGAATTGTGAAAGGGCATGGCCATAAAGCAGAAGACAAAATGCCCCCCAGCAACTAGCCAGCTTTTTTTAAAAAAACAGATGTTGAATTACTTGTCCATTGGTATATTGCTGGCCCAAGTAGGAACTCAAATATTTGCTGAACAAATTGGGAAGAAACTCTCAAAATCCATTTGGGAAGACCTATGTTTCATGATAGTGTGATTAAGTAAGAACTATTATAAAACATTTATACTCCATACTGGTACTTTGGGGATACCATCATCTCAGAAATGGGCTATAAGAATTGTATGACAGCCAGCTATGGTGGCACATGCCTTTAAAGCCCAGCACATGGAAGGCAGGGCCGAGCAGATTACTGTGAGTTTGAGGCCACCCTAGTCTACACAGAGTTCTAGGTTCTCTTTCTTTGCCCATCTATCCTGACAACCTATCCGTCTGACCTCTCTGTGTGGTGTTTTTGTTTGTTGGTTTGCTTTGGGGTTTTTGTTTTACTTTGGTTTTGGTTTTTCGAGACTCTGTCTCTCTAGACTGGCCCAAAATTATTGACGCCCCTGCCTCAGTCTCTCAAGGGCTGGGATTACTGTAAAGGGCTACCATCCCTGGCTCTGTCCTCTGTTGTTTGAAGCTATTCTGGAAGTGGATGTGATCTGCCAATCTGCAACACTTCAGAAGCTTGGGAGCCCTGGTTTGGGGACTGTGAGGGTTCCCAGTCTGTTTTTCAGAAACTGAATCAGAGATATCCATGTCATAATTAAGTAGGCAAAGTGAAGGCTATCTCATGGGGGCAGATTACAATGCAGATTCATTAATAAATCAAAGTATTCTTGTCAGGAAAACACATTTAATTGGCTTCATATGGCATAACTAAATTTGCAAAGAGCGTGTAATAATTCCTACCTTAGAAAAGTAGGATTTTCCCCTGAAGTCAGGAATTCCTGGGTGGATACCAGCCAAGATGGGTTTTCACTCCCTGGAAAAATGGAACATACCTTGGCTTCAATCATGACATGGGGGAGGTGGGTGGAGTGGGGTTTGGATTATGTAACCGTGAATCCCAGCTTCACCATTGGCAGCAGGTGACTCTGAGCCACAGTGTACCTCCTTATCATTCTGAACTTTCTCCCTCACCTGTGAAGCAGGCCTGAGACCATAGCTCTTCACAGGCTGATCCTGAGGAGCCAGCAGATCAGCATGTAGGAAAAGTTCTCAGCGTGGG
Organism: Onychomys torridus; assembly: GCF_903995425.1. Lineage (NCBI taxonomy): Eukaryota > Metazoa > Chordata > Mammalia > Rodentia > Cricetidae > Onychomys > Onychomys torridus. The sequence continues at coordinate 87,434,169 of NC_050445.1, read as the reverse complement.
CAGGAAGTACTAGGTGATGGTTTCTTTCTTTCTTTTTTCCTTTAAAAAAAAATTTATGTGTGTGTTTGTTTGCATGTATACCTGTGCGCTATGGGCATGCAGTGCCCATGGAGGGCAGAAGAGGCAATCTGAGCTCCTGGAACTAAAGAGGGTGTGGGCAACCATGTGGATGCTGGTAATTGAACCTGGGTCCTCCAGAAGAGTAGCCTTAACCTCCTGTAACTGCTGAACCATCTCTCCAGCCCCAAGTCAAGGTGTATTGTTTCTGTTGTCAACAGCACTCTGAATGTCATAACATGTCCTCATGAATTAGCAGTACCTGCACATATACAACCAACCACAATTAAGATACTGTTAGTTATGTTTTTTGATAAAATGACTGACAAAAGCAGTTTAAGGGAGGAAGGGATTATTTTGGCTCACAGTTTGAAGATAATCAGTCAGTCATGGGAGGAAAGCATGGTGACAGGAGCGTGCCTCACTTTCTCCTTTTCATTTAGTCAGGACTCCAACTCATGGAATGTGGTCTGTGCTGTTCGGATAGATGGTTGGGTGTGTGGATGAGTGGGTAGGTGGGTGGATGGATGGATGGATGGATGGATGGATGGATGGATGGATGGATGGGTGGATGGATGGATGGGTGGATGGTTGGATGGAGTGCCTCTCTGATTCAGGCACAGTAGTCCTGAAAACAAAAGTTATCTTTGTATATTTACTTTTGTAAAAACATCCAGTTAGACAGGGCAGTAACTTTAGCAGAGAACATTCTTCACTCAAAGGCTTAGTTTTAACATCAGGACCATAACTTTCTCCTGATTCATTCCTTTCTCCCTGTAATCATCTCTGATTATCTTGTAAGCACCTTGCACTTTTTTATTTAAATGACTAGTTTTCTGTCAGAATGCTCTCCTACTACAAATTCAAATTGTCGTTGTAAATTGGTGCTGGGCTGTGTTTAAGCAATTAGAAGGCAATAATTAAAGCCTGCTGTGTATGTAATCTTACATGTGTAAGGGTGAGGACAGAAGCTGGGCACCTGGTTCTCACTGTTTCATAATGGTTATTTGTCTCTTCCTCAGTTGTCTCCGCTTGGGTATCAGATGTGGGTGCCTTAGAAGCTGCATGCTTATTAGCAGTACCTGACCTATTTAGGCTCCTGGTCTTTCTTGCATGCATAACTAACTATTTGGCTGAGCTCACCACGCCTCCAATTTCCAGAGCCGACTCATAAACATTCACTCCCTTGCTTTGAAAATGTGTTGGCACAAGAGTTTATAAAGAAGGTTCAGATTTGGTGGAATGGTGAGCCAGTCTAACCTTTGACTGGGTGATAGCTTTCACTACCAGAAATACAGTGGGATTCTGTCCTCAGGTTGGAGGGTGCTATTGAGAATAAAAGCAGAAGAAAAGGGAACACACAGTCTGCTGACACTGTGCATTGGGTGGGACACTGTCATCAAAAGTTTAACTTTGGGCTGGAGAGATGGCTCAAAGGTTCAGAGTATGTACTGCTCTTGCAGAGGACCTGGGGACCATATCAAGCAGCTCACAGCTGCCTGTGTTTCCAGCTCCAGAGGATCTCACACCTCCAGCCCCTCCAGCAGTTGTGCTCATGTGCACGCAGCTGCATACAAACACACATACACACACACAGACTTAAAATAAAATCTATTAAAAAAAAAGTTTAGCTTTAAAAAAAATTGAGGGGTGGAAGTGATTAACTATGTTGTAACGGAAAAGTAAAACAATAATAATAAAGTAAAAGAAAACACTGGCGGGAGTCTGGGGAGATGGCTCAGTCAATAAATTGCCTGCTACGCGAGCCTGAGGACCTGCGTTCCACTCCTATAACACATGTGTAAAATATATATCCTGGCCTGGTGATACATGTGTGTAATCTCAGTGCTGGGGAAGTGGAGACAGGAGGATCCTTGGGGCGCTTTATCGGCCAACCTAGTAATTGGCTAGCTTTGGCTTCCCCCGCCCCCTCCCCATGAGAGACACTGCCTTTAAAAAAACAAGGTGGCAGCAATCCTGAGGAAGAAAATTCCTGAGGTTGACCTCTGGATTCCACAGGCACATTCACATATGCACACACCTAAATATATGTGTATACACACACACAAAAAAAAAAATACAGAGAAATTTATTCAAAAATACTTACCTTGCCAGTATCTCTTGGGTGCTGGGAACTGCCTCAGTGATGGGTATGCAGTATTGAGTGAAGCAAACATCTTTTAATGGGACAACCCACAGTTCCTAACTTGAGTGTGTGATCCACTCTCCTGGCTCAGATCTCTCTCTGGTTCCAATGTTTTAACTGTTTTTATTCTTCTGTTTTCTGACCCAAGGTCCCATCTAGGATCACACACTGTCCTTATTCTACAGTCCCTTCTACACCCAAGCACTGGGGTCCAGTCTTTCTGTGGCTTTTTCTGTGCTAGTACATTTGAAGAGAACAGGCAGATTGCCTTGGAAAACGTCTCTCCACTGTTTGTTTAACTCTGGAGTTTCAAACACATACCAGGCTGGGTGTGTCTCCAAATCATCTGAAACAGGGTGAAAGCATAGAAACCCGCACCCCACCCTCCTTCAATGAGCCTGGCCCATGCATCCTTTCCCAGATCCCCAAGTTTTCTGCTACATCCCCATGATTGAGGACCACAGGCCTGGTAATGTCCCCACTGTAGGGATACTACAGAAATGCTGTTGTGTCCTTCAGGATGTCTCACAGGAGGCAAACAGTACCAGTACATCTCACTTAGAATTGAACTGGTGTCTGCTGGGCTTCTCTACCATGAAACCACCTTGTTCCTTTATAATAAAGACATTGCCTGGAGTTGATATTTGGAGACTGACTGTTTGTCCCCTTTCCTCACTGTCCTGGCCAACCATCTTGCATTGCCAGGGTGGCCTTTCCCCAGGCAGTTAATAATGTAATCACCTTCAATGGAGATTTTGAATTTGGACACCTCCAACCTTCATCTAAAGAGCAACTTTTCCTTCTTCTCCATCTTTACCATTTCAAATATTTTTAAGTGATCTACATGGGCTCATGGGCTCCTCTTTATTCAGTCTGTTGCTATCTAGTCCTGTCATTCATTTCGATGCTCACATCCCTCCCCCTGGGGCTAATGGAATTCCCTCTAGTTGGACACAAGTTGGATCTTGTGTCCCCTTTGGTTTGTCCCATCACGTGCTCACTATTTGTTTGGCTTTATTTTTTGAAAAAGGGTCTACCTATGTAGACCAGGCTGAACATTAACTCCTGACTCTCTTACCTCTGTCTCTGGTCTCCCAAGATCTGGGATGACAGACCTGTTGCCACCCCCTGCCAGTCTGCATCCTTTGCACACTTCCTTACTTTCTGAAACAGAGTAGGACAATCCCAGGATGGCCTTGTATTTTCATTGCCATGACTTTGGAATCAGCCATTTTTCCTCTCAGTGGAGAATAGGATCTTGTTTCTTTTAAGTAAATTGGAATCTCATTCCAAGAACAGACTTTCAAGTCCTCTGTCTGCCTTCAACTGAAAGTAAACTTTACTCACTAGTCAGGGCTGTCCCTGGGGGGAAACATGGTCCACTTTACCCTTCTTTCTCATGTCTATTGCCAAAGTTCATCTGCATTATTTTAGAGTTGACAGCAGGGCCCTAATTCACATGCCCTCCCCTCCTTCTTCCCCCTCCCCTTCCTCTCTTCCTCCCTCCCCATCCCTATCTCCACTGTGATCAAGTTTCTGAGACGCTGTCTGCAGATACTTTGGTCATGATGCTCGTGTCTTTGCAATTAGGGCACACACCCTAGAACCTCCACTCCGGTTTTCTTGTGATACATTTGACTTCTTCAGATTATCATTCTGTCATTCTTTTTTTCGTCCTCCACAGTCCATGAAGTATGCAGGCCAGTCGCTCTTGTGTTCTTACTGCACAGGAAGCCAAGGCGGCTAGAAGAGTAAATGTCTTTTCGGAATCCGACATTTCTCTGTATCTTGTCTCCAGACTGTGTGAAGAGAACCGCTGCTCACACACACACTACAATGTTCATAGGTGTACCCTGGTTAATATCCTCACAGTTCAAAAGAGGAGTTTTTTTACTCCACGTTAAAGATTAAGCAAAGCAAGTGTACAATGAATCCACAAATACAAGAAGCACTCCTTATTAAAAGCAGACTCTATACCCTCATCACCTCAGTGTTCTTCTGCACATATTCTACAAATATTACTGAACACCTACTGTATACCAGGGGGCAGGGAGTAGATCCTGGGTCCTGAAGAATGCAGTTGCCAAAATAGCTAAAATTCCATGTCCTTAATGGCGCATGAGGTGTGTAACGTATCAGAAGGTGTACATGGTTGCCACATACAGTGTGCGGGTAAAGATGGAGAATGGTGTAACTATTGGAGAAAATGGAGAGAAGACTGAGAATTTTGCTTGTTTTGTGACTTTATATTGAAGTATCAGTACAAAGAGCAGAATGCATAGAACCTATGTGCATAGCTCGGTGAAAATCCACAAGTAGGACATGATAGTGTAACCAGTACCAATGTCAAAGTAGAAGACCATAATGGCCACTAAGAAGCCCCTGGTGTGTCCCATCTCAGTTTTTAATCTCTTCCCAACTCAACCTGTTAACCAAAGTTTTAGCTAATCCTGTCCTCTGCAGGGCAGGAGTCACTCAGATGCTTTCTCGGAATGTCTAGCTCCTTGAATTCTGTCACTGAGATTCATCAGATCCTTGTATATAGTTGCTGCCCACAGCTTATTCACGTCCACTCTGCACAAGAGTACACAATATCACTATGCCATAGTTTATCCACTGGTGGGTGTCTGGGAGCTTGCACCCTGGCTGTTATCAATATCACTTCCATGAAGATGCTAATGACCGTTTTGTAGTGGGCACACATACCTATGTCTGTGACCTGTGTCCCTAGGATGATTATATATTATGTACCTAGACCATAAGGCATATAATGTGTGTTAAATTTTAGTTGACCTTGCCCAAAAGTTGGTCTAAGCCCAACTTACAGTCACCCAGCAGTCACAGAGGACTGCAGTGTATTCAGCACACAATGAACTCAGGTACATACTGTTTAATGCAAAGAACTGCACCCAGGTATAACTGGAGACAGCATTACCACCTGCCTCAAGACGGAAGTCAAGTGACAAATGTGACACCATTATCTCTGTTAAAGCATCATGTTCGGGACGTGTTCCTAGCACTGCTTAACTACTAACAATGGTCACCAGACAAAAGGATAGAAAAGAGCCTCTGATCAAGGAAAGTATCAAATATGAAGTATTGATCCTAGCCTACAATTCCTAGCACAGACTCTGCTTACAATCATTACTGAGCAGTTTCTGGAGAAGCACACTGTGGTTTCAAACTGGAAGACAAATAGGGTACTTTTTTTTTAATTTGACAAGATTATTTTCAAATTAACAAAAAAGATAGAGAATAATGCCAAGGATTAATAGGGAAAAAACAATGCATTTATCTTACCAGAATTACAATGAACATTGAGTCAATTTTAAGAATAACAGAATTGGACAAAGTATCCCAGAATAAAGTAGGTAACATAGAAAGAAATGTAATTTCATGGGAAACTTGAGGTGACATTTGGTGCATGACTATTTGGAGGCAGGAGGATCAGGAGTTTAAGATTCCTTGGCTATATAGGAAGTTGGAGGGCATCAATTTCACTAAGTTTTCTAGATTGTTAAGTGAAATTGATGTTTATTTCCTCTGGTAGTTTGAATGTTACTGTCCCCCATAAGCCTGTAGGAAATGGCACTATTAGAAGGTGTGGCTTTGTTGGAGTAGTTATGGCCTTATTGGAGGAAGTGCATCACTGTGGGGGTGGGCTTTGAAGTCTCATATGCCTAAACCACGCCCAGTGACACAGTTCACTTCCTTTTGCCTGTGGATCAAGATGTAGAACTCTCAGCTCCCTCTCTGGCACCATGTCTACCTGCTGCACTCTGCCATGTCCAACCATGACGACAATAGACTAAACCTCTGAAACTATAAGCCTCCCTAATTAAGTGTTTTCTTTTGTAAGAGTTGTCATGGTGTCTCTTAAAAGCAATAGAAAACCTAACTACGACATTCCCATTTTCAGATGAGGAACTGAGGTTTAGAAAAAGTAAGTCACCAAAAGTAAGTAAGAGGGAGATAGGTTCTAATACAATCTGACATCACAGGCCAGAGGAGGAGCAGGTCCAAATTGAAGAGATGGAAGGACGCAGTGCATACCCAGCTGACCACTGGGGTGTACACAGCACTGGAACTTCACAGCTTCTCAAACAGAAAGGGAACTTAGTGTCAAGGCCAATAGAATGCAATGATAAAGGTTTACATAGGTGAGTGGTCACATCTGCAGCATTACCTCACACTTCTCTACTTAGTGGGGCTAGAGGTGTGACTTAGTGGCAGAGTACTTGCCAGACATGCACAAGACCCTAGAGATCCAGCACCACTAAATAAATAAATAAATAATTTCTTAGTTACCAAAAGTATTTCACTAATTTAATGTCATGTATAAAAAGATATACGTTTCCCTAAGATGAAAATGTTAGTGAGTATGTCTGATAGCCAATGTTGGTGAAGATTCCCTAGGTGACACACATGTGTGACAATGCACCTAGCTGTCTGGACATGATGGCACATATCTGTAATCCCAGAATTTGAGAGACTAAAGCAGGGTAATCACAAATCAAGATCCTGTCTCTACAAAACAAAACCCCAAACAGAAATGAGCAAAAGCCATCAGCCTGTGCCCTGGGGTTGGTTCATTTTGTTATATCTGTCTCAATTGTCAAACTCACATAGAGTAAGTGATGAAATTGGAGTTATCTTTAATAAGACAACTTATTTGGCCAATATAAAGCAGTCAGTTCACAAATATGAGCTTAGTTTCTCTTAAGAGCCAAAGCAAGATAGTATTCAGGCCAGTGCGTAGCTCACCATGGACAGCCATTAAGATTTCAACAAAGCAGGAAGGAACATAGGCAACCTGGGTACTAAGGCTTGGAAACTTCTCTCATGGGTCCTCAAAAAGAGCTAGTATATGATGTAATCAACAATGTCCTCAATAACCACCTGGGGTTATTAAAATAATGACTTCTGAGTGTTGCAGCATCGTATTTCAACTGAAGCCAGTGGAGTAATGCTGAAACACAGTTTCCCCCAAAAGCTGTTTTATCTAGGATAACCCTTAGGGCTCAATCATGTAGGTTTCTGGTGACTCTGGATTATCTGAGGAATAAAACATTGAAATCTGGAGCAACAGTCCTTAACTAGGGTTAGTTTTGTCTCCTAGGTGGTCCTCTGGCAGTGTGTAGAGACAATTTTAACTGTCACAGCTTAAGGAAGGATGTTGTCCATATCCAGTAAGTAGACCAGATGCTGCTCAGTGTCCTAGATGGGACAGTGCTCAGAGGAGTCAGATGCTCCACGCTTGTAATCTAGAGTAGAGCTCTTAAACTTTTTCTGTCTATGACACCTTTTTGCCCAAGAACGTTTTACTTGACCCAGGGCATATAAAATAACTTCACACATCATACATTAACATACATTTATTTTAAAGCAATTCTTTGGTATTATGAGTAATTTTACCATTTATTAAGGATGAAAGCAAATTTGCATACTAATGAGATAGATATATTTGTTTGTTTTACATGAAAAAATTAAATCTTGGCTGACTGAGTATTTGGCTGACTGACATTTTGATTTTATAATCCCCAGTGCTGAGAATGGGGATTTACACAAATTTACATAAGTATGCTTGGGGTCAGTTTGGAAACTGTTGGAATTTCTGACCTAATCTCAAGCCCAAATTCACTGAATGATTTTTTTTAATAAGTGCAATGCAGATCAGCAACTCAAAGAGCAATTTTTACAGTGTTTCTTTTTTTCTTTAAAATAAATGTGTGTGTGTTGTATTATGTGTGTTCCACATGTACAATGAGTGCGGCATTCTCTTCTTTGCTGTATGGTTCCCCAGAAGAAACTCAGATTGTCAGACTTGGTGGCAGATATCTTTACCCACAGCCAGCTAGCTTTCCTGCCCCTTTCCTTTTCTGTTTCCAGATGAGGTCTTTAGGACAGGCTAGCAGACTTGTAGTGTTAGAGCATAAAATGAGAATGCAAAGCGGACCTGGCATTGAAGCCTTTCAGGGCTGTCCTGGCTTCAGCTCACCAGTGACATCTCTTCTCTTCCATTATCATTGGTGTCAGAGTGCTTAATCCAGAAAGACTCCTGAGACAATGTCATGTTGAGAACCCAGTATTCCCAGCATTCCTCCCCATCCTCTGGCTCACTCACCCCTCATCCATGACCAAGCATCAGTTTTTAAAATAAAACATCTTCCCCCAATGCAATTCATAGATATACCTATTTGATAATTACACCCTCAAGAAGGATAGTAGGGAAATATTAGAAGTCTTTGTTTTCTGTAATTAAGCCATTATGTTTGTATAAGAGCAGAAAATTTGACCTATTCAGTAGTTTATAATATCCAGTCATCTCTGGTCTGAGCTGAGGTATTTCAGTGTTTGTTGGTGTCACATGGTTTGTGTTGTGTAGTCCCAAGGCGTCAGTCAAGTCCTGTGATCCTGTGATTCAAAGCAAGGCAGTACTGACACAAACACCTCAGATTCATTACACGTTTGAGTTGAATTATGTTTTAGTCATTGTGCTTTCAGAAACTTCCATCATCGCCGAATTTTTCATCACCCCCATTTTCCTTTGCACATCCCCATAGGACAGCAAACAGCTGACAGTTTAAGGTGCTGTGGTCCAGACGAATGAGTGAACAATGTATCACAAGGAGGAAATATTGGCTCGTGTTCTCAGAGGCTGTAGGCAGATGTGGTCGTAGAAGGCCTGACCTGCTATAAGCACAGTAAACTCTAGTAAGCTGGAACTAGCACGTTGCCTAGGGAGAATCACTCTGTAATGAAATCGGGTTTGTCTATCCTACCAGTCTGGCTTTGTGGATAACAGCACGCTCCTCTCTGAGTTGGCAGTTTCTCTGTGTTCATGTGTTTTCGGGAAAAACTGAGAAATCTCCAGGGAGCAGCGTGCATGTATCTGCTTGTGTCTTTTGTCACATCTGTTCACTACAGTTGGCTGTCTTAGGGACAAAGCACACTGAGAGCATCCTACCTAGCATCTGCGTCACCATTGCTAGCCGTGTCCGAGTTCCAACCAGACTGGGAAGTCAGCCCCACTCAGCAGGGGAAATGACTGAGTACCAGTGTGAAGAAGGCTCTTTCTGTGTGTGGCCATTCGTCTCATCTGGGTCATATCTTCCCAGCTTTGACTCTAGTGACAGAAAGCTTTCTTCCCTGGGTTCTAATTTTTAAAAGCCCTGAAAAGGTATCTGGACCAGTTTCCATCACTTGCCCCCAGTAGTGATGATGGCATTTCCAGTACATCCAAAAGAGCGAGAAGTAATTTCCAAAGGAGTATTACTTGTCGGGCAAGACAGAAGGAAATCTACCAATCCAGGAAAATGGAACTGTCTTTTTCTTTTAAACAAGCTTTAAAATTTTACTATGAGATAATTTCAAACTTGTAAGAGAGCTAGAAGGACAGCACAAAGCATAAAGTATATGTTTACTAAACCATAATTTTTTAATGGTGTGCAGCATCCACATTTACACCTTCGCCATGCCCTGTACACAGTTTTAGTTGAACCACTCAAGAGTAAGCTATAAATAGTAACGGTTAACCCTTAAGAATGCCACTGTATATTTCTCACGATCAGGGGCAAATCTTACATAGTTATGTTACTGTGAGCCAACTTAGAACATTTGGACCCATACTGGTGCCTAGTATACAGTCCATCGTTCCACCCTCCTCACCTTCCCCCTTGATCCAGGATAACACCTTTCATTCAGTCGTTATGACCCTGTGGTCTCCATCACTCGGACATTCAGTGTAGTGGCATAAGTGTAGGCAGGATGTTTTCTAGGATATCCTTCAGCTTGCTTGTGTTTCATGAATAGTCCCTCACTATTCAATCTAGTGATTTTGTTTGTTTGTTTGTTTGTCTTTTGAGACAGGGTCTCTCTCTACATAGCCCTGGCTGTCTGGGAACTCACTATGTAGATTAAGCTGGCCTCAAATTCACAGAGATCTGCCCTCCTCTGCCTCCTGAGCGCTGGGATTAAAGGTGTAATTTATTTTTGACAGGAATTCTACATCATGGTATACTGAAGACAGCTTGGATTAGCGCCTGAGAACCAATTCTCACATAACTTTTAAACCCCAAGTTCTGTGAAGTTATATTGGTCACTTGCAGGAGGCCATGATGGGAACATATTACCTCAGAGAAATCAGCTAACACTGTAGCTGGGAGCTTCTCCTAACCCTTGGGTTGCAGTTGTAAGATACCTACACTTAGTGGCACAGCACACGTGTGTGTGTGTGTGTGTGTGTGTGTGTGTGTGTGTGTGTGTGTGTGTGTGTGTGTGTTTGTGCATGCTAAGTGTACAGCATCAGAAGGTGCATGCTATTTTTCTCTCCTGATGTCGGCATTCTTGCCACCAGATAAAATCTATCTGGTTCTCCCCATATTCCCCTTTGTACTTGATGAGTGATGTATGAAGAGATAATATTCACATCACCCCTGTGAGGATGTACTGATCCTATCCTGTTTCTAATTGAACCTTCATTTCATTAATTGAAGATTATTATGTAGTTCAGTGGTAGAGTACTTACCTAGTGTGCATAAGGCTCAAGTTTCATGCCCAGAACCACAAATACAAGATCATTAACAACAAAATATATTAGTTTCCAAATCTATTAGTATTGTAATAGTTTAAAACTTTAACTTTCTCTCTCATTTTGGCATTTATTTTCTTATTTATTTGGCAGCACTAAGGTCAAAACCCAGGCCTCATAGACAAATGTTCTACCATTGATCTGCAGCCTCAGCTTCTTGTACATTTTTTGTTGATTTTTACAACTTGTTTTAAAATGTAAACTTATTCTTAAAATAGATAATTGGCAAAAGATTTGGAAGCATACTGACCTACCCCGACAGTTTGTCAGAATACAACAGATTGCTATAGTGTAGAATATGTTTCCGTGAAATACAACATCCATCTAGGATGAACAGAATGAGTCCTCAGACATAACTTCCTGTTCTACTATAGAAAGTGTGCTTGCTGATAACATGTAGTTTCATTGTCAATGGAGATGACATACTGAGTCATTTTCCATGGTCTTGCCTGAGCCCACTTTTTACCCAAAGCATGCCTTTGGAAGATGGCTAAAGATTTGGTAATGAAATTGTAGGTTAGCTGTAATAGAATGGGAACAGAATAGGGGGAAGAACACAGGACAGGATGTCTGGAGCCACAACCTACAAGGAGATTGGATGTACAGTGCATCTCCCTGATCTTCAGGGCTGACTAAACCCATTGGGTCCTGTTTCACTCAGTTCCCTCTCTGGTCCTAGGACTTTTTTCTTTTTTTCAGTTCACTTAATTGGGGACCTAGAATTCACCTCATTAGCATGGGGAGAGGTGCAAGGTGGACATGACCTGGTGGTTGAACTGCTTACACAGTTCCAAAGCACCAGGCTGCTGTCTCAGCTTACCTTTGGGTGTTTAGCCCCATCATCTGGCTCCTGTCTCCAGCTCTTTGTTTGTTGCTGGTAGTCATGGAAACCCACTGAAGGATGTCCTCACCTTTCTCTGTAAGGAGCTCCCTCTCTCAAGTGTTAGCTTGCCCTGTATCCGATTACCTCTGTTGCCATGGTTGGAGATAAAAGAACTCTTCTGCCCTGGGCAGTCTATAGTTTTAAAACAGTGTTGCTACTCCAGGCATGTGGCTACTTCAGTCTTAATTGACTTTTGCCAAATGGAAGTGCCAAGGCCTGGACGAATGGGCTGTTCTTGATGGATGCATTGTTTAATGAGCTCCATGAATAAGTCAAGTGAGAGTGATCAGTATTAGGGCTCATAATGGTTTGCCTCAGATATCTAGAACAGGTATATGTATAGGTTATATGTAAGGCGAAGTAGAGAACAAGAATTATAAAACAAAGTGGGGCTCTTGCCAAACTGTGTGTTGAAGACATTCCTCCACCTGTCCTTCCTCTCCCCCTCCAAAAATGGATTTGGACTCCTTTTGCTAAGAAAGGCGGCGGGTGCGCTGGTGTTTGCAGCCTGCACATGGTGCTGTCTGAGCCTGGTACTCTCTCTCCATGCTTCAGTTCCTCCTTTCATCATTTTTAATATTTAATGACCCTTCCGAGGTAGGGAATTACTTGGCAGCTCCCTCAGGGATATCTGCTTTAGGTATCTATCTTTTTTTTTTTTATCTGTCTGCTGAACTTCCATTTGCTAAATCAAAAAGGTGGTGTCTAGAATGGTTTTCAGATGACTCATCTAAGGTGTTGATGAGGCAAATGGAGTCCGTGGGAATCCAGGGAGTTGGCAGAACTTTTCGACTTCTTTTATTCATCCTTAGTTTTTGTGATACTCCGAATAGTACACCTTTTCTCGTCCCTCAACTGTTGAGTTCTGGCCTATTTTCAAGCTCGGCCATTTGTTGTTGTCTTCTGCTCCTTCTCCAGGAGTCTCATTGTGTTCAAATTTAAGGAATTTGACCTTCCTAGAATGTAATCTAATCAACACCCACCTCACCTGGCAGATTAACCACTCATCATCTCTCCCATTAGAAGGCCAGTGTCTTGCTGGGAACACAGAGAGCCATTGATTCCTGAGCTCAGGCTAGCTTCTCTTTGATTTTATAATCAGTTCCTAGAGATTGTAGGCGAGCTTTGAATTCCTAGGCTTGGGGTCTGGGAGCTCTTGAAACAAGCCTTTGAAGCAGATCTTCTGCCTTAGGTTTGAGAAGGGAGGACCCAACTGGGCGTTGATGGGGGAATGAAGTTGTTTTCATGTTCTAATATAAGGAAATATCACTGCTAGTGTAACACCCTGGGGTTTTTCCTTTTTCTCTTCTTTGTTTTTGTCTTTAGTGTTTTAATGGGGGGTGGGGTTGTGTCAGGACAACTGTAGGGAGCTGGTTCTCTCCTTACCCTCCTGAGTCTCAGGGCTGGATCTCAGATCACCAGGCCTGCTTCCCTACATCCTGATTCATCTCACGGGTTCTGCTTTCCTTGTCGATTCATTCTATGGCTTCTATAAGAATTATTATTAGTTTGTTTTCTGTTTGAGAACTCTACACAAGTTCATGCTAATAGACAACCTTAATCTTTCCAGAAACCCTCACCGACGGTAGTGCCCCCTGTAAGCCTCCTATTGTACAATGACTTAACACTGTTTAGTGACCTCAGTGATGGGTTTGGATAACTAACAATTGCTACAGTTCGGGTTCTACAGATAAAAGGGAGGAAGAAAGAGCACCAGGCAGTTTCTAGGCCTTTAAACATAGTGCACTTTCAAGTGCTGAGGACTCTGTACTTAACTGGGAAGGCCTTGGGTGCATTATTTCTGTACATGCTAATCCTTACAAGCTCATATACCACCACCCTGACACCACAACTTTAAATTTGAAGTTCCTCTATTCCAGCTTACTGTTGTAAGACCACATGGTACAGTACTGCCATTTACACACACCACACATTTAAAGGTGTGAAGGCGCAGGGAATATTGTTCACCCATGCTTAAACATGACTCCTAACAAAATCACTCCTGTTAATCAAGCCCCAGAACCCCAGCTTTCCCTGGGATCTTGGAGAAAGAAGAAAGAAAAGGATGGAAAAGTGATGAATTTGAGATCATCAAACATTCAGAACAACAGAACTGCAGACATCTTCCATTTGCTGTTACTGCTGTTTAAGATTTCTCATTCTAGCAAGGATGGAACAAATACTAACTCAATAGTCTGTTACTGACAACAAAGTGAAATTATGCCTTAATAATGTTTGCATCATGTGTATGCTGCAGTAACCATGCTGTGACTTGGAGAGGGGAAATTATGTCAGGAAAACCCACCAAAAATTAATAATAATACAGAAAAATCTGCAAAGGTTAAATGAATTTACAGAGATTAAAAAATATTCGGAGGGTAAAATAAAAATAAAAAATATTCAAATATTTCCACTTAAAAAATTGTCTAAATTTTTAGCCTGCAAGTTATTTGTATTTTCTAAGTAAAATTTCCCTACCCAGTGAACACACACACACACACACACACTCTCTCTCTCTCTCTCTCTCTCTCTCTCTCTCTCTCTCTCTCTCTCTCTCTCTCCTCCCAGCCCTCCTTGAGGTCTCTCTGCTCACCCCCCTCTCTCGAAATGGTATGCTCTGCATTTGATCGTAAACTGGAGGTGCCAAGCTGTGACAGCTTCTTCAGCTCCACGGCCATTTGCTCCAGCCCAGGGTAGGCATGTGTTCAGTGATGCTCTCCTCTTCCACCTGCAGGGGCAAATTGAAGTAGACAGTGAAACCATCTTCAAGTTGGCAGCCCTGGTGTTGCAGGTAAGAATTCACTCACCACTTCTAACCAGCTCCCTTTTGTTTCTTGGTGTCTAGCTTAACTGCCTGCAACTCTGAAACTTTTGCCAGGCCAGATCCCGATGGATTTTCAAACCACTAAACGGTTTATCAATGAAAGCTGTGACCTGCTGAATTCTGTTTTCAGATCATTTGCATGAACTAGCATGTGATAATGTTTCTCAGAGACACGAAGAAGTTTAGACCGCACCAAAGGAAAAGAGTTCAGCCTGTATTCCTGGAAAAAGGACTCCCAGTTACTTGAACTTGGAAGGCAACAGTTGTTAGAACAGCTGTAATTTTCATTTAAATTTAGCAACTTTTGTACACGTTTTCTTGAGGCTGTGTAAAGAACCCTTTAATTCTAAAAGGTGCTGGGAGTCGAAAAGCAAAGTCAGTTCCTGTACTTGTTTAAAAAGTAAAGAGAAAGCAAATAATGTGTGTTGATTTACCTGGGTCATAGTCTAAAAAGTGCATCCTGTTTAAAAAATCTGGCACTGCAATGTAAGTGTATTTATCCTGTGGTCTTAGCAATGCAGCAGAGAAATAATTATCTGTGCTTCATATATACATATGAAGAATATATATATGTAATATACATAGAAGTCACTTCTGTTAATGGTAAGACACATCTCATGTATACTTGTATTTTCTTATCAATAGTGACCACGTGGGTAGTGCTTCTTAAGTACCTTTCTTAACAAGAAGCTCTGGACTTTGTAAGAGGGAAAATAATCAAGAATAAATCATTCATTGAGCTTAGCATAAACACATATTGATCATGTCTTTATTTTTATTTCAGGAAAGCAAGGGAGATTATACCAGGTAATGGTTCCTTTTCAGATCTTACTATGTAGACCGAGGTTCCCCAGTTGTGGAATGAGTTATTTTAAATAATAATGGATGCAAAATGAAAAGAGAGGGGATTGAGACTAGAGCCTCAGATCTCCCCTTCCTTCACATAGAGACCTATTCTTTTGGTGAATGACTTGAAAAATGAAACTTTCTCACAATTTTTAAGGCAGAGTGACAGAAAATTATAATCAGAAGCCCTCCAAAGTTCTAGTAGTGTACCACATCATTATTGAGATGAAGAAATCCATGAAAAGCCTTGCTAAATCGTGCTCTTTTTTTTAAGTATATAATGATGCTGTGTGTAAGGGGTTCTAACGTATGCAGACACAGATTAAATCCATCAGCTGCTTAGTTAAGGGATTAATAGGGGCTTTCTTTTGCAGCTGCCCTGAAGGGGCCTCACCCTTCATACACTTGACCTAGCTGTTGTATTGTTGCCACACAGACACTGGGGCTAAGTTCCTCGCTGGCCACATCAGCAGAGATTGTTTGTGTGAATTCACCCTCGCCGGTGTAGTGGTCCTAGGTAGAAAATCGGACATTGTCAAAGCTGGAGGGGAGCCTCTGATGGGAAGCAGTGCCCAGGTCAATGACCCACTGAAAGCCTGGTCTCTGCCACGCTAGCATTCCACTTCTGTAAACTTCACCCAGAGATTATTTACAGATCGCCTGGTACTCATTCCCAGCCAAATCTTTGAATAACGTGCTCAGTAATGGACTGATAAAATAATGCCTTCCAAGCTTGATGGCTTCCCATCCTTAAGGAATAATCCACTCTCCTGAGTGATAGAGTAGGGGTTTCCACTTAACACCCTGTCATTCAGTTACTCACCACTCCCTCTCATTGAGAGCATTTGACATGTGTGTGGATGGATGTGTATATGTACGTTTATGTGTATTGTTGTATATTCATTATACATGTGGACTGATCCCACAGCATTTCACAGCACTAAATCCCCCTCATCTTGTCTTTATACTCCTATTTCTAACCCTATTCATCTCCTCAATCTCTCCTACTTTCATATATTCATATACCCATACATGTCTATTACTTTGTGTATCCATAAAGTCTGTGGTTGTATAGGGCAGTCATGAAGTCAGTTTATGATGGCTTAGGCTCTGTCATGTGGATCATTTAGTCTCCCTTCCCCATTCCTGAGTCTGTGAGATCTGAGCAGATGTTAGACGCCCTAAGCCTCAGTTTTCTCAGGAATCAAGGGCAGCCTAGCCTATAGGAGTGAAGGACAGCTTAACCTGTAGGAGTGAAGGGCAGCCTAGCCTATAGGACTGTTGTGAATGAAATTTGGGGAGGTCGCTGGGGCAATATCTACAGTGGTCAGCTGTTACAGTGGTTACTGTCCCCTTAATTGCGTCAAAATTCTGTGTGGTGTCATGGCTACTTCTGAGAAGAGTTGTGGCATAAAGGTGGGTCCCTGAAAGCTGTAACAATGTGTTCAGGGACAAAAAGGGAAAGATTTGTCTCACCAACTTTCCTTGGTGAGAGCCAAGGACCTGACACCGAAGGAGGCTGCCAGGGACTCACCTGGAGGGATGTGGACATTTCAGCCTCGGATGGCACAGTTGTTCTAGCTGACTTAGCTCTGACCAAGTCTTACCCAGTCCTTCCTTATGTCCAGCTGGTTTCTAGCAGTTTCCTTGAAGAGCCCTAGGCTGAAGATATGCCATGCACTGTCTTAAAATTATCTGCCTCTGTCGAACAGCAGAGAGAACAGGGAACCAAGGCTTGTACAAAGTCAGTGTCACCCCAAATGAGCCTCTGTTTCCTCATCTGTAAGTTGGGGGCTAGAGGAAGTTGGTGGTGTGGAAGAACTATAAACGACAAAGGCATTCATTGTTGATAGCAAAAGCGAAAGAATAAGAAGCCCCAGCAGCTGTCACTGAAGGTGACAATGGTCCAGAATCCATTACCACCCAGGCCTGTCTAATCTCCTCCCGGTGGGCAGTGCATGGTCTTCTGCCAGACATTTTTATAGAACTAATAATGTAGAAAAATCAGGCAAAATAAAGTACGACCAGTGAATGTCATCATGGTTAGCGCAAAGACTATAAGAGGCAAACGGACTCTGCCATGGACTGCCTGTGTAATCTAGAAAAAAAATTACCTACCTCTCTGAGTCTTGGTTTCCTGGTGTGAAAATGGGACTTCTAATCATCGTAAATAGGCTGTAGGTAGGTGGGAGGACTGAATTCCTATTTGTGAGATGCCTAGAGCCGTTCCTGTGGTCATTGCTTTAATATCCCATCGGAATTTGGCTGTTGCTTGCTGGTCCTGTTTCTGTTGTTAGAAAGCTTCTCGTGTGGCTTAAGCTTGCCTGAAACTCACTGTATAGCCATAGATGACCTTGACCTTCTGATCCTCCTGTCTCCCCTTCTCCATTGCTGGGATTGCAGGCATGGCCATCGTATCTGCCTAGTTCATCAAACTGATGGACAGATGTACCATTCCCCTGTTACATCTGTGAGTTGTCGCTTAGATTTTAGGCGCTGTGAACAATGCTGGGGGGGGGGGGACATCTGTGTATGTCTGAAACTGACATTATTTGTGTTTTTTGAAAAAACTTCAAACTTTACTCCTTTTCTTTTCTTTTTACGTTCGTGTTTTTATAGGGGGATATCACAGCTCACATGTTGTCATCAAGCTTGGTGACATTCATGCTTGAACAATTTCCCCCCTTGGTTACTAGCTCTCAGGCATCCAGAGAAGTCCCTTTCCCATGGGAAACAGGCATTTTTATAACACCACCATAAATTGGGAATATTCCCTTCCCATTTGAAGGTAGGTGTTAAGCATACCCTTGTTCTGACCCCTGCAGTGAGGTGAAAATTGAAGTCGCTCATTCTCCACTCACAAACCGAAGCATCCCACCACTTAGTTACTGGGTATTGCTAAGCTTTCAGGATCTTGAAAACTGAACCAAACAAAACCCCATTTGCCTTTACAAACTCACTTGTGGCTGGCAGCTCAGAAAGATAAAGCCTGGCTGGATCAGCTTGCAGGAATTCTTCCTTTGTTTGCCTGTGTTGTGTTACCAAAGCACTTGCTATCTTTACAGTGTAAGGACTGACTTAGAAATCCAGAGCTGTCAGCTATTTAAAGCAAATGGAAGTCAGCACCCCACTCCTAATGAACTCTGAGAGCAGGATTTCCCACTGTTTGTGATCAGGTTAACTTAAGTACTTACTCTAAAGGATCCCTGGCAGGAAGCGGAAATAAGAAGGGTGGTGGTGCATGTTATTTTTAAAGGCATTCTGAAAGAGGAGTTTGAGCAAAGCCTGTTTGGAGGCAAAATAACGTGGGGAATAGAAGGAAGAAGAGGTGTGCGGTGCGGAGAAGTGGCTGGCATGCCAGGTTGGTTAGGGTGTTGGTATGCAGCGGGAAACGAAGGTTTCGGAGGTAAACAACGGTGACCACCGGCTCTTTATGTCAGTTTAAGGAAGCAACAGCAACAGATCGCAGAGGTCAGGAGCTGTTCTGAGGGCCTGAGTGAGCCAAGAGGTATTAGTGATGCTCCAGAGCTTTGGAATCTAACCATTTGGTTTCAAGTCACTTGATGGATATGTTAGCTGCCCTTTCTGAAACTCAGTTTGTCTTAATATTGAATATGTAACAGCAGCCTGCTGCGGCTGCTTTATTATTACCTCCACCCTCCTTTGCAGCCCGATGAAAATGGCATTATTGCTGTCCCACTTTACAGATAAGGGACACCAAGCTTTGGAGTCCTGGACAAGTCAACTGTGTTGCAGGTTTCCTTGAATCTCAAAGAAAACACAAACTTACCAGCAGAGTAAAGATGGAAACTGACACTGAAACTGACAGAACTGAACACATCTGTCTTATCTGGGACAGGACTTTAATGAATCAATATGACCTTATGGCGGCTAGAGAGATGGCTCAGTGGTTATTAAGCACTTGCTGCTCTTCCAGAGGACCTGGGTTCTATTCTCAGCACCCACATGGCCGCTAACAACAGTTTGTAACTCAGGTCCCAGGTGATCTAACACCCTCTCTGGCTTCCATGGGTATTGCAGTCATGTGGTATACAGACATCCTCGCAGGCAAAACACCCATATGTGTAAAATAAAATCTTCCCCCTCAAACTTTTTAAAATAAGACTTTATGGTGAATGGAAAGAAATTCAGCATATCCACACACAGACAGGAGTGTGTTTCTTCATTTGTGTTCTTCATGATGGTTGCTTAAAGTTAAACCTAGGGGCTGGATGGAGATGTCCCACTTTGGGAACATGCAAGAAGCCCTGTGTTCAGTCCCCAGAACTGAATAAAACTGGCCTGTTGGTGCATTCTTGGGAGGTAGAAGCAGGAGGTCAGAAGTTCAAGATCATCCTGGGCTACATGGTTAATTTGAGGCCAGCATGGGCTACATGAGACCCTGGCTCAAACAAATGAAAGTCAAACCAAGTTTCCCATTTTTTCTCCAAGTTTTCAGTCTACTCATATACACTGAGTTCTCCAAGAAGGGCCACACTAGCAGTGTTTAATGTCTGAGCAGCATGCTGACCAGTGTGCTGTGGGCTTCATATCACTAGCCACAGCCCTGTGGGCCATCAGGGGCTTTGGGTTT
Source organism: Onychomys torridus (assembly GCF_903995425.1). NCBI lineage: Eukaryota > Metazoa > Chordata > Mammalia > Rodentia > Cricetidae > Onychomys > Onychomys torridus. Next base: position 87,414,229 of record NC_050445.1, on the reverse strand, counting down.
TACAGTTTATGCATTCTGTACCTCAAAATAAACTTAAACATCTGAGGGATGAGATTCAAAGACAACAGAAGCCTGAGTAGGTCAATCCTATTCTCTTGACCTATGGAGACTCTCTCCAGGAAAGTGGACCGGGCCAGGGCACTCACAACAACTATGTGAGCCTGGAGTGAAGCTCAGTATGGTGTTGACAGTAGCTGTCCCAGACATTGACCAGTCAATCTTCCTTACCAATATAGAGTGGTGGACAGGAACGATCTATAGTCCTCAGAAACAAGCCATCCCTGGAACTAAGGGTGGCATGGTAAGGAAGGCATCTTGTATTCCTGCTGGTACATGTCTGCATGTCTTTTTTTTTTTTTTTTAAATATATTTATTTATTAAAATTTTTTTCATTTTACATATCAACCCCAGTTTCCCCTCCCTCCTCTTCTCCTGCCTCCTCACCTCTCTCCCACTCTAACCCCATCCACTCCTCAGAGTGGGTAAGGCCTCCCATGGTGGTCAACAAAGTCTGGCATACCAAGTTGAAGGAGAGCCTAGCCCCTCCCCATTGTATCAAGGCTGAGCAAGGTATCCCACTGCAGGAGAATGGGCTCCAAAAAGTCAGTTCATGATTCTGGGATAAGTCCTGGTCCTGCTGCCAGGGACCCCACAAACAGATCGAGCCACACAACTGTCACCCACATTCAGCGGGCCTAGTTCAGTCCCATGCAGGTTCCCGGGCTGTCTTCTTCTTCTTCTTCTTCTTCTTCTTCTTCTTCTTCTTCTTCTTCTTCTTCTTCTTCTTCTTCTTCTTCAATGCCCAATGCCATTTATTGAAGGAGGAGGTCTTAAATACAGGCTTACAGCACAATGGGGAACCCCGGAGGGCAGAAGTTTGCTTCTGATGTTTTTTTTTTTTTTTTTTTTTTTTGGTGGGGGGGCTGAGGATCGAACCCCAGGCCTTGTGCTTGCTAGGCAAGTGCTCTGACTTTGAGCTAAGTCCCCACCCCCGTTCTTGATGTTTTACAATCTTGCATCTAAGCTGTTAATGCCCAATATGCTGGATACACAGACATGTCTGCATGTCTTTTGGTGTGGTTCTGGAAACACGGAGTCATAGCAGGAGGTGTAACATAACCCAGTACAGTCCGTGTGCCGATGTGGCTACCACAGCTAATCCACCTGTCACCGGTGCGATCTGGATGGGCCGCGTCACCCAAGGCAGGAGGAAGTGACAAGGCTCCCAGGCCTCAGGTTGACTGTCCGTAATCTTGATTTCTCTCGTAGAAGGTTCCAGATTCCAACTTTCCGTTCTTTTGGAGAAAGGAGCACTTGTGTAAACTCTTATTCTCCTGCCTCCCGTTTCCCAGCTCTGGATTTTAAAAATACAGCTCAGCCCTGTTACTGGCATTCACCATGTGCAGCCAATCTCTGAAACTTCATCATTATACACATTGAAATTTCGTAACTATTAAATAAGTAGCTCTCCAAAGCCCCTGTTGACTGGTTCCTCCTACTCTTACCAATATGATGAGAGCTAAAATATTTTTATTTAAAGTATTTACAGACTTTTGTGTTAACCTGCTTTTCAGCCTAAAACAGTTCTTAAAGATTTTATTTTTCCTGCTGGCTCTTAAGAGTTGACAGTTCAAAGCAGACATGATAAGCGTCCTCAGCAAGGGGGATAATGATTAGGGAAATCTCTCATCACATTTTCATTCTTAATCAAAATTCTTTAGATTTTTTTTAAAAAAAGTTGAGAGTTGGTCCTAATCAAGCCTGCAACATTACAAGTTTGGCCACAGAGGGAAAGGCAATGACAAAGGAGGCGTTCTAGCTGACTGGCAGAGCTTTCTAGAACACTAGCAGATGTCCTGTGTTAGCACGAGTCTTTGATAGAGGGTTGAGAGAGGAAGAGTGTGGCACCAGGAAACGTTTGTGACTGTGATGTTGAAAGAGGAATGTCCAGGTCACACTTCATCTCCCACCAATTCTCAAACTGCTTCCAACACAGAAAGGGCAGGTCACTTGTAATTTCCTTCCCACCCCCTTGTAGTTTACTACAGACCTTTAGGGTTACCAGACTTAGCAGACAGAAACCCAGAAGGTCAAGTTCAATTGGAGTGTCGTTACACTAACAAATAATGTTTTCAGTATGGCTGTCCAAAGTATCTGTTCTGGCAACTCTAACTAGATTTTTTACTGAGCATTCTCCTCAATGACAATAATAATTCCCAGGCCAATAAGACAATGGTAAAGGCACTTGCCATCAAAGTGATGATAATCCTGAGTTTAATCCCTGGGACCCAAGTAGTGGAAGGAGAGAACTGACTCCTGCAAGTTGTCTTCTGACCTCCACACCCTTGCCGTGGCAGGTGTGCCCCCAAAGACACAAAATAAAGACATGAATGTAACGTAAGACTAAGCATAATGATGATGGTTCACCTACCAGCCTGCTCTGAAGGTGAGGCTAGAATGAAGTGTTTGCTAGGGGTCTTATCTGGAGCACTGTGACAGGGGATGAGGGCAAACATTTACTGAGCTCAAGCTGGTGCCATCCTAACATCTATTACAATATTCTCCAGAGCAGCATGAACATGTCACCATCCCTCCTTTTGAAGAGAATTTGGAAGCTGTGGCATGGTGACACATGCCTGAACCCCAGTACTCAAAAGGCAGAGATAGGAGGATCGCTATGAGTTCAATGCCAGCCTGATCTACATAGTGAATTCTGGGCTATCCAGGGCTGAAAAGTGATATTTTTGTCAATAATAATAATAATAATAATAATAATAATAATAATTTGGAAACTTGGGCTTACAAAGGTTAATTTACTTTAAACGGTGTAAGGCTGGCAGGTTCAGCACCATGTCTGTCTTCATGATGTGATACTTCCTGCCATGATGATAATGGACTAAATTTTTAACTGTAAGCCAGCCAGCCTCAATTAAATGTTTTCCTTTATAAGAGTTGTCATGGTGTCTCTTCACAGCAATAAAAAACCTTAACTAAGACACTAGGCAAGCACTCTACCAACTGAGCCTCATCCCTAGCCCTAAATCCAGTTCTAAATCCCAAACTTTATTGGCGCAAGTAACAGGTGTTAAAGCTGGCAGGTTGGTCTTTTGGTCTTTTTCAAGGTATCCCTTAGTTGCTTTTGAGTCTGTGCTGGTGGAACAGGGGTGACCTTGAGGAATGCACCTCAAGCCTCAGTTTACTCATCAGCAAATTAGGAACAGCACCTACACCTTGGGTTGGTATAAGACCAAATACGTTCACATAAACACAATGCTGAGTATTCCTTGAGGAAGTGCGTGCCCAGGGTTGGAATCCTTTAGAGCGGATGATTGGACTTTTCTTTTTTAATTGTTCTGTGGAGGCAGAGATGAGAGATCCTAGGAAGCTGGAGACCAGAGGCAGCCTAAGAATAAATGCTCACACCTGAAGCCCCATGAAGGGGTTTTTCTTGTGCAGATAAACAGGGAACCTAGCTTCAGCAGAGGTGCACACAGGTCTACTTAATGCTTACTCGCTCTACACTCTGCAAATAGCTACAACCTGATTTAGCTTAACGTGTGACCCGGAAATGATTACAAGGGGATGGGGAGAGAACTCCAAGAACTGTGAAACTCTACAATTTAGGAGGGTAGGAGGGACCCCTTCTGTCCAGTCACTGGACTTTTCCCAGCCCCTCCCGGCCTCATCTTCCCCTCTTTGGAGCTCTCTGCTCCTCTTCCTACCTGGTGGCTGAGCTCCAAGTCTCCAAGATCAAACTCTTTGATCTCAAACCTGTTACTAGTTACCACCCGCCCTTGGTAAACATTGAAACATGACCAGGCCTCTTTCCTATCTGTCAACTCAGGACCTGGACTAGTGAGTTCTGTTCACTTACCTGGCTGATTGGAACTGCTCTTTAGGTTTTTTGGCCCATACAGGTACAAGATGAAGGTAGTGCATTATCTTAGCTGATGTAAAATTGACTCAAATCTATAAGCAGTTTTTTAAAACTGGATACAATAAATAATCAGAAATGGTGCCAGGTTGTGGTGGCGCAAGGCCTTCAACCCCAGCACTAGGAAGGCACAAGCAGGCAGATCTCTGTGAGTTCAAGGCTGGCCTAGTCTACATAGTTAGTACATTCCAGGATAGCCAGGGCTATGTAAGGAGCTCCTGTCTCAAAAACTAAACAAACAAAATGGCATTAGGATCTGGGAATGAAGCTTAGTGTTATAATGCAGCCTGTGGCACACAAGGTCCTGGGCTCTGTTCCTGGTTGGGGTGAGGGGAAGGGAAGGGTCCTATATTTTCAGGCTAAGGATAGAGCTCAGTTGGTAGAGTGATGACCTAGCATCCTTGAAGCTCTGGGTTCTCTTCCCTAGCACCCCATAAACTGGATCTGGTGACATAGGCCTGTAATCCCAATACCTGGGAGGTAGAGACAAGAAGTTGAGAAGTTCAAGGTCATCCTTGGCTATGTAGACAGTTGTCTGTCCTTGTTTAGGACTGACTTCGAATGAACTTGCTTCCTATAGTCTTCATCCTATCCCAGGCCTAGGTTCCCAGAACGGAAACAGAGATAGGTCATGGGGGAGGACCATTACCATACGTGCTTTTGATATGTGTCAGTATAAAAGCTGGGCATCAGGGATATTTTGTGTGGTCTGATGACCTTCTGTGAGAAGTCTGGCTTTTGGACTTGGCTGAATTTACACTGTTTTAAGATCACACTGAAGATAGCCATGACCTGGCATTGTCGTATATTTAAAACATTTTTCAAAAAAACTGAATTTGGAGCTGGGCATAATTATACATGCATGTAATCCTAGCACTTGGGAGGTGGAAGCAGGAGGATCAAGAATTCAAGGCCAGCCTCAGCTACATGGCAGGTTCTAGGCCAGTCTGGCTGGGCTGCCCTACCCCTTCTCCCCCCCCCCCCAAAAAAAAAGGAGGCAAAAATTGACTGAATTTGGTGTATTTTGATACTAAAAGACATGCAATCTGTAGTTTGGTTTGATTTGGTTCAAGAAATGCTGAGTGAGAGAAGGTAAGACATTAAGTCATGTTAACTATATTCAAATCCTTCATGCAGGTTATCCAGTTTAAGTTAATCCTGCTTAATCTAGTTTTAAAAGCAGGCTGTCACCACCCAAGAAACACACATTCTGATGGAATTCAACCAGGGCCACCAGAATGAGGAAATCTGAGGCCTTGTGCTAAAAGAGATCTGCCTTCCCCTTGCCAATGCTGTCCCTTCCTGGTTTTCTGTCCCCTCCTTGAGGACCCTGGGAGGTGGCAGCAAGTGGCTGAGCATGTGCATGGAATTACAGTTGCATCGTCCTTATTGCGAGTTTGTTACTTCACCTCTTAAGTTTCAGTGTTCCTATCTGTGAAGTGGGGATGATAATGTTCACAGCACAACCTCAGACCAAGGGTTTGATCCAAGCTTTGCCACCCTGTGACTATGGGCTGCTGTCCTCTAGGACTGCCTTAGGAGACTGAGTGATGCCATCTTGCTGTGTCCCTGTTAGGTCACCCAGAACTTCCCAAAACTGCCTTCCTGTGGTGGGCACTTAAAAGCCTGGGTCAGCCCTCCTGGCCACTTCTCTCACTTCAGATAGTGTTTCCTGACACTGCCCATATAACCTGTTTTGTGTTGTGTTTCTTCTACGGCACCGTCTCCTAACCCACTCGATAGGTACAGATTGCCGGCCTTTGTGATTTAGCAAGTCTTGAATGGAGCCTGAGGACCTGAATTATTTTTTCATTTGAGACAGAGTCCCACATAAGTCAGCTAAGGCCCTGACTCACCTTGTAGCCAAAATGGCTTTGAACTTTTGATTTTCCTGTCTCTGTCTCCAAAGTTGTAGCATGAATCTTAAAAGGTCTTATTAATACAATCAAACCCAGGAGCCAGATATTGGGGTGAATGCTGGAAGATCAGAGAAGCAGAACAAGCCACAGCTACCTCACCTTGCTAATTCCTCAGATGATCCTGTTTCCTCAGACTGGAAGCTTCTCAGTCCTCATCCTGAGTGGATCTCAGCTGAACTGCTGCTCAAAAGCCTAAAAGCTTAATCAGCTTAGTTCCTGGTCCTCATGCCTTATATACTTTCTGTTTCCTGCCTTCACTTCCTAGGATTAAAGGCATGAGTCACCATGCCTGGCTGTTTTCAGTGTGGCTTTGAACTCACAGAGATCCAGATGGATCTCTGACTCCCAAGTGATAGGATTAAAGGTGTATGTGCCATCATTTCTGGCCTCTATATCTAGTGGCTGTTCTGTTCTCTAACCCCAGATAAGTTTATTAGGGCATACAATATTTTGGGGAACACAATACCACCACACAAAGTGTTGAGATTGCAGGTGTGTACCACAACATCTGGTTCATGCAATGTTGGGAATGGAACCCAGGGCCTCATGCATGCTAGACAAGCCTTCTTCCAACTGAGCCGTATCTCCATACCCAGAACCTGAAATTATGATAGGTCAGAGATGCTTTTTGACTGACGACTGGGTTATGTCCTGATAAAACTACAGTAAGTTAAAAATACGAGTCTGGGCTGGAAAGATGTTATGAATACCTTTCTGTTCTAGCAGAGGATCAGGTTTGGCTCCCAGCACCCATGTCATATTTTACAACCATCCATAACGCCAATGCCAGGGGATCCAAAGCCCTTTTCTGCATTTCTCAGTCACCAGGCAAACACGTAGTGCACAAACAGACAAAACCCTCATACATGTAAAATAAAAATATCGAAATCTTTTTAAAAAGTAAAAATACTTCTCAAAATTTTTGGTTTTTGTTTTTCTGAGACAGGCTCTCACTATGTAGTATGTGCTGGCCTTGATCTTATAATCCTCCTGTCCCAGCTTCCAGAGTACTGGTATTTCAGGAATATGCTACTCCATTATAATTGCCCCTAACCTTCTGAGAGTCATAGGCTAGCAACCCGGTACTGGTTGTTTACTGGGCTCCACAGCTGACTAGGACCCACAGCTTGCCACTGCTGCCCAGCAGCATGAGACAGGATCTGACCTAGCCAGGGAAAAGGTCAACATTGAACATCTAAATCATGCTTTCACACCATGCAAAATTGAAAACTTGCGAGTTCGCCTTGTGTCAGGGATTGTGTATTTGTGTGTTTGGCAAATTTACCACCCTTTTCTCTAGGAACTAGTAAATGGATATATCTGAGAAGGTCTGGGGATGAGGCTCAGTTGATAGAGTGATTGCCTGGCATCTGCAAAATCTAGGCTTGATTTCTGAACTGCTGAAACAGGCTGAGGTGGGCCATGCCTGTCATGCTGGGAATGAGAGGAGAGAGAGAGAGAGAGAGAGAGAGAGAGAGAGAGAGAGAGAGAGAGAGGAAAAGTCAAGTCTAAATGATGCAGGATGATAAGCTAAATTTACTACTGAAAAGAAATGGGAATTTATTTATTTACTTATCTTGCGGGCTGGGAACCAAGCCCAAGGCCTCATACATGCTAGACAAGCATCCGAACCCTGGGCCACATCCTCACCCATGACACAGGATTTTATACGAGGGGCAGCATTCTGTCTGCCCAAGAGGAAACGCGTTCAACCCCTGGGTGTGCATCCACACCTGCCTAGCAATCGAGGAAACTGTGTCTCTAAGGAGTAGCCAATATCCTTGTAATAATCACCCCATTTCTGTATGGTGTTATCCTTACACACTGGCTCCAGTGAGGACAGTGTTTGGATTGGCCTCTGCTGCACCTGTTGGCCAGACATGAAAGTAGACTTTTCTAACTGTCAGGGTCATTAAACCTCTCCCGTTTCTTTATGAGAGGTGCAAACGTGGTAGGGGTTGCATAGGGTTTTCACACATACAGAGAAGAAGGGGACCCCTCAGCACATCATCTGCAAGGCCATGCCAAGGCCTGGAAGGCATTAGGTACCAGTTCCATTCTCCAGCAGAACATCTTTGATTGTGTGGAACACAAGGTTAAGTAGAATTCCCAGGTGGATGACTCCACTCCATCCTTGGAGGCCTGCTTGCAACCCTCAGACTAGAGTGTTTACACACACACACTTGTGTGTGTGTGTGTGTGTGTGTGTGTGTGTGTGTGTGTGTGTTCCTTTAGATAAGGTCTAGCTCATGCTGGCTTAGAATTTAGAATCCTCCTGTCTCAGGTTCCCAAGTTCTGGGATTCTAGTCATGTGTCCTCATAGGAAGCTCAACCAGGTAATTTAACTGTAGTTTTTTTTACATCCTCATATACATTTTGAATTATGTTTAGGTGTCAGTGTCAAAAGAGGTTCATTCCCAAGTGAACTTTTTTAAAGGATTCATTGTTTTTTTATTTATCTGTATATGTGTATTTGTATGTGTTTTTTATGTCTGTGTATGTGTACTTGCCCTAGAGTTCATATGTGAGTGTGGTATCTGTCCACAGGATCCAGAAGAGGGTACTGGATCCCTCTAGCTGGAGTTACAGGTGTGAGCCACATGCTGGGAACTGAACTCTGGTCCTCTAGAAGAGCAGGAATCCTTCTGAATCACTGAGCCATCTCACCAGCCCCTCAGATTAACTTTGGAAGCGTTACTTCTTTGTTACATGATGGTTCTGCAGGCATTTCTGCTTGGTCCCTGAATTTAAACTTGTACCTTTTTATGCACCTTGGCTTTGGGTTTCAAGGGCTATGGCACTGATAAAATAAAATGGGGGGGCCTGGGCTTTGCTTTGTTTTGTTTTCTATTTTATTTTATTTGTGGGGGACAGGGTTTCTTGTGTCCTGGGATGGCTTCATGGACTACACCACTCGGGCTAACCTTGAACTTCTATGCCTCCTGCTTCTGCTGTGGGTCTCATGTGCCATGCTAGAGGCTGAGCCCTGGACTTCATGCATGTTAGGCAAGCACTCTACCAAATGAGCTATGTGCCCAGCCCTGTTTTGTTTTGTTTTCAACTGCCCTGGAAAGCCCAGTTTCCCCCACACCAAGCACAAACAGCAATGATTGTTTTGTGCTAACAAGTGCAGTGTGCTAATTGCCGGCACTCCCTTCCAGGCCAGCCTCTGATGGCAGGTGGCTGATCTTGACTGTGAGCAAGCTTGCAGTTTGCCACAAGCAGGTGCTCACAGTTGCTGGGGTGGCTTTTTCCTACACACCACACGAGTACTTCAGCACACGCAGAGGGTGGCTTTGGTTTTCCCAGCCTTGTGGCTTCCTTGAAAAGGACTGGGGATGTCACATTCCAATCGGGGCTTTCTGGGGTCAATGAGGAAAAAGCATACAGCTCAGGAAAAGAAGCTGGGAGTTTGCAGAGAAATCATCACTTGAATGATGGCTTCACTGGAGTCAGAACAGCTCCCTTCGGGATACAGAAAGAGAATGCTGGAATGCCTAAGGGCAGGACTCAGATTGGTCAACCAAATAAAATGTAAGCCTGTCCTTAAAAAATTTTTTAAATCACATTTTATTTATTTTATGTACACGTTTATGGGTACATAGAACATATGCCACATTACACTTGTGGAGATCAGAGGAAAGCTTCCTGGAGTTCTCCACCTTATAGGTCCAGGCATCAAACTCAGATCATCAGGGTTGGCAGCAGGTCCGTTTGCCAGCTGAGGCATCTTGTTGACCTGCCAGCCTGTTCTTTCAACTCCCCTGAAATGACATAGAAAAAAACCTGTTGGTGTGATCACTGAGAAACAAGGAGTGTAGCTCTTTGGGCTTTCTGTCTGACCGGGACCTTGAGAAAGCAGTGCCTCATGACAGTTCTGGTCAAGTGCATCTGTGTAATCACATATCCATCGCCATCAGGGTCAGGAATGTCCCTGCTGGATTTATTGCTAGTGAAAGGCAGAGACATCCCCAGGAGGTCTCCTCACCTCCCCAGCTGTTCTCAAGCCCTCTGCCTGCACTCGGAGGTTGATCCAGGTTCATATAAACAGTGCTGCCTGGACAGCCATAAGGAGGGGCCTTCTGTTGTGCAGCCAGCTCTAGCTGTCCCTGCAAGCTCCATGGCTTCACTGGGTTCCAGGCTCCCAGGCAAAGTCCCCAGGAGGGTGAGCAAATAATGACCCAGCCACTGTGGTGCACTCAAATGTGAAATCCTGTTTGGTCCCAAATTCTGAACACGATCGGAATTAACCCTCTGGAGTAATGTTCCATTGCTGGATTCGCTTCTTGTTCTGTGGGGTCCCCGCCCCCTCTGGCTTGTCTATTGCGGCACTCCCGTTATAAATGGTAGCTCACCCTTTAGCAGCCCTTCATCCACTTGCTGGTCATGTTTGATAGGATTTGTGGTGAATTATTACACTAAAGAGAATGTCAAAGGCACAGGCTGTATACAGAACAAATTAGAAATAGCACATACACAAAACCACAGCCCCTAGGACTCTCTCTCACCATCACCATTATGCCTCACACCCTGCCCCCATCCCATGCCAATACAGTGCCATGTCTGTTCTCAGAGGCATTCACATTCTGTCAGGTTTCAATTTTGCTTACTTTGGACCTTCTGTATATGGAATTATAAAATTGTTTTGAGACAAGGTCTCAGTATATAGTCCAGGCTGGCCTTGAACTTAGAATCTTCCTGTGACAACCTCTCAAGTGTTGGGATTACAGGAATTTACCACTGTACCAGGCTGTGGGGTTTATTTGCCCAGTATCAATCAGGTTCATCCATGTTATATGTGGCTAAAGTGTATTTTCTTTGCAATTTCATCATGTCTGCTATTAGGAGATGTTGGGGAGGGGTTGTTTTGTTTTGTTTTTGAGATAGGGTCTCCTGTTTCCTGGATGGCTGGAAACTTATTGTATAACTGAGATGACTTTGAACTTCTGACATTCCTTGCTTCTACCACTAGCATCTGAGGACTACAGGCATGTGCTATCACCCCCATATTTTGGAATGTCAACAACTAAACCCAGGATTCACATGTGCTAGGCAAGCATTGTACTGAGTTACATTCTCAGCCCATATTATTGGATATTTGCATTGATTTCTTCCTTTTCCTTTCATTTTTGTCTTACTGTAAACAGTGCGGCTGTTAACCTCACTCGAGTGTGTATGTTTCTAGGTATGCAAATTTCAAAACATTCTTACTGATTTACCCTCACACTCGCCTGGATCAGAGCTCTCTTTGACTTTTATCTAGGGATAATTTACATAGAATTAGAGTTTCAAAACTCTGATTGTCTGGCATCTATCAGAAGTTCACAGAAGGTGCAATTTGCTTTGACCCAGAATTCTAAAGTTGTTGAATATTTTCTTCTATGCCTTGGCCATTTGGGTTCTCCTTTGCTGCAGCTTGTTGAAGGGCTGGCCTTGTTTATCTGCCAGTCTGTCTGCCTCGGTCCTCCTTTGAGCCTTCCATGGGCTTTTTTTGTTGTTGTGAATGTTAAATGTCGAAGCTCAGCATGCCTCTGTATCAGCAATGACTCTCTGGAAGTGTCCTGTGCTAAGTAAGTCTGTATAGGAAAGTAGGGTCACATGGTTAAAGAGTGTTTTGCACAGCACACCAGATTTAAAACTTGTAAAAGGAGACCTTCGGGATGTAAACGAACAAGTCTGTGTTCTCTCCCGGGAGTGTGTGTGTTCCTTAAGGGTCCTGATTGTATGCTTGTAGAAATACTTACCTGTCTCCTTCATCCATACACTACTAGTAATTTACACTGGTAATTAATTATTTTAAACTGGAAGCCAAGTTAAGTTGAGAACACACACACACACACACACACACACACACACACACACACACACTTTCAGTGAGAGACTGCAGATTAACAATAGTAGTTTGCTGCTGTGTTTGATATGGACAGTTGAGTTAAATTCTGGTATTTTATATAAAACTCTGCAGAGTTGAACTTTTTTTGTTTGTTTACTTACTTGTTTGTTTTTAAACACAATTGCCAGGCAACATTCCTACCTATTTATCAAAAATTAGCTCTCTGAGTTTTGCAAAATGAGATTGCTTTTCCCCAGTACCCAATCTCCCTTTCATATGACTAGAACTTTGGGGCTGCACATGATGAAAAGCACACATCCATCCCCGCTTGCCTCATGCACACCGTTAAACAGTGGTCAACTGGATTAATTAGGGAAGGAAGTGGATTTCAGCTTCTGCCGTGGGAGAGAATGGGTACTTCTTCACTCTTTATCATGACGAGGTGATGCCCCGAATTGGGCCATGTGAGTCTGGCCACACCTCAGGGATGACAAGGTAGCCAGAGAAGAAACTGAAATCCTTAGACCAAATAGACCGAAATCCTCCATGTATGTCCAGGTCTAACTTTATGGAAAGAAAAGTCAGCAAAAAGTGAGCTACAATTTCCCCTTAGACATGTGATCAGCATTGCCAGAGAATTATTTAATAAATTACATGACATGTTCTATTCCTTAGCAGTCTCAGGTAATTTTGCCAAGTGTAAGTTAATGTATTTTGTATGTATGTATGTGTGCATGTATGTGAACATAGAGGCCAGAGGTCACCCTCAGTATCACTCTCCAGAAACTACCCACCATGTTGTTTGGAGACAGGTTCTCCCTGGCCTGGAGCACACCAAATAGACAAGGTTGGCTGGCCAGGGAGCCCCGAGGGTCTGCCTGTCTCCACCTTCCCAGCACTAGGATTGCAAACATGTACTGCTGTGTCCAACTTTGTTATGTGGGTTCTGGGGATCACACTCGGGTTCTCCTGTCTGCACAACAAACTCTTTACCAGTTAAACTATTTCTCAAGCCCAGTGTGTTTTAAGCAAGTTTAAGGCTACTAGGCCAAGATGGTTTTCTGGTATATTAGGTGTAGTAAGTACAATCTTGAGTTTTGAGATTTTCAACTTACGGTGGGTTCACATTATCTTCTTCTTGAGGTTCCCCTTTTCCCATGCTCCAGTGTCTCCTGCTGTTTGTCTTGCCATTTCGGGGTTAGCTTTTTGGAGAAGTCCCATGGTGCATCCTAGGCTTGCCTCAAGCTCATGATCCTCCTGCTTCAGCCTTCAAGTGCTGGTGTTACAGGCACACCCAACCCCACACCACACCCAACACCTGCTTGATTTTCTAACACCCACCTTTTTGTGTGGCTCACATTACGCGTTTGCCTCCCATGTTTATAGTTGGAAGGACATGAGAAAATGAAGCCTTTGTGTGTAAAAGATATGCTTCAAAGAGCAGTAAGATAGAATTCTCAGAATTCTTTTCTTTCCTGTGTTTTTATTATTTAAGACCAGGTCTTACTGTAGGCCTAGGCTGGTCTGGCCTGGAAATTGCTGTGTAATTTAGGCTGGCCTCAAACTTGGGAACCTGCTCAGTGTCAGCCTTCCTAGTGTGTGTGTGTCATCGTACCTGAAATCTGTGGTGGCAGCACTTCCTCTTTCTCCTCCTCCTCCTCCTCTTCCTCCTCCTCCTCTTCCTCCACCTCTTTGCTTCATTTTCTCAGTTTCTTTTGATACTGTTGCTTGTTTTGCTTCATTTTATTTTGAGGCAGCATCTTATGTAGCCTAGGCTGGCCTTGAACTCACTTTGTACCTCCTGCCACTAGCTCCCAAGTTGGGAGGACAGTTGTTTTCTAGTGATCCCAGTGGCCTCACATACACATTAGGCAGGTACTCTGTCCCTGAGCTATGGACCCAGCAACCTCAGATTTTTTTTGTAATGTTCTAATTCAGGATTTGTTAAGTTTGGCTCTATTAACAATGGAACGAGGCAGTTCTTTGCAGGTGGGGGCTATGTTGTGCCCTGTAGTAAAGCATTCTAGCCTCTAGCCAAAACATACCAAAACAACTTCTTTCTTAATTGTTACTATTAAGAAGGATGCTGTGCGCTCATCACCTGAAGGGCAAAATCACCCCAATTGAAAAACCACTAATCTAGCACATACCTTTAATCCCAGCACTTGAGAGGCAAAGATAGATGGATCTCTGAGTTTGTGGCCAACCTGGTCTACAGAGCGAACTCCAGGACAGCCAGGGCTGCATAGACAAACCCTATCTTGAGAAAAGAAAACCACTAATCTAAGGAGATCTCTTTCTTCTTTTTGTTCTTAATGAACTATATTTTTAAGAGCTTTAAACTTAAAGGAAAACTGAGCAATAAGTGCAGAGTTCCTATATAGCTCATCTCCTTCCAATCTATCACTGCTCCTAATAGTCATATCTTGCAGTAGTATGGTGCATTTGTTATAAAAGTCCATAGACAAGTGTTATATAGTTCTACAGGTCTTGACAAATGCATAGTGTCATGTATGCTCTTTTACAGCACCATATAAATAAAATCACTGCCTTAAACACCTCCATCCTCCACCCTCCACCCCTATAATCCATTTCTGCTTTGAAGCAGAGTGGGGTATGGGTGCCCATGAGGTTCCAAGACCTCCTTTCCCTTTCTGCTAAAATCTGGAGACACTCAAGTCCCTTATAGACAGTAGTCTGGTATCTGCATGTAACCCACACACATTCCTGTTTGAATCACGTCTCAATGAATTATGCTCACTATAATGAAACTGCTATGTAGGTCATGGTTGCTCTATTGTTTATACCATAATGACCAGGAAAAATCAGTCTGTGTTTGGCACAGACTCAGTCAGTTATTAATATTTTCAATCTGTAGTTGGTTGAGTCCATGGGTACGAAGCCTCTGCTTGTGGACAACTCATAGTTGGCTCCTCTCTTTAAAAAAAAAAAGCTATATTATATTTTTAACTTATATGTTTATCTGTGTGTCTGTGTGAGCTATGCATATGTGAGTGCTTGAGTGCTGTGTTTGTGGAGTTCAGAAGAGGGTGTTGGGTCCCCTGGAGCTGGGATTTCAGATGGTTGTAAGTTACCCAAGAGGGATGCTGGGACCCAAGCCTGGGCCCTCTGTAAGAGCAATGTATGTTCTTAATGGGTGGATCATCTTTTCATCTCCAGCTGGCTTCTCTTTAAACTAGCTAGAACACCTTGAAATAAACCCCACAGAGCTTTCCTGTTAATGTGTCTGTATTAGTTGTCCCTCCATGGTTGATTAGTACAGAAGAAGGCTCTTCGTGCATGAATATTCATTGTTTAGAATGATAGCTCGCAATTAACCTTTGGAAATTTATTGATTTATTCAACCAGCCTTTCTAGACAAATAACACCCACATTTTACAATGAAGGAGGATAGTATAAATATCACATCTTATGACTGGGATGGATTCTAGCAGACTAGAATAAAAACCTTTCTTGGGAAATCTTGGCAGAATGACATCTTCAAGACCAAAATTCATCTTTGAAAACTCTTACACAGGCAGTATTTATCATTTGAAACACATAGCTGTTTCTCTGGATAGGCACTAGACACAGAATGAGCTTGTGTTTGGCAGTCAGTCATTCATTGATTGCTTAAGTGCCAGAAAAACCTCAGTGTTTAACATGTTTGCATTTGGGGGTAGGGGAGAACAGGACGGGACACATAGGACCAAAACTATCTTAAAGAGCCAGAGCTTCGAGTGTCCATTAGTACTTACTCTCGTCGGTGAACTTGTTGGATAGAACGGTGGATACAAGGCCTCCCTTGCTTCTCCCACTCCTGCTCTTTCCTCTTCTGTCTTGACTGTATTTTTTTAACTCTTTGGAAATTATTTCTTGTTTATTTTATGTGTATGAGTGTTTTACCTGATTTTATGTACGTGCATCACATGAGCGCAATGCCTGCTGCCTTCAAAATTCAGAAAGTGGGTCAGATTCCCTGTAACTAAAATTAATGGATAGCTATGAGCCTCCCTCCACATGCATGCTGCAAATTGAACCCAGGTCCTCTACAAGAACAAGTGCTCTTAACCACTGAGCCATCTCTCCAGCCCCATGCATTTTTATAACTTAAAAGTCAATGCATCATATGAAAGTTCTCCGTGTTAAGCACACATTTTATGCTTATTGTCAAGCAAAGAAGTAAATTTATGAGAAATAATAACTTCCAGTCTACTGAAATCTTCATTGCCACAGAATTAACTGTAAAACAAAGCTCTCCTAGATGCTAATCCTGAAACATGGGTTCTGGAAACATGCCTTGTGGTTCACCTGGATCTGAAATTTATCAGTATCCAGGGGTTGCTGGCGATGAGTAACAGCAAAATGTACTGTCCTATTCCAGTGTGCTGGCTCCTGCCTGATATCACAGTATTCAGGTCAGAGACTGGAGGATCATGAACTTGAGAGGCCAGCCTAGGCTACATAGCAATACCCTGGCATCCAAAATCATGAGAGAGAGAGAGACAGAGAGAGAGACAGAGAGAGACAGAGACAGAGAGAGAGACAGAGAGAGACAGAGAGACAGAGAGAGACAGAGAGACAGAGACACAGAGAGAGAGACAGAGAGACAGAGAGAGACAGAGAGACAGAGAGAGACAGAGAGACAGAGACACAGAGAGAGACAGAGAGACAGAGAGAGACAGAGAGAGACAGAGAGACAGAGAGAGAGAGAGAGAGAGAGAGAGAGAGAGAGAGAGAGAGAGAGAGAGAATGAGAGAATGTCTGTCAAAGGGCTTTGAAGGATGAATCCTGAAAGTATTAAGAAAATAAATATTAGTCCTAGGAGTTGACAGTTGACCTTTAATATGAATAAGTTGAATTGTAGTCTATTTTGATTTTCTGGAAGTACAAACCAGTTTTCCAAGATTGTCAGATTGATTAAACCCTGCCGCTCAGATTCCAAGTGAGTGGAGAGAATTATTCTTACGTAAGAATAGGAGCCAAATGACTTTTTGTTTCCCCTTCAGGTAGGCCCCACCCTCTTCTTAGGAAAACACATGGAGAGTGTGTCCAGACTGCTTCACCTTCCTCTGCATAGAAATCTGGCAATGAAATTGTTAACGCAGACATAGCTGTCCTTCGGGGGGGTTTTTTTTTCCCTGTCACCCTCCGAAATGCAATGGGCCAAGTCAGCCATGTTTGGAAAGTTCGTCTCTGTAGAAATCTCTAGAATGGATAAAACCAGAAAACAAAGGGGAAGCTTTTCAACTAAGTAATAGGCGTGAGCAATATCTAATACTAAACGGTAGGTGTAAGCCGCACAGATTGAGTGGAGGCCATGTTTTGATCACCAGTTTCTTGCTCTTTTCCTTTCTTCTTTTTCTTTGGATCCCTCTCATAATGTGGATATGCACTTGGTCTGTGAGGGCTAGATGAATAATTTGAAAGAAAATTCACCCCAGGTCCAATCTGAGTCCAATGTGTGCTCCTCCACAAGCAGGTTCTCAGGCTTCATTATTATGGGTAGTGTGATGATTTTAATGAGATGTCCCCCATAGTCCAGGCATTTGAATACTGGGTCCCCAGATGGTGGCTGTTTGAAGAGGCTTGAAAGATGTGGCCTTACTGAAGGAAGTCTGTCACTGAGGGAGAGCATTGAGGTTTCAAAAGACTCTCCCTATTTTGTGTTGGCTCTCTGCTTCCTGCATTCAGTTCCAGATGTGAGCACTCTGCTTCAGCTGCCACATCTGCTGCTTGCTACCATGCTTCCCTGCCATCATGGTGATGGGCTTTTATGCCTCTGGAACTGTGAGCTCAAAGTAAACCCTTCCTTCTATAAGTTGTCTTGATCATGGTGTTTTGTCACAGCCACAGAAAAGTTGCTAATACAGGAAGATAATGTGAAAACGTCTAAATGATAAGTTTCAAAACTTGCCAGTGTGTGTGTGTGTGTGTGTGTGTGTGTGTGTGTGTGTATTAGTTATTCCATTGCTGTGACCAAATACCAGACAAGAATAACTTAAGAAGGAAAAGGGGGGCTGGAGAGATGACTCTGAGGTTAAGAGCACTGGCTACTCTTCCAAAGGTCCTGAGTTCAATTCCCAGCTACCACATTGTAGCTGGAGATTTTCTGTGTCCACCCTGCTCCTGTAGCCACTCAGACCAAGTAAACACACAGAGACTTATATTACTTATAAACTGTATGGTCATGGCAGGCTTCTTGCTATCTGTTCTTATATCTTATATTAACCCATTTCTATTAATCTATAAGTTGCCACGAGGCTTTTGGCTTACGGGTACTTTTACATCTTGCTCCCTCTGTGTCTGGCTGGCGACTTCTGACTCAGCCTTCTTATTCCCAGAATTCTCCTCTCTACGTATCCTGCCTATACTATACTTCCTGCCTGGCTACTGGCCAATCAGAGTTTTATTGATCAACCAAATCAGAGCAACACATATTTACAGCATACAGAAAAACATTCCCATCACCACATGGTAGTTCACAACCATCTATAACAAGATTTGATGCCCTCTCCTAGCATTCAGGCAGAACACTGTAGACATAATAAATAAACCAATCTTTAAAAAAAAAAAAAGATGGGAAAGGATTATTTTGACTCGCAGTTTGAGGATGCAGTCCATCATGGTGGAGGTCATGGCAGCAAAGTCTTGACATCGTGAGGCAGCTGGTTGCATTGTACCCATAGTCAGGAAGCAAAGAGAGGTGAATAACGGTGATCAGTTGGCATTTTCCCCTTTATCAATCCATGATGTCATCCCATGGGATGGTGCCACCCACATTCAGCGTAGGCTCTTGCTCCTCATTTAAACCTTCTTGGAAATCTCCTGATCTACACACCCAGAAGTGTGTCTCCATGGTGGTCCTCAAACTTACTCAGTTTGACAGACAAGATTAGCCATCACAGGTTGTGAGGGGTTGTGCCTTTGACAGGTTAAGAATGCAACCTAGGACATCCTAGGAGAGTGCCTTGGGAAGACAGCTGGGAATCAGGGTTAGAACACAGTGGTTAGGAACCTGGCCTTCAGAGCCAAACAGACAAGCTTCTACATGTCTCCTCCTCACAGTAGCCATGAACAGTTAGCACATGAGTCAGTATCCCTGAACCTCACAGCTTTACCAGGAAAACATGGAGACTAATAATGCCTTCTGCATGGGAAAATTGGTATCCAGCTTACCATGAGGAAAATAATGTCCTTAAATGTACTACATGGTGCCTGGTACTTAGCCTTTCAACAAACTCTAGCTAGTGGAAAGAGAGGAAGATATGGGAGTTGGGGAGAGGAAGAGTTAGCATGACTCTGTGTGGAGAACACTAGGGCTCTTGGGGTTGGAGCCACTGCTGTGGGATGTTCTGTATGTCAAATGTGTTGCTCTGATTGATTAAAATAAATAAAATGCTGTTTGGCCAATGGCCAGGCAGGAAGTATAGGCGGTACAAAAGAGAAGAGAATTCTGGGAGGTGGAAAGAAGGCGGGGAAGGGGGGGGCACGACACGACACAGCCAGCCGCCACCATGACAAGAAAGATGTAAGGTACTGGTAAGCCACAAGCCATGTAGCAACTTATAGACTAACAGAAATGGGTTAATTTAAGATAAAAGAAGATAACAAGAAGCCTGCCCCAGCCATACAGTTTATAAGTAATCAAAGCGTCTGAGTGATGATTTTATACGTGGGTTATGGGACTGCGGGGGCTTGGTAGCACCTGGAGAGAAGATCCACCTTTCCATGTATGTTTCCAAGGAGCTAATAGACCTTCTAGAACCATGTTTACTCCTTCCTTGAATTCTCAGGGCAGCTAGAGAATCTGTTCTCTCATAAAGCACATGGCCAACTCTCACTAGCTTGTACTCCAAAGACCACACCTTTCTCTTGACTACTTGAATTTGTCCACTTTATATAGAATTTGTAAACATTATAATTTATATAGAATGTCTGAACTATATATAATTGCATTTTAGTTTACTGTGGGTGATATGAGGGGTCTCGTGAGTTCATCAGAAGCATGTTTTCCCATCCTCTTATATTACAGAGATTTCTGCAGAAACTAACTTTGCAAAGCTGGTTGACTTGGTCCATTGTATTTCAGGGTGGTAGAGAAACCTGTGACAGAAGAGTGACAGCGATGTGTGTGTAGACTATTTGATTGTAGGATGCCCATATTGAAGAACTTGTAGACATTCTATCGATGGTTCAATGGTGACTGGTGTTCCAACATGCTGAATATTAGGAACTGCTAGAGTTGATTATGGTGATGCTCCCAGAACACAGAAAGGCGGGCAATGGAATATGAGTAATACCATGTAAAAGGAAAATATAAACTATGTGCAATCCCATTCATCCTATGTAATAAAATTGATGTTCACAGAAAGTATTGGAGGCTTGAAAGTATATGTGATTGTCTCATTTGAGGGTGGGCTCTGGTGAGTGACAGAGACCAAGGTCCTATAGTAACTATTTGGATCTCTTCATTAGGAGAACATGACTGGATATCTCTTCAGGTGACATTCTGATATCACTGCATTGTGTTTCTTCCTAGTGATGAGAATGCCAAGAAAGATTTGAAGACACTGCCAGTCTTTCCAACCAAAACCCTCCAGGAACATCCATCACTCGCTTACTGGTAAGCCAGGACAGCCCCAAGCTGAAGTCATGGCCTGCACTGAGCACTGGGTACTTGGCAGGAAATTCAAAAGAATCATCTTTTTCTTTCAAATTACTTGTATTCCTTGTAAATGTAGTCTCTGTGGTTTCAGCCTCCAAACTGTGAAGATGACTTTACTTTGCACACACAAAAAATACTAAAGATGACAAAACATTCTATTTGGAAAGCTTTAAACATGTTTTCCAAATATGCGGGGGAAATTAGATACAAAGCCCACATTGCATTCTGACTCTGGGACCTTCTGAAGAAGTCACTGATAAATGAAAGTTTCTTTAATTAAAAAAAAAAAAAAAAAAGGTGGAGGGTGGGAAAGGAGGTGATGATTGGTCTCGGAGAAATGCCTATAGTCTCACAGGTACGTACGCCTGGGTGTGACTGAAGAGCTACCTGAGCTGTAGGGTGAAGTTGGGTCTGAGGAAGGCTGAAACTTCAGCATAGTCTCTCCTCTTACAGGATAAAACTAGACTTTTCTTTACAGCACTGTGTCCAAAGTGGTGTTAAGAATAATATTTCAAATGGTGTTTAGACTCAAAGCAGGATTAATTTTCTTAAAAACTCTTTTTTTTTTCTTTTTTAAGAACAAGCCAGTCTCGTATAGCCCAGGCTGCCTGAAACTCTTTATGTAGCTAAGGATGACCTTGAACTTCTGGTTTTTCTGCCTCCACCTCCCAAATGCTGTGATTACAGGTGTGGGCCACCATGCCTGCTTTCTGTGGTCCTGGGGATTGTGCATTCAAGTCAAGAGCTCTACCAACAGAAATCCATCTCTTTTTAATCGACAACGAAAGAATAGTTTTCAGGCTCAAAATTACCTCAATAATGTTCTCCACCTAGTATTTAGTATTTGTGCTTTATATCTAGTACGATACATCTAGAATATTAGTCTTTCTATTTGAGAATCATCTTGTTTCCTTTCCTAGTAAATGACATTTTAAAGATATAAATATGAATTATGTAGCTATATTAAAAGTCAAAGATCATAATGGAAGTAGTCACATGCTGAGCTCGTAAACAAGAGTCCTACAGAAACAGCAGAGGATGCCAGTCTGGCTCCCAAACAAGCATGTTCCTCTCAGATTTTCAGTGGCTACCTGAGGACAGAGAGATGGAATCCGGGTGTCAGAGAGTCACACGTCACCTTGCTTATTTCTCTGTTTTGCAGTGAAGACAGAGTGATTGAGCATTATTTGAAAATCAAAGGTCTGACTCGGGGTCAAGCAGTGGTCCAGTAAGTATTATTTTTTTCTTCTTGCCTAGACAAAGTTTTACAGAAAACATCTTGGTGATTCCATACGTGAGTGTTACGGTTCTCATGCTTCCCAGTGTGGGTCAGAGAAGGAAGTGTTGGCCACCTAGGGAATGGTGGTGATGTTAGCAAGAACTGAGCATAGGTAAGGTGACTTAGCTTTAGAGTTCGAGCACAATGGTGCCAAGTCTTCCAGCACTTTCAAAGAGAAGGCAGAAATTGTCTGTGACTTGACTTTGGATGGAACTCAGGATACACTTGCTGTGTTGGAGTTCTGCTTCTTCTGCCAAAAGTAGACCATAGTCATTACTCAGAGACAGACACACAGACAAACAGACAGACAGACAGATGATTGATAGATAGATCTATAGATGATAGATAGATAGATAGATAGATAGATAGATAGATAGATAGATAGATAGATAGATAGATGATAGTCTCCTGTAGACAGGCTGACCCTTAGCTCACTAAGTAGCTAAGGAGAGCTTTGAATCCCAGCTCCACTTGCCTCCCCATTACTGGGACTCTAAGTGCTACCACACCCAGTTTCTGCCATATTCTTTGACTGTATAGAGTTACCACTGATTTATTAAGAGCTCTTCACTTGATACAATAAACTTCTAAGATTTTAAAAGGCAATCTGCTTAGTTCATGACTGTTCCAGTAACTGGAGAGTAACCCTTAGGGCTGTAACTTTAAGATAAAGAATAGAACTGTTGAGGGCAGCATAGGTCATTTGAGAAGTGAGATGAAGACCCAGGTCACTTGTCCTGTGGAGACATCCCGAGGATGACACTGAGATGAATATTTATATTCATCCTCTCTCCCCTCTCCCTCAATGCTGATTTCTGAGGGGTTTTGGTGCTTTGAGACAGGGTCTTATGACTGGCCTAGAACCTCCTGAGTGCTGAAGCTACAGTCATGTGCCACCACACCTGGCTTAAAAGTTGATTCTTACTGTTTGTGTATTAAGTGTTTGCCTTAAAAAAATATTTGCAGTATAGGGCTGGAGAGATGACTCAACAGTTAAGAAAACTGGCTGCTCTGCCAGAGGTCCTGAATTCAGTTCCCAACATTCATATAGTGGCTCACAACCTTCTATAACTGAGGATTCTAATGTCCTCTTCTTGTGTACATATGTACATGAAGAAAAAAATACCATATGCATAATACGCAAAAATAGGCCAGGTGTGGTGGCACTTGCTTTTTATCACAACACGCTGGGTTCTAGGCCAGCCTGGTCTATGGAACAAGGTTCAGGATAAAGCAGGGGGGAAAAGGTGCATGAATAAATAAATCTTTTTTTAAAAAATTTACAATCTGGGTGTTTTGATGCAATCTGTAAGTTGTACAAAACCTTCGCTGTATTTGTTTTGTTAGAAAGCCCCTGGCACTTAGAAAAGGTACAAACCATATTACTCCCAACAGTGGTTTATTATTCTATTTCTGCTTGAGTCAACGATCTTAGTCATGGCTAAAGGAGAAAAGGAGAAGCCAATTGTGTTTCCTGAAATCAGTTTCCCCCAAAAGGCCCTTTGGCCGTGTTAATTAACTTACGTCCATTTTCTTTAGGTACATGAAAATAGTAGAAGCCCTACCTACCTATGGAGTCCATTATTATGCAGTGAAGGTAAGTGCTTCTCATGTTCCAGAGCTTTCCACAGTACTCACCAAGGCACTCAACAGCACCGGCTGTCTAAAACAGCATTTAAATGTGTATGTGAACTGTGTCTAGAATTGCAGTGTTTTGTTTTTTGAGACAGTGTTTCTCTGTGTAGCCTTGGCTGTTCTGGAACTTGCTCTGTAGACCAGGATGGCCTCGAAATCATAGAGATCCAAGTGCTAGGATTAAAGGCATGCACCACCACCACCTGGCTTTAATTACCTTTTGAAAGATTTTTTTTTTATTTTATTTTTCTGTGTGTGAGTGTTTGCCTGCCTATATGTCTGTGCACTACATGCATGCAGTGCCCATAGAGGTCAGAAGAAAGCCTCAGATTGCCTGGAACCTGAGTAACAGAGAGTTGTAAGTGAGTGCCTGGAACTGAACCCTGGTCCTATGGAAGACCAGCCAGTGCTCTTAACTATTAAACCATCTCTCCAGACCCCAAATTTCAGCATTTTAAGTAGAATTGTTTTCATAAATGTTTTGTTTATTAATATTTTTCAGCAAATTATAAAGCACATTGTCTTTGTAAAATGCTACACTCAGGTGCTTTCCCAGACGTATTCTCTCTTAGTTCATTCTCATTCTCTTCTCTCTCTCCTCCTGCCCCCTTGCATGCTGGGTATTGAACTTAGGACCCGGAGCATGCTAAATTCATAATGCAGACCTTCCCCTGCAGTTCTAGGTCACTCTCCATCTACCCATAGTGATTTTGGTTTTGGTTATTTGCCTCTCCAATGCTCCCAGCTCTTTATCTGCTCCCTTCTCCCAGTGACAATCATGCCAGTCTTCAATGTTTCTGCAAACCTCTGTGGGAAATGCTGAAAGTTTTGCAAAATTTGCAGTATCACATCCTCATCAGTGTGCTTTGTCCTCTTACATTGGTAAGCAGGAAGAAGCTAGCTAAGAAATATTTTGATGATAAAAGATGAATGGAGTTTTGTTTAAGAGAAGCATAATGTTATAACTGATTAGCTCTTCAGTGAGTTTTAATGTCATGACAATATTGACATCTTTACCATTGCAGATGTCGGGAAATCAGATAATATACACTTTCCTATTGAGGACACCTGTGCTAAAAATGTATATTAATTTAATCTTAATTCTCGCTGATTATGCTTTGAGTGAACACATGCCTAAGCCTATATTTTTCTATCCCTCTGTCAATACATTCCTTTCATTGGAAAAACCCAATAAAAAATGTAGAAGCACATTGTACTTATAATAGAATATCACTTATATCCACTCCTCACATGTATCTCAGACTGATTATTCATGCTGGGAGTTGTCCATCTCCCCGAAAGGTATTCTCGCGTCTCCCTGTTCATTGTTGATTGTGCTCTGAGCACTGGGCTTTAGAGTCTCTGTCTTCCTCCTGGTAATCCCTGGGAAACTCTCCAGCCTTTATAGCTGCTTGTTGGCTAAGGGAACAAGGAGTCTTTTTAAAATCGTAACTAACTTCATGCTGGATTAGTTCTTGGTTGAATTACATTTTTTCATCCTCTCCAACAATTTAATCAAAGCAGTAATGCTTCATTCTTTTGGATGATAATAACAGTATTGGCTTTTGTGTGTGTGTATTAGTTGAAGAGACATTAAGAAAATATTTCAACAAGTTACATTTCTCAGTAAGGTTCTATTTACCAAGGCATATTTATTTTGGCTTGTTGGCACTTGTTAAGGAAAGAAATTGATAAACAGTGCTTCCCCTGTAGAAGACTTTCCAGATCTTGGGTCTCATGTTTTTATTTTTTGTTTTGTTTTCTACTTTTTAGGATAAGCAGGGACTGCCATGGTGGCTTGGGATCAGCTACAAAGGAATCGGCCAGTATGATCTACAGGACAAGGTGAAACCTCGAAAAGTAAGTGGGAACCACTCAGACGCTCAGAGGAACCTTGAATGTTCTATAACCCACAGCATCACTTTCGGGATTGCCTTGAACAAACTCGGGCAGTAAACTGTGCTAAATGAAGCTGGTACAGAAGCTACTAGTGTTAAATATAACTTGTAAAAAGTAACTCACTTGTGCATGGTCTACACAGTTCCATAATGAGCCATCTTTTCATCTGTTTGTTGAAACAGGTTCTCATGTGGCATTAACTGATCCTTCTTCCTCCACCTCCCAAGTGCTAGGATTGAATGCTGTCTGTTCTGAGGCCGTGACCTAAACTACACACTAAGGTTCACCTACCAAGCTAACCACAACTTGGTTCACAGCCCCCACGCTTTTGTTTAATCCAAAGTTTTTGTGGCGATTATTTCTCAGTGAATGGTTATAAGCAATCTTTCTGCAATTGCAGCTATTTTTGCTGGTCTTTGTTTTCACATTCTTTTATAACAAACATCTGCTTTCTGTAGAGGAAAAAAAAGGAATTAATGAGTTAAAGGACCAGAATCTATCAGATTCAGGTTTTCCAAAGCTAAATAAGTTACTATTTATCATTATATGCTTGTAATCCTAGTATTTGAGAGGCAGAGATAAGAGAATCAGAAGTTAAGGTCCTGTTCTATGTTGTGAGTTGGAGGCCAGCTTGGGCTACAGGAAACTCTGTCTCCAAAAAAAAGCTGCTATGGCAGGGCAGTGGTGGCACACGCCTTTAATCCCAGCACTCGGGAGGCAGAGCCAGGTGGATCTCTGTGAGTTCAAGGCCAGCCTGATCTACAAAGTGAGATCCAGGAAAGGTGCAAAGCTACACAGAGAAACCCTGTCTCAAAAACAACAACAACAAAAAGCTGCTATAAAGCTGCACTTTCACCTCTAGTATAAGTGCACAACATGTACATTGTCACCGCTGATGAATCTGTAGAGCTCACCATCCAGTGTCTATTGGTCGGTCTCCTTACGTACAGTGAGATAAAGACCTGCTCACACTCTCTGGGTGAGAATTGCTACCCTCCCTATGCTCTGCTGCCACCCCTGAAGGCTGTAGGAGTGAAATGGTGGCCTCTTAATAACAAACCATGGTCAGCCTACCTGCCTTATCTCAAGCCAGCAGCACAGCCTAAGACAACTCCTGTCTGTTGGCTGTATTCTTCATAAAGCAACCCTGGAAACAGACTACACATTGTGTGTGTCTTCTGAGGCTCCTTCTCTCCTCAATCAATGCTTGCAATCACCTTAAGTTATGAAAATTGAGCACTCTTCTTGACCCTGTTGCATGGTTGGGACATTAACATAGATAATACGATGGGTGGCATTGGGCAGACCATGGCTCCCCTTTCCATGCTCATCCAGCTCTGCTGGGCCAGAACTTGCTGGGCACCCAGGCTGCTTATTAGAGAACTATTAGCAAAAGCAATAAAGCATCATTCAACCACTGTATCCTCCTGTACAACCAGCTTGTAGTTTCTGTCAGCTCTGCGAGCGACATCCATTGGATAAGGAATACTGTGTATTAGTTTCCGTTTTTGTAATGCTGGGGATCCAATCCGGGGCCTTGCGAAAGCCAGGCACTCACTACACCCCTGGTCCTCTTGCCACTTTTGAAAGCTGTCTACTGTTCCTTTGTGTGGATATACATAATCTTTTTTTAGCAGATTCTCTCTCGTGATCCTCCTGTCCACCCTCCACCCAATCCTGGGATTACAGGTGTGAGCCACCACACCTAACTAACAACTAATTCTCTTTGATGGACATTACAGTTTCCATTGTGGGCGGGCAGAGAGGTCAGGGTACAGAGCATAATAAAGAGTCCCAGCCAAGCTGTTGCTTGTCATGTTTTCTTAAGGCACAGCTCACCCGTGTTACTATGTTTTTGCTGATTCGTCTGTCCTGAATTTTACCTTTTTAATAAAGAACACACAGGACTCTTGCTGGGTTTTACTAAACTTGTGTGCAAAATAGAACTTAAGCCAACTCACACGGCAACTTATAATCAACTAGCATGGCTTGATAAGTACGAAGTTCTCACAACATGGAAATGTTTCTTTTAAATAAATAAATAAATAAATAAATAAATAAATAAATAAATAAATAAAAACAAATGAGCTCAGCATTCCTCCTCTGCAACCCCTCCCGCTCGGGGTCCTTTCTCCCTTTTCCTGTGATACATCTGTGTTCCCACTGCACAAAGAAACAAAAACAAGCAATCAGATTTTCTCCCCAAGTAATGGTGAGTCAGATCTGCACAGCAAAGGCTGAGCTTCATTTCCTCTCCAGGGCGTGTGACTCACCGGCCTCCCCTCACATTCACAGCTTCATAAAAATCGGTACATACTGCTTCACGCTGATCACAATCAGGCCTGCTTGTTCATCCCAGAGTCTAGACAAGGGTCAGCAGCCACTTCCTTTTATCAATTTGCAGTTTTCCTCTTTCGTTGTCAAGATCTGTCACACTCTATTCTGACAGGACGTTAGAGCTCTCTTCTGGTTCTGTGGCTTCCTCGCCCTCCACTTCTCCATCACTTCAGGTGTCCAGGCTGCACTGTGCCTTGTTCCCTGCTTCCTTTTGTTAAAAATCTGGTGGTGGGTCTTGCTTCTGTGGACTGATTGCTTTCTGTTACCTACTGATTTGAGCTGGGGACAGCAGTGTGCCCTTGCAAGGCTCTCTTCTGGCCAGCTTGCCCACGTTAAAAGAACATATAATTTAAAGGGTTGTGAGCACGGACACAAAAGAAGGCTCATGCTGCCGCATCTGGCCATGCAGCAGATTCTCCAATGGCCAGGAAAGAATCGAGGTCATGCTAACAAATGAATGGAACACAGGGTGTCGGGCCAGCCTCAAGATGCTGGGCCTCCCGAGCCATGTGCCTATCTTGTTGATGTAAAAACAAACCAGGAGGGAGATGGACCAAGGATCAGAGACGGATGCCAAAAGGCTGGTTTTCAAAGGGGTTGTTCAAGGCCTGTATAGATGATGTCTGTTAATTATTGCCTCTAAATGTTAGGGACTGTGTTTGTTTTACTACCAGGGCACTAGCAAGCTCTCTTTGTTTATTCTAGCATTGGTTTTTTTGTCAATCTCCTGGCTGAGGGGCAACAAGTGGTTTCTATCAGTGAAACACCATGATGGAGGCCAAGAGTTGGGGAGACATTCTAGACCCTGACCCTGATGTCTATTCTCTGTGTGATTCTGATTCTATGTATGAATTTGTGTGTGTGTGTGTGTGTGTGTGTGTGTGTGTATTTTGCCATGCTGAGGATCCAAGCTAGAGCCTCAGGCAAGCTAAGCAAGCACTGTACCACTGAACTATATGTCCACTGAACTATGTGTCCACTGAACTATGTGTACAAGCCTTATCTGCTGTGGGGCACAGTTTTCATCTTTCTTTAGAAGTGTCTTCCTTATCTGCACAACCATAATCACACAAACTTCATAGGGAGGGTGTGAGAACTAAATGTGATTATATTCTGTCCCATGCCTAATAAGCATATATCACTAGGTAACTGCTAATCATTCCTTGGGAGTGAGGAAGACAGACAAATAAAGAGAATAATCGGGAAATATTTTTGAGTTACTGACAGAGAAGGCCCCAACATTGCTACAAAGCAGCCGTGGTATAGTAGGAGTCCCTATATTCAGATACTTGTAAACCCTTCTCTCCCTGGTTCATTACCCATAATGCATGAAGATGTGCTATATATGAAAAGAAAAATAATGAATTAATGACTTTACCACAGAGTCTCCTGCATCCCAGGCTGGCCTTGAACTTCCTGTGTAGCTAAGAAATTTTGAATTTCTGATCCTTCTGCCTCCAACTTTCCAGTGTTGGGATTACACATATGTACCATCATACCCAGCTTACGCGGTCCTGGGGTTCAAATCAGAGAGTTTCATGCACACTAGGCAAGTACCCTACCAGCTGAACTACATCTCCAGCCTCTCTTTATGGTTTTTTGTTTGTTTGTTTGTTTGTTTGTTTAGCATTTTGAGAAGGGATAATGCCTTTCACAAGGATCTAGACAGTGCATCAGTGAGTGAATAAGGCGTTAGTGTGCATGTCATGACTGAACTCTAACCCTACAGCAAGGACTTCACCTGGGAAAACAGGGCCTGTAGGAGAGCAGAGATGCAAAGCTGGCATGGCATTGCTATTCAAGGCACTTCATCAGGATGGTTTTTCAAGGCATCATCTAGACCATCCTGATGAAGTGCCTTTCAAGATTAACATCTTTTTACATTGTAGCACGATAAGAGAGCCTGTGGTGAGCACCATCACTAAGCCTTCAGTTAGCTGATTTTTTTTTAACTGTTGGAATTCCTTTGTGCCTGGAGGCATATGTGTTAAGTAATAAGCATAAAGGCCTTCTGTTCCATTGTCATAGCAGTCCTAGGCTCGTTCCCTTACTTTAAGGCACCACCTTGATTATTATTCTAATCACAGGCATCTTGACTATCTCACCTTCTCCTTGCTCTTCCCACCACCACTAGCTTGTCACCATGGTCCATCACATAGAAGGTCCTTCCATCCCAGAGCAGGTTAAGTTAGGAGAGTGGGAGAGTGTGTGCTGTCCAATCTCACTTTCTACATCAATACAACACACTGTCTGGTGTGGAAGAGAAACACTGGATTGCAAAATGTGGTCAGGAGACCAGTCCATCCTGTTTGGAAAGTGTGTCATTAAGCTTTAGCCACACCAATAATCAATCTGATTGTTAGAACCTGCAGAGCCAGTGGGAGGTGACCGCCAATCCTATAACACGGGTTTGAAATAACCAGTTCTGCGTTCCCACTGACCAGCTGGCTGACTTGGAACCACCACTTAACCTCTCTGTGCCCTCCTTTTCTCATCTATCTAGTTTAAAGAATCCTGTCTGCACTCTTACCTCAGAGTGCTGTAGGCACCCAATGGGCTAAAGGAATGTGTTCAGAGGGGATGCATCCCCCTCCACACCACACTTGCTGTGTAGTATGACATCTCTCTTCACCTCTATGCTTAAGCACAGTTAGGGTCTCTAATTCTATGGTGAGAACTTTCCAAGCATCTGCTGAGTATTGTCAAAGAAGGTGAAAGGCATTCCGGAGCAAGCCATTTGTCCTTCAGGAAGCCCCCATCTCATTGCAAGGAAGGCTGGGAAGAATTGTCTGGATGCCAGAAAGCCATGGCCAAAACTATAACTCAAATTGTTTTGTGACCAAAGAGAAATGTCAGAATATAGTCTGGAGGAGGTAAGCTGTGGCCACTAAACTATTTGTTTCTCCAAAAAAAAAAAAAAAATATTCTAGAGAGATGGTTGGTGAGAAACAAGTAAGCAAAGAAATCAGATAATTGTAAACTGAATTGTCTCTGATAGGAACTGATAGGCTGGAGGGACAGTCATGGGATGGGAAGAGACATCTGGAATGTTCAGGGAAGGCCTCCCTGAAGAAAGTGACATTTAAACTGAGACCGGAATGGTGAGATTCTTGCAAAGTATATGGTGGCTTCTCAGAAGGAGGGAAGATAAACCTTTAAAGGAGACCACTAACCACACCTTCCAGAACAAGAGGATTCCTTGTGTAGGAATGGCGGGTGTTCTCTGAAGAGGAAATGGCTCTGCAGAGGGGGAACCACCACATACCCACTGGCTCAGTGGGCAGGATGCTTGCCTCACATGCATGAGGTCCTAAGTTTGATGGAGCACTCCTCAGATCCAAACACTCAGGATGCAGAGGCATGAAGATCAGAAATTCAAAGTCATCCTCAGCTTCAGAGCAAATTTGAAGTCAGACTGAGAAACAGTGAGTCCCTGTCAGAGAGGTGGGGTGGAGGGAGAGGAAGAAACAGAGAAGGAGAGAGAGCATTCTTGATCATCTGTGGCAACACCCGGGAACAGCATGGTGCCAGGTCTGGTTGTCGGACACGCGTGTGCAATGTGCCTCTAATGCAACTTCTAACAGGAAGGGAGCCCTGGGTAGTTAGAGACCTGCCACAGGAGACTCTTGGGTGAGATGATACCATTTCAGACATTTGGTTTTTATATGACACCTTTTTAAATAACCCAGAACTTTTTCATCTAAATTTATTTGCAAATAACCAATGTATTTAATTGATTGCATATAAGGTGTGACATTTTATGTACATATGGCTATGAGATCATACCTAAAGAAAGTAATTTTCAGACTCTGAGCATGTTCTGTTGGGATCTCTCTCTCTCTCTCTCTCTCTCTCTCTCTCTCTCTCTCTCTCTCTCCCTCATGGTTTTTTTAAGACAGGATTTCTCTCTATAACAACAGCCCTGGCTGTTCTGGAACTTGCTTTGTAGTCCAGGCTAGCCTTGAACTCACAGGGATCCCCCTGCCTCTGCCTTCCAAGTATTGGGATTAAAGGCGTGCACCACCACTGCCTGGCCTGTTGGAAAGTATCATCTGTTATGAAAGTATTTTTCCCATAGCTGATGCTCTTAGCAGGACCTCTTTGGTCTGATCAAGTATTGTAAGTCCCTCTACCAGGTAACATTTATATTTAGAAAAGTACCTGAACAATTATTTTGATCCTAAAAGTATTATCTAATTGAAAGAAACAGAACTCAGAAACTTACTATTTTATAGAAAAAAATCTAAAGCATCTTATTTACATATTCTAGCTCTCAGAGCCTAGATATAGAGCAATATAGCCCTATAACCCAGCGTTCTCGACTCCAGTTGGATTACTGTTTCCTTTGGGGTATGGGACTGTCCTGTGCATAGTGGGACAGAGCACAGCGTCTGTGCTGTGTCCTGGCAGCATCCTCCCCTCCCATGTGATCCTAGCCAAGTCTCCTCTCATCACCAAAGGGCCTGGAGGTAAGGTGGAGGTGGGGAATAGTGCATTTATCGTGAGCTGCAAACCACTAGTAAGTAAAGTTGAGGGGTATGCCAGTTACAGGGGGCATCTGTAATCCCAGCACTTGGGAAGCTGAGGTGGAGGGATTAACATTAAGATTAGCCTGGTCTGTGAAATCAAACCCCATTGTGAGAAAGGACTTGGTCCTGTTCCACAAATGGCTACCACAGTTGCCTGCTGCTGTGGATGTCGCTCTGTATAAATAAAATGCTGATTGTCCAGTAGCCAGGCAGGAAGTGTAGGTGGGACAAGGAGAGAAGAGAATCCTGGGAAGTGGAAGGCAAAGACAGAGAGATACAGCCAGCCGCTGCCATGACAAGATGTAAGGTACTGATAAGCCACGAGCCACGTGGCAAAATATAGATGAATAGAAATGGGCTAAATATACGAGTAAGAGCTAGACAATGGGAGGCCTGAGCTAATGGCCAAGCAGTTTAAATAATATGAATGTCTGTGTGTTTATTTTATACGTGGGTTGTTGGACTAACAGGGCTTGGCGGGGGCTGGAGAGAAGCTCTCCAGCTACAGCCTCCCCTGTTCTTTTTCATCTGAAGTGTAAATACTACTCTTTTCCTCCCTTCTCTCCTCCTCCTGTTAAAAATACAAATGTCCCCATAGATTCCTCCCTGACTGAAAAAGAAAGTGATGTGCTATGATGCTATGCTGGGAGTTTGGAGCCTGACTCTGGTTGTACGTAAATCCTGGATCCATCCCTGATGACTGAGTGATTTGGCCAGGTAGTGGCACCTCTGTGAGCCTTCATTTTCTCCTGGATGGGGTTCAGTTTAAGATGGAGCGTCCACATCTGGCTCTTGGGAAGACTCTGTGCACATGGTCTGCAGTACTCCAGAAGGCATTAGCAGCATCTTCACCCACCAGGTGTAACCTTTATCATGAAACCCAGCAAGTTCATGATGCCCAGCTTGCTTTGTTTCACACCACACAGGAGGAATCACCCTATCCCCCTATCTGAGTGACTCATTGTTTGATGTACCTTGGCTGTGACTAGCCTGAATTTAGTCATTTCCATGTGAATTTGCAGTTAAATGATTAACCTGCAGTACAATGAGCAATGAAATGTCCGAACTCCTGTGACATCTTTGCCTGCCCTACCTTACTGTCAGACCCAGGTGGTGCTTCCCTGCAGTTTGCTATGATTTAAAAGAGAACTAGATCCTTTCTGTCCAAGTCCTGCCCCCTCCCCTGGGGCGGGGGAGGTCTTAGGACCCTCAAGCAAAACTCCCTGCCCTAGGCAGCCAGCTCTCCAGCATTCCTCTGCATGCTGGGGCACATTCCTTCTTCCTGGCTACTCCAGACGGAAGGGAACTTGCTGCTCAGTCTGCCTGGGGGGGCAAGCTGACACCCCACCCCTTTGTCCCTCTACTCATCGGTGACCACCGGGTACAGGATAGAGGAACAGATTTCTTCCCTTTAGGATGCATCAGGAAACCACCCAAGAGATCCACACAGCCAGCCCAGTGGCCAGCCCAGTGTAGTCATAGACAGTGAGACTCTCAGAACTGGAGGCCAGATGGTACAGCTATGTCAACAGAACAACTGAGCTGTTTCCTCTGTGGAGAGACAGAGGTGGAGCCAGATAGCGATTGCTAGCTCTGTTTCTGCTCTTAAGTGGCTGTCGTCCATTTAGTAACAATTAGCCAAGTGCAGAGCAAGCCCTTCACCACACATTAGCTCAACCACTCACTGATGTATATTCCAAGCCAGGCTCTGGGCCAAGTACCCTGTAAACATAAAGTTATATTTGGATAACCTTTGGAGGCAGGCATTATTGGCCCATTTAACAGAAAAGAAAACTGAGGCTTAAGAAAGTTAAGTACCTTGCTGATCAGCACAGCTCCAAGTAATGGATCCAATTGCAAACCTAGACAGGCTGATATAGTTCCTGTGTGTGCATGCCATGAGGGATGGGACCTGCTCACTGTTCATCAAGTGAAAAACCAGGCGTTGGTGGTACTCGCCTTTAATCCCAGCACTCGGGAGACAGAGCCAGGCAGAACGTTGTGAGTTCAAGGCCAGCCTGGTCTACAGAGCGAGATCCAGGACAGGCACCAAAAGCTACACAGAGAAACCCTGTCCCAAAAAACCAAATAAATAAATAAATAATAAACAAGTGAAGAGCCTTACCCATAAAAGGTGCTTAAAACATACTGTTGAACTGGGCTTGGTACCTCACGCCTTTAATCCCAGCACTCGGATTTAATCCCAGCCAGGTGGATCTCTGTGAGTTCAATGCCAGTCTGGTCTGCATAGTGAGATCCAGGTTAGCCAGACCTATGACTAACAACAATAGCAACAAAATACGGCCATTGAGAAGGAATGAGTCAAAAATCTACTGGTATACATCAGACCTGCTTTCTAAAAGTCCTTCAGGACCTCACCCTTTTAAAATATCAATCCATTTTGTTTGGGTTTTTATATTTTATTTATCTATTTATGTATGTTTTGTTTGCATGTATGTCTGTGTAGCACATGTGTGCCTGTCAGAAGAGGGCACCAAGTCACCTGGAACTGGAGTTACAGGCAGTTGTGATCTGTCCTCTGGGTGCTAGGAACTGAACTACTGTCCTCTGGAAGAGTAGCCAGGGCAGAACCACATCTCCATCCCCATTCAGAACCTTTGTAAGAGGTGGAGACGTGGCAGCAGTGATCTCCTCTAGTTTTTCAAATGTGTATAAATGAGTGGGGCCTAACTAAGTAGTGACTATGGATTTCCACAAAATGCCTTAGATATTTAAGATACTTCTTTCTTTGAATAACGTATCATATTGTGGCAAATTTTTCCCCTAAAGCCTTCAGCTTCCTTTGTGTCTAAACAGGAGAGAACTTCATGTGCATACAGAACTTTACACAAGTTCATTTTCAAAAGAGTGTTTGATGCCACCATGCTTTTCTACCTCAGTGCTTAAATTCTTGGTTCTCCCTTGTTTGAAGACAGATGATTAATGACTTTGAGATATGTCTTCCTATTGTGATTTCTTGATTATATCTTCATTGACATTATTTATGTTCCCACACTCCTTTCCCTGATTTATCTATTTATTTACTTTTGCAATATCAAAGTAATCCAAGATTGCTGTCTGCTACCTATTAGGATCTGCTTCCTTCTGTTGATTCCAAAGGGGACAACTAATCCTTGTAAATGAGTCTAGAGTAGAGAGACATCTGCAAGACCTAATTAATAGTCTTATTTTCATCCTTCAGCTATTTCCCTTATCCAACCAGCAGCATCAGTTCTAAAAACAACAGATTCTCAGACGCATGGCTTCTAATACGTGCACATTGCCAATGAACACTGATTTAAGACAAACGTGGCCTTTCCACAGCCTGAACCCCACTGCAAGCAAATCCCCTTCCTTCCTGTCTTCCTCTTTCTTTAAAGTCTTCACGATTAAGAGTTTGACTTGAGTCGCTTTTTTTCTGTTTTAGTAGGAAAATTACGAGTATGTTTCTGCACACGCATGCATGCACGCATAGTGTTTCACTCTCTTAACTCACAGGGTACTTCCTCTACCGTGCCCGACACCATGCCATGCCTGTCAGCTCTCCAAGCAGTAGTGAATCTGAAGTGTACAGTTGCTTCCATTCTGCCTCCTTTGAGCCTGAATCTTCTCAAGTTCAGAATCCCCTTGGCACCTTCTGTATTTCTCAGAGATAAAGAGTCTTTCTATGTGTTTCACAGGCTATTTCTCTAAGAAAATTTAAAACCAGTCAGGTTGCCTGGGACATTTCCCTAACCAATTCTCCATTCCCTTTTCCCTTGGTCTGAAATCTCCCCAAGGTTTTGACTGGAGGGAGCCTCTGGTTTATTCTTTACACACTGGAGCAAGAGCAGAGCCCTGGCACCCTAGTTGAAATCCATAGTTGGTATACTGTCTCTTAGATCTGACACATTTGTACACCCTTAAAGGGCATTCAACAGGGTGTTTCTTTCACCTCCTCCCTCGGTTGGCACTTTCAGAACCTCATCCTATCCACCCCACCCCATCCCCACCTCCTGCCCAAAGCAAGCACTCAGAAACATTAAAAAAGTGCAATAGAAGAATTATCATACATCAAGAAAAGAAAGAAGCTGGGCGGTGGTGGCGAACGCCTTTAATCCCAGCACTCGGAAGGCCGAGGCAGGCAGATCTTTGTGAGTTCTAGCCCAGCATGGTGTACAGAGCGAGATCCAGGAAAGACACAAAGCTACACATAAAAACCCTGTCTCAGAAAAACAAGCAAACAAACAAACAAAAAATGTCAATTTAGGGGTTGGGAATTTAGTTCAGTAGTAGAGTGCTTGTCTAGCAAGCATAAGGCCCTGGGTTCAGTCCTCAGCTCTGGAAAAAAGAAGAAGAAGAAGAAGGAGAAGGAGAAGGAGAAGGAGAAGGAGAAGGAGAAGGAGAAGGAGAAGGAGAAGGAGAAGGAGAAGACGAAGACGAAGACGAAGACGAAGAAGAAGAAGAAGAAGAAGAAGAAGAAGAAGAAGAAGAAGAAGAAGAAGAAGAAGAAGAAGAAGAAGAAAGAAAGATCTATCAAACAAAACAATCTTACATCTAGCCACTGGCTAGATCCAGCACAGGTACAATAAAAAGTGTTTGTAGCACCTGTAAACATTGATAGGATCACACTGATAGTCCCATGGAATTTCTAAAGAATCCCCCAGATGAGTGAGATCCGGGCTCTGAACAGATGGGCTGGCGTCCCTTTTGTCAGCTTCCTCAGAATTTTGAGAAATAAGTATTACTTTAATAAATTTGAAGACTGGTTTTGAAAAAAATATGAGAACTCAGGCAAAACCACATACGCAGACCTTGACTAATAATTCTGTCAGTTTAACTTCAAGCTGAACTTTCTTGTCCCACTGACTCCCTGTACATGCCACCTAGAGTCCACCACGGTTAGTTAGCTCAGTTTGTGTTCTTCCAGGCCACTTTGACACGGCTCCAGGAGAGTATGTATCTAAAAGCAGCTTTTGTATAAACTTTCAAAATTCCTTCTCCCCCAAACCTTGCCTGTCTCCCCTAACTTCTTTTACAAATCCGGCTGCTGTGTAATTATTTCTGATTCTCTGTTAATAAGTCGAAGCCCTCCACTTTTTAAGTAGGGTTTCTCCTTGCTGGGCGCCAGCTTGCTCCCTGTTCTGGACGGGCTGAATGGAGTCAGCCTAGCATTTCCCATTTGTAAGTGAGAAGAGGGGGGAGGTGGCCGCTCAGAGATCAAGTTTCAAGTGGAGCCCTGGTTTTCTGTGTGTGGGAATGGACAGCAAAGGAAAACACAGCCTGGCTGCCTCTGACTCTTCCTGTCGAACCTGTTCCCGTGCCAGTGAGTAGACCTGGGTAAAAAGGTTTTCCTCAAACAGCCTGGGGTGAAATTCATGCCTGGATTCAAAGTCGGCTCACCTCCCAGGAAGTACCGTGGGAGTCCAGGCTGCCCCATTTTAGAACACTTTTCTGAGAAAATCTCCCAGAGAGAACCTGGCTCCCCGATCCCTACGGGGAAAGAGTGTGCTTGGGGAGGTGTCCCTCGGCAGAGTGGCTGATGTCAGTGGTGTGTCAACCGTGGGAGGCTCTGTTTGTGAAACCGAGTTACACCTAAGTGTCTTATGAAACTCATTCAGAAGGCACCGGAGCTGCCATCGGGGTAGGGAGGCAGACAGGATCCTGGGGCTTTCTCTCACGTTTCTGGCCCCTTTGCGGGAACGTCTGGATTGAAGGAAATGACAACCTCAGCTCCACAGACACCTTAGGACATTGGTATGTAGCTTTATGTGTTTACTAATTCTGTGAAACTGGTGAATGGGGCAATTGCAGACAGCTGCGTGTACCTGGTGCATGCTGGTCTGCTGTGCTGTTGGGGTGGAAGGTCCGTTCTGAACACTCTGTCCCCATACAGCCCTACAGCTCAGCCCATTCTTCCTGCAGCCCGTGTTCGTGAAAAGCTTCTGTTCTTCAGGAAATGTGTTTGCTGACTGTGTGCTGCACAGCAGTGTTTCTCAATTACATAGACGACCAGTTGTGTACTTGGAGCATCGTGTTACTTTGGGGGCAGACCCTAATGGGTTGAGGCTAGAGGAGAGGACCACCCAGTCCAAGATGAGAGCTTGTAAAGCCTGCATCGGTCGGAGACTTAATGAAGTGGTTGAAAAATACAGCCAGGCATGCTCACTCCTATCAATATGCAGTTTTGTCAAATTATTTGGTCTTGAATACACATTTCCAACACAATTTCTTTCTCCAGCCAAATGGCAAATCACTCCCGAGTCCAGTGTCAGAAAGACAGCTGGACAAAGGCAGAGGTTGGGAACTCTGAACACACCTGGAAGCTCTTAATTTAAGAAAGCCACAGAATCAGCCCTCACCCCCACCGGAGCCCTGACTGGATTCCTGGCACTCAGCCTGTGTCACTTAGGGGGATTTAGGGCTGGGTGAGAAACTGCTTCGCAGAGACTCACCTCAACCTGGGAATCTCTTTTACTTTCACTTTGCATGCCTTTGAAATGTTATCTCTGATTTGGTTAGAAACATCCCCTCTAGTAGCTTTCCATTTAACTCTGAAGTCTCCATCCTTAAGCCGAAGGTCTGTGCTTACAGTAATCGATGCAAGTTTCCTGTCATACACTTGAGTCAGAGGAAAAACTGAATGTGTGTTCTGCGGGTGCTCCGTTTTGTTGTTCAAGGAAGATTTCCTGGGGAGGTGGCGTTTACTATGTAACCCTGTCAGAAGAAAGAATAAAATGGTTTCAGGTTATAGTTGATCTGTAAAAAGTTGATAAGTCAATAGTTTGTGCTTGACCTCATCCGTGTGTCTCCGGGAACCTGCAATCATTTGGTTAAGAGACTTAGTAAAGACAAGAGTAATGAAATGTGCATGGTTTTCTTACTTTCTTTTAGTTATTTCAATGGAAGCAGCTGGAGAATTTGTATTTCCGTGAGAAGAAATTTGCTGTGGAGGTGCACGACCCACGCAGGTAAAGAGAAGAGTTTTGCATGGGATGCTGGGAATGTGTGTACACAGCTTTTTGTATTTGCTTTTTGTTTCTCTTGGAAATTTACCTCCTAGTGGAATCACTGAGGTCAAAGAGTAACTGTGCTTAACCTTTAGGGCAACTGTCAGGCGCTTCCAAAGCACTGGCTGCTTTACATCTCTACCAGCGACATGTGGGGTCCCAGTTTCTGTACATTCTCTCTAGCACTCATTTGTGTGTGTGTGTGTGTGTGTGTGTGTGTGCGCGTGTGTGTGTGTGTGTGTGTGTGTGTGTGATTTTTAAATATAATATTTATTAATTTTTTTAGAACTTCATCTACATACATACAATATGTTTTGATTCCAATTTCATATGCTTCTTTTTTTTTTAAACCTACTGAGTCCAATGTATGCTGCCCATGGATCTGGGCCAACCACTGGAGATGGTCGGTGTGCCAAGATCTGGGGGGGCGGGGGGGGGGATGTTTTAAAGCTACCTTGGTAGTGTGAACTAGCTAGCTGTGGGTGTTTGTATTTCATTTTCCTTTGGGACTAACCATGGCCAGGGCCTCTTTGCAGGGGTTTATCGGCCGTTTAACTTGTTAGGAGAATTATCTATTCTGGTGCTTTGCTCATTTTTGAGTGTTCCTGGGTCCTGGAAAAAGGAAAACAACTCAGTGGTCAAATATACGCATGAATGGAGATCAGGATGTAGGTTCTCTGAGCAAGAAGAAGCACCTTTCAGAAGTTACTCTTTAAACCTAGGTAGTGCTTCGAGGTCCGAGGGATGGGAGGAAAGCACTGTGACAAAAAGATGACCAAGGAGATTAACCAGTTCCTACAAAGGACATTAGAGCATTCTCCACCCCCCCCCCCCCCCCCCCCCCCCCCCCAAGCTCCATGCCCTTCTGCCCTCTGCCCTCTGCCTTCCCCATCCGGCTCCCTCCTCCCTGTGGTTGTCTGTCTCTCTCCCTCTCCTGCCTTTTCCTGCTTTGGCTCTCTTCCTCACCTGCCTTTCCTCTTTTTCCCTGGTGCACAAGCAGCAGCCTGGGCCGTTGTGGGGCTTGCACGTTTCCAGCCAGTATCATCAAGTTCATCTTGCAGTCTGAGTCTCCTCCCTAGGTCGGAGGTGTTCCCTCTTCGCCCTGGGCAGGTGCTGTTTCCGCAGGCAGGCCGTGTGACATCTGTAAATGACCGCTCTTATCATCTGCCACTCGCTCGCGGTAGCCCCGCTTCTCTGTGGTTTCTAACTAGATGTTTCTCTACAGCTTCTCATTTGACTAACTCCTTATCCAGCTTTGAGTGTGTGAGAGTTTAGACAGCGATTACTTGGGGCTGACTGGTTTGGTTATAAAAGGACGACGTCAGAACCTCAGCCCCTGTCACGCTAAGTCTGTGTAGCAGAAGGACAGTGAAGGAAGGTGCCCTGTGACGACATTGTCTGCTAGGTACACGCCATGTGCTGCTGGCCCGGGGATATCTAACTCATGGTTTTCTTCACATTTTAGGATTTCGGTGTCTAGAAGAACCTTTGGACAGAGCGGCCTGTTTGTGCAAACCTGGTATGCAAACTCTTCTCTCATCAAGTCCATCTGGGTAATGGCCATTAGCCAGCATCAGTTCTACCTGGACCGGAAGCAGAGTAAAGTAAGTAACCGAAAGTGTTGCTTTGGGGACAAAGTCCAGTCCTTTTCCTTTCTGTTCTAAAATGACTTTTCCCAGAAAACATATAAGAAGAAAATGTTTTAAGCTTTGCTACCAACTGTCTTGTTTTTTTTCATGTATTTAAAAGATGAGCAATGTATATAGCTGCTTTAAAAGCTGTGAGGTTTGGCATGCATGTGCTCGTACAGTGGGGACATTGCTGATGATTATGTTTAAAGATAGTGATTGAATCCTGCATGCTTACTGAGACTCCCATGTACAAAAATAAAGTTTTCTCTTGTTTCTAAAGTGCCAGTTGAAAGGTTTAAATTGCCCTGTGTTGACATTTTTTATTACATAGTGACCTAATCATTGCATTGATTTAAAATGTGATTGTATTCATTGCATTTCAATGTTATTTACTTCATAGGCAAAAATTCCTTCAGCCAGAAGTTTAGACGATATCGCAATGGATTTAACAGAGACTGGAACACAGAGGGTCTCCAAACTGGTAACCTTGGAAGCAAAAAGTCAGTTTATCATGGCAAGCAATGGCAGCCTGATATCCTCAGGTATTTCCTGTTCAAGAAAGTATGAGCCATCTTCTCTCTCTCTCTCTCTCTCTCTCTCTCTCTTTCCTTTGGTTTTTCAAGGCAAGATTTCTCTGTGTAGTTTTGGTGCCTGTCCTGGATCTCGCTCTGTAGCCCAGGCTGGCCTCGAACTCACAGAGATCCACCTGGCTCTGCCTCCTAAGTGCTGGGATTAAAGGCGTGTGCCATCACTCTTTTCTCTCTTTTTATTTCTTTCTCTCTTCTCTCTCTTGTTTTTTTCCCCTTTTCTGTTTGTTATAAATCATTTCCAAATGCATCTTGTTGAGGAAAAAATTTTTTAGCAAAATGCAACAGTATACAACAGCTTCAAATAACATTTTAAACTTTATTTATTTTGAGATAAGGGCTCACTGTATAGCACTGGCTGGCCTCAAACTCACAGAGATCTGCCTGCTTCTGCCCCATGATGCACCGCCATCCCCAGCCTTTCACTATTTTTAAAGAATATGAAGTTAGATTGTAGGTAGTCAGGCTGTATAAACAGCACGAGATGCGAAGATACTCAGTACCCAAGGCTGTCTTGAAAGATGTTTGCTCTCTGCTAGGCTTTCATGCCACTAATTCTCCACAGAATATATAATTCTATACAAACACAATTGCAAGTTCATAAACTATAATCATTGAGCCTTTCCTTTGTGGAAATTCTGGAGTCTCTTATCACTAAGTCTGTGTAGTTTCACTAAGTTAACTCACCTAAGCCCCTCTCAGCTGGTAGAGCCTGAAGCAGCAGGGGTGAGGTGGGGGGGGGTGAGGTGGGGGGAGGGGTTCCTTTGCATAGAGCAGTCCATTGCCTTGCTTGCTTACCTCCTAAAGAAATATTGAGTGGGACCAGCTCAGGGATCATCCTCCCTTTACTCTTAGAAAAGAAAAAAAAAAAAAAATGTAGTTTCTCTTTGTGTGTGCCTGGACCACAAAGCATTCATTCTATGGGGTCTTCCAAAATGATTGAGCCACAAGTGCAGAAGACGTTTTCTTACCAGGCTCTTCCTGATGCCCAGAAGCAAGTGAAATGCTTCCCAGTTTCCTTTCATTATGTTCAGAAACAAGGAGAAAAGAAAGAAAGCCAGCATCGGGGGCCAGCTTTGCCCCCGCAGCCCTTTGTCCCTCAGCGAGGAAGGAAGCAGGGCCTGTGTGAACCTCCCTGCCCTGCCCCCACTCCAGGTTCTCAGGACTCAGAAGGCATGGAGGAACAGAAGCGAGAGAAAATCCTCGAACTCAAGAAGAAGGAGAAACTGTTGCAAGAAAAGCTCCTGAAGAAAGTTGAGGAGCTGAAGAAGATCTGTCTTCGTGAGGCCGTGAGTGGCCTTGGCCTCTCTGGGCACTTAGGCTGGGTGGCTGGTAGCCTGGGTCCCTTGTGAACTCTCGACCCTGTCCTGTTTCACAGGAACTCACGGGCAGAATGCCAAAGGAGTATCCATTGAGCGTCGGCGAGAAGCCCCCTCAGGTCAGGAGGCGAGTGGGAACCACGTTCAAGTTGGACGACAACTTCCTGCCTACTGAGGAGGTACAAGCCTAGCACAGAGCCATCCTGTGCACAGACAGGAGAGCTGCCAGTTTCCTCCATCTGCACCTTCCAATCCAAGTCAGCGCTGTAGATTTTCCTCCAAGCCATGGACATAGTAGAGTAGACCAAGCTGTACTGTTTCTTTCAGGCACACGCTGAGCCAAACTGATTTTATTTCTTGCTATTTTGTTCCCCGTGTCACAGAGAGCATTAGATGGGCCCTGTGTGTAAGTTATAAACAGTATCACAGAAATTAAGATGGAATTTCAACTTCAGACCCTTTCACTCACAGCCAAGTAGCCTTCATCCAATGGTTTCATCAGCCCAAAGTTCCAGTGCATCAGTAAAGTGCAAACATTGTGGAAC
Source organism: Onychomys torridus (assembly GCF_903995425.1). Taxonomy (NCBI): domain Eukaryota; kingdom Metazoa; phylum Chordata; class Mammalia; order Rodentia; family Cricetidae; genus Onychomys; species Onychomys torridus. Next base: position 87,371,125 of record NC_050445.1, on the reverse strand, counting down.
TCCCCTCTGGAGGGTGGTGTAGTAGGGATCAAATGAGATAACACATATACAGCATTCAGTATAATTAAGTGAAAAGATTCGATGGCCAACAGAGTGTGTGCTTTCCCGATTGCATATCACATGCAATCATGCCATTAGGACCCACCCCATGGTTCTTGCAGGGATTTAAGTGTCTCCGACTCTGTTCGGGATAGAGTCAAGTTTTGCTCTTTGCTGAGTGCCTGCCTGGGCACTCCGCTCTGACACAAACAGCTCACGGTGTGTCACTTAATCTTCAGCACGCTCTTATAAAGCAGTTACAAACCCAGAAAAACCAAAGCATTAAAAGATTATTTGTGAGGAGCATATTCAGTCATGCAACCAGGGACAACCAGAAAGAGCAGTCAGAAGCCAAATGACGTGTCTCTAAAGCTCCCCGTGTAAATGTAACATTCTGCATGTGTGAGTCACAGGTTAGCATCTCTTTTTGAAAACTGGTCCTGAGCCAGCCAAGTGAATGAATGCAACGTCATTTTCCTCCTTAAAAAGGAAAAGAGGTGAAGTTAGGGTGGGTGAGAGATGTCTTCTCTCGGATGGTGTCTGAGGATGCCTTTGTTATTTAAACTTGGAAGACTTCGTTTCCAAAGGGCATATTAGTCAAGAACATACAGGAACCTTTCATTGTTATCAAGAAATAATGTGAGAGAGTGACTGTGCGCGTCTGTAAAAATAAAGCAGTGTCATTGTCTAAATGCAGGATCCGGCTTTGCAAGAACTGGAGAGCAATTTCCTGATACAGCAAAAGCTGGTTGAAGCGGCAAAGAAACTTGCCAGTGAGCCAGACCTTTGTAAAACCGTGAAGAAAAAACGGAAGCAAGATTACACAGATGCCGTGAAAAGGCTACAGGAGATTGAAAATGCCATAAACGAATACCGCATCCGGTGTGGAAAGAAACCCAGCCAGAAAGCTGCAGTTACTCTACCGGGTTAGTAAGTGGAAGCTGTCAGCAGGCCCTGGACCCAGTTCTGCTGGGATGCAGCATTCCTTCACTTGTTCACTTGGTGAAAGGCAGAATGGCAGCATGGACAGCAACTGTCCCAGGGTAAAAATGGTTGAGGTTTTGGTGTCAAAGGCATGTGAACTTGATGTTCAATGGCAGGCTCATTCCTGCAGTTCTATAAGACAGGTCTCAGACTTTCAGGATGAAGGCTTACAGGGCTGCTGCCCATGATAAAACAGACTGCTCTGTAACTGGACCGCTGTGACTGCCCCAGGGACCTTTCCTGATGCAGGCTGTTAAGAATGCTGAGCTGTAGACAGTAGTTTCTGGGAAGTATTTGAATGTGGCAGACCCTGCATTTTCTTAGAGACACAATCTTGAGTGTGTGTAGATAGAGGTCTAATTATCCCATTTCAGGAGAGTATTTACATGGTAAATGGTAAATGATAACATGGAATGCAACAAGATGAGAGATAAGATTATAACCACAAGGTAATCCTGACTTTTGTATAAACCTGCACACAGGATGACTGATTGGGAACTATTTTGAAATGCTAACAGCCATAGAGTTTCAAGCATGCTGATTCTATTCTCTTTCCCAAGATTCTTGACATCATATATCTATGAAGTTCATATTCAGAGGAAAAAAGGGAGAAGTCTTTATTACGTTACTTTAGAGTCTAATTAACTTTATGCACATATTAATGTGGTTTTTAGACAAAATCATGATTGAAATGTGATGGTATTTCTTTAAATCCAAGCCTTTCCCCAACTTTATGTGTTAACACCTGAGAAACTGAGGCCATTCCAACACTGGATGAATGTTGTAATCATAACTGGTAGTACCTTACATCTTCACTGGAATATGAAATAATTATATATTTTTCTGTTTGATAAGCTGTGGTAACTGGGTTTCGAATAGACCAAGCTTAGAGCCTATGTTTCACAAAGCTGAGAGATGACTTTCGGGAAGTGAATATCCAGACATTAACACACAAATGTTAGCCCACTACAGCTGGAGAATTTAAATGTGCGATCCAGTTGGTTAAATGGTGGTTACATTCTTTGCCTCCAGACATGGGTGATTAACAGTGTGCTTAATGTTCATGGCCATTTGTCACAGCCAACTCACCCTCAAGCTGTGCTAGACCCAAATGTTCTTGTTGGTGGCTGACATTTGGGCAGCAGATGGTGCCATTGGTTGAGCATATATTGGATAGATGGTTTTTTTAAGTGTACCCGACAGCTGACGGCTCTGGCACCTCGCCTTCAAGTTTCGCTGTGTGTCTAATTAAGAGAGAGTCCACCTGGCTTTGATAAAGAATAGCATTTGAGTCTGAATGAAGACAGTTCCTCCATAATGGCTTTAAAGCTTACATGGAGGCGTTATATTTGGTTAGAACCTTCCACCAAAACAGTTGACACAGAATATGGAATGATTTGCAATATATATATATATATATATATATATATATATATATATATATATATATATATATCAACATATCAGAGATATTTCTTTTTACCAAATGGGTAACAGAAATGCTCAGAGCACTATGGCTGTCATTTCCAATCAGACAGCCAAGTATGGATAATAAAATTAGTTGGTATTTTTTTAAAGATTTACTTGTTTGTTTGTTTGTTTGTTTGATGTATGAGTGCTTTATCTGCATGTACAATTTTATGCCAGAAGAGGGCATCAGATCCCACTGTGAGCCACCATGTGGTGGCTGGGAATTGAACTCAGGACCCCTGGAAGAGCAGCCAGTGCTCTTAACTGCTGAACCATCTCTCCAGCCCATATAGTTGGTATTTATCTAGCATTTGTTGTGTGCCTGGAGCTGGCTAAGGTCTTCGCCTCACTAGTCAATCAAATGGCTCATCTCAGCACTATGCAATAGGCCCTGTTATTATCCCCATTGCAGAGCAAAGCCAACTTGCCCAAGCTCCTGAAAATGATAAATGACAAAAATGACATTTAAACTCAAGTCTTCTAATTCAGTGATTCTTTATTTTGTGTCCCTGTCCCTCCCCCGACCCCGGAGCTGAGGACCAAGCCCAGGGCCTTGCGCTTGCTAGGCAAGTGCACTACCACTGAGCTAAATCCCCAACCCCTTCAGTGATTCTTAAGTAGGGACAATTTTGGCCTCCATACCACACCCTAGAAATATTTGATGATATTTGCAGGCATTTTGGGTTGTCAAAATTGAGGGTAAGAGTGCTGCTTCAGGTTAGTAAATAGACATAGTTTCTATTATGCACAAGGCAGCTCCCTAGAACAAATATAGAATGCAGTTTCCTTTCAATGCATAAAAAACATTGCAAACCAGCTTAAGACCCAAACTCTGTAGATATGAGTCCTATTCTAAGTGATACAGTCAGGAGCTGAAGATGTAGCTCAGTTGGTATTGCCCAGCATACATGAATATGGGGTTTAGTCCCCAGTACCACATGAAAACAGGCATTGTGGTATATGCCCCGTAATCCTAGCACTTGGGACACAGAAGCATCATTAGTTATGTAGAGAGTTCAGGAGCAGCCTGGGCTTCTATATAAGACTGTGTCTCCAGAGAGAGAAAGAGAAGAGAGAAGAGATAGAGAAAGTAATGGAGAAGGAAAACGAAATATAATCTGCCCTTCCATCCTCAGATTCCACATCTGTAGATACAGCCAGCCTCAGGTCAAAATATTTGGGGGAAAATTGTCTTTGTACTAAGCACATATTTGATAAAACTACAATATAGCAACTATTTATACAACATTCATACCATATTAGTAATAAAGACAGTATTCACAGTATCCAAGGGAACTTGGGACACCCTCAGATTTGTTGGGGAGACCAGAAAGCAGTCTCCTCTGGATACCGAGGAATGACTAATCCATTATAACATCTGCACAATAGGTCAGATGTTTTTACCTCCAGTAGAACGAAAGTAATTCCAACAACAACTAATTATTCTTAATGCACTGTAATTGCTTACATTTATCTAAATGAAAATAAAATGCACTCCATTGAAAATTGCTTCACTGAACTCATTCTAATTGTATAAATGCACAATTATACTAAAGATGGCTATTTTTATTCACAGAAGACATAATTCCATCAGAAAGTAGTTCTTTGTCTGACACCACCACCTATGATGATCGTAAGTGACTTCCTTTTTATTTAAAAATATTAGGTACTCTGAAATGTGAAGGCCATTTTTTAAAACACTTATTTTTATTTATTCGTGCGTGCATGCGTGCGTGTGCGTTTGTATGTGTAGACCACGTGTGGGGGTACTCAAAGAGTTGGAGTTAGAGGCCATTTTGTAAGACTTTCTGACATGGTGCTAGGAACTGAACTCGGGTCATCTGGAAGAACTCTTAACAGCTGAGCCTTGTCTCCCACCCCTAAGGAAATTTTTAATTTAATTAAACGTGGGTATAGGATGCAGCTTAGCCGGTAGAATGCCTAACATGCATGATGCTCTAGGTTTGATCACCAAGACCAAATTGATGCAGGCATGAGACTGCATACCTATTGTCCCAGTACTTGGAAGGTAGAGGCAAGACCAAAGTTCAAGTCTTTCCTTTGCTACATAATGAGTTCTAACCATAAGATTATGTAACGAAGAGTTTAGAAAAAAAAAGGAAAGTCTACCCGTCCCTCTTTGGGGAAAGGTAGAATAAACTAACTTTATTTATACAAATGATTGAGGAGAGAGGTCTATAATTGTCATCTTCACAGCATATTAAAACAGGACCACCCAATCAGAAATTTATAGCACAAGTAAGTCTGTCTGTCTGATATTAAAGTCCTTTTATTTTTTTTTAACTTTGTAAAAAACTAGAGACTCAGAACTGTGTTAGCCACACAGTCCTTCCCCTAACACTTTCCAGTGGTGATGTTTTACATATCTGGAATCCAGCATCAAACCAGGAAATTATAGTGTACACTTTGCATATCATTGCTTTCTGGAGAAGTGGGAATTGATTTTATTTTACTTAGGAAGAAAGGCACATTTTATGGGTTTGATTTCCTATCATTTTTGCCATTTCCTATAAGTAAATAATGTGTGTTAGAGTGGCCAATATTAGTTCAGTGTGTTTTGGGATGTAATGTGTTTCATATCAAGGGACTGAGTACTTCCTTGTAATCCTCTACACGGAATCAGTTGATTGGCTTTCTATCTGATGTGATTTGAAGAATTCCAAAGCCACTGCCCTGCCCCAGCCTCCACTGCTGCTTCTCTGAACTTGGTGGTCAATAAAGTAAAATCTCACAACTCCAGGATCCTTACTTTGAGCTGTAATCCGACACACTAGTTATTCATTTTTTGAAAGTGTATAAGTTGGTGGTGAGCATACCATGTCTACAACAACATAGCCCAAACCCCTAGGATAAGCCTGTGACCTCAGAGGTCTTTAAAGGGGAGCCAAAACCTCTTTTTAACCCCCTTCTTTTTAGACAGGGTCTCACTAGCTAACTCTGGCTTGTCTGGAACTCACTATATAGACTAGGCTAGCCCCAAACTCATAGAAATCCTCATGCCTCTACCTCCCCAGTGCTGGGCTTAAAGGCATGCACCACCACACCTGGCAAATTGCAGATTTTCTCTAATAAAAGTTTTTGAACGTGGCACTGTCACCCACTGCACCTGAGTGATTTTCCCACCTACTCACAGTGGTCACTATACACTGAGAAGAACTGGTTCAGATCTCAGTATTTCTTTTTTCCTAACATACTAATTATAAAACTTAACTTTACAAAATGTATGCGTTCCTACTACATATTTTTACAAATATAGTCTTGAGAAGAACTGTTGTTCATCTGATCTGTTGATTTCTTTGTGAAAGACTGACAAGCTATTCATTTACTAATTTGCTCATCTTGATTCATTTGCTTTTTGACTCCCTTTAGCCAATGACTCCTTCACTCTTGCTGGGCAGCGACCAAGTTCAGTACCTCATTCTCCAAGAATTCTACCCCCCAAGTCTCTTGGTATTGAGCGAATCCACTTCAGAAAATCCTCCATCAATGACCAGTTCATGGACACCAGGCAGTCCAGGTAAGCAGTCCTCATCTTCAGGTTGATGCCTTGAAACGAAGAATTGTCATCTCGAAAATAGTGACCCATTTTCCTTTCTCATTACTTATCCTTCCAGACAATGTTCTATTAGGAAACTGAGGCAGGGACACTAACCCAGAGGCTTGTGGTAGAAAGTGAGCAGAAGTGTTCTTAAGAGAGCTTTTGAAAAAGCTCTTGGCTCTTTCCTTGGTATCAAAGTCTATGTGATTTAGATCTAGTTGCAAGGACTTTAATGATCAAGATTGGGGATGATGTTAGCTTGAAATAAGCAACTTATAAAAAAGCTTGTGACTTCAAAAGGTTTGAGGCCATGATTACCTGACCCCTTCCTTTTGGGTCTGTGGTTAGGGGAGCACCGTGGTAGGGAGTACGTGGTAAAACAGAGTACTCACCTTGGGGGGTAACTGAATCAGAGAGAGACAGGAAGTAGCTGATTCCAGATTCCCCTCCCAGGGGACACACCCCCCCCATGGCCTAACTTCATCCCATTTGTCACCCCCGGCATCCCCCCCCCAAGTTTCCATCACTTTCTAGTAACCTCACAAGTTACAAGCCAAGCTTTCAACCCATGCATCTTTGGGAGACTTTCAGGTCAAATTCTGTCAGGCCTAGGATTCCATCGTTTAATTTTATAGCTTTGGTGCTAAAGAAACTATCAATCCATGGACTGTTTAAATAAATTGTCATAAAGCCACATGGTAGAATGATTGTGAAGTCACTAAAATTACACTGTAGAGTCCTGAATAGTGACTTAGCCTCTAAGTATAACATCAAGAGGCTAAGGAGGCATTACTACAAGTTTGAGGCTAGCCTGAAGGCTAGCCCAGGCTACCAAGAGAGATCCTGTCCTCAAAACCAAAACTAAACAAATTAATGAATTAGTTAACAGTAAAATAAAAAGTATAAACAAAAATTAAATAATATGAAAATTTTATATGCAACTTCAATTTTTTAAGTAAGTATTGAAAATACAAAGTAAGGTCTCTTTTTGTTAAAAAAAAATGTAGGTATTTGTGTATATATACACACACACTTAGGAAAACATATGAAAAAAATTTATAATGTGTGTGTGATCTCACCTTATGGATACCCAAATCTTTACTTTTGTATTTCTGAGCTATAATGCACTTTGCTTACATTCACAGGAAGTAGACAGTTCTTTGGGAAGTTTCCTTCTGGGCAGTAGGGAGCTGGTACCAGAATCTGTGTGTGCTGATCATGTGCTGCGGCACCCGTGTTATGCCTTCCCCTTAGACAGTTATGTTCTTAGAATTCTGGGAAGTAGAAAAACATAATTTAAAGATGATACACTTTAGTCGAGTACCAGTGGATAACAGCCCATGGGCTACATCGACGCAGCCACCATGAGCTGAGTCTTTAAGAAATTATTTTCAAGAAATTGGAGGGAATAGGTCAAAAGTGGTAGTTGGTGATGTTTGAAAAGTACATTAAGTTCTGTTGGAACCCAGCCACGCCCATTCTTTTCTACACTGTGTATGTGTCAAAATCTTAACTGTTTACAACTAGAGGTGAAAGGAGGGCTTGCTGAGCCCCACTGTAGTTTACTCTCAGTCAGACCACGTGTGCTTCTGCTAAAAATCATCCAGGACCCTCAGGATGCTCACCTCTAGAGACGCTCCTTCTGTCTTCTTCCATGCTCTCTTTCCATTACCTTCCAGTAAGTTTCGTGTCGATGTGGAACAAGTTTGCCAGGAGTATCAGGAGACTCATCGTTTCTTCAATTCCTCTTCATTGCAGAGAAATGCTGTCCACCCACAGCAGCCCTTACAAAACACTAGAGAGGCGGCCGCAAGGAGGACGGAGCATGCCCACCACGCCTGTCTTGACGCGCAATGCCTACAGCAGCAGCCACCTGGAGTAAGGGCCACCTTTCTACCACTTCAGCTCCGTCAGTTTGGGCTCGAGTGTTTGTCTTGCTTTTGCTGTGTTTTTAAATCCTTCAAAGTAACTTTCTACTTCTTGGTGTCCCCGACTCATTCTAGCCCATTTCCTGCTAACTTAAAATTTCTAATTTGTGAGTAAACACTGTGTCCTTGATCCTCCAGGTATATATGGGATTTTCAGTACTTTAATTTCCCCGACTGGATATTACCACTCATCATTCCTTGGCAAGGATGAGAACCATTGCAGTGGAGATTTGAAGTATTAGCAGGGTTTTGTACTAAGTGTTTTTATCTTCTTTTATTTCTTAAAGATATTTATTTAGCAACACCATTTCATATAATATAGTCCAGGTTGACCTTGAACTCACTATGTAGCCAAGAATGATCTTGAATTCCTCACCCTCCTGCTTCCACCACCTCAGCACTGGATTATAGACGTACACACCTGGCTTATGTGGTGCCAAGGTCCAAACCCAGGGCTTTGTACATTCCAGTTGAGCACTACCAGCTGAGCTCTATCCTCAGCCCTGTAACTCTTTACCCATGCTATTTGAGTTAGTGCCCATAGCAAGCATATGAAGTGGATATTAGGCACCATTTCCAACTCATTTTTACAAACACAGAAGCAAAACTGAGAGAAGTTAAGTATCTTGCCCTAACTCTTACAGCTGATGAATAGCCAGCCATGCCATGGCTCTGCACCGGTGCCCAGGCTCCACTCCACCTTGCCTTTCTTCTCTTCTTATGTAACCTAACACTATGTGAGAGGAGCCTCCAAAGACCTGTTGGAGGGCATCTTCCAGCAGCTTTAATTCAGGCTGCATATCCTTATACATACATATACATACATGGCTAGCTTCAAGGAAGGATTTGGCTTACACAATAACAGAACCTGATTCCTCCCTTATAAAAGATCATGATAAGAACTTATATGTGATATGAACAGGTAGACTCTGTTGTGTAGTCAAACTTGGGAACCTGCAAAGTCCAATTGAATTCAGAAGTGATGAATCCATTCAGCATTTTCCTTTCTTTGTGTGGCACGTGTTCCTCTACATGCATGTATGTGGGTGCTCATTTGCATGACTGTACATGTATATGGAGACCAGAGGTCAATCACTTTCTCAATCACTCTCCACCTTTTTTTTTTTTTTTCTGAGACAGGGTTTCTCTGTGTAGCAGCCCCCCAGCTGTCCTGGAACTCACCCTGTAAACCAGGCAGGCCTTGAACTCACAGAGATCTATCTGGCTCTGGCTCTGCCTCCTGAGTGCTTAGATTAAAGGTGTGCACCACCACTGCCCCACTACCTTGCTTTTTTATGATGAGGTCTCCCATTAAACCTTAAGCTCACCAGTTTGACTAGATGCAAGCTTCAGGGATCTGCCTGTCACCACCTCCCTAGTACTGAGATTACAGGAACTGTGTGTGTGTCTTCTTTACATGGGTGCTGCAGTATTGAACTCAAGTTTCCATGCTCACACAGCGAGCACTCTACGACGGAGCCATCCCTGCAGCCCTCACTCAGCCTAGTGTTCTGTTCTCTTCTTTGGGTCGCCTATGGCACTCATCTCCCCTTCTCTTCCTTCAGACCCGACCCCTCGTCTCAGCACTTCCGCCAGCGGAGCGGAAGCCTGGAGTCCCAGTCCCACCTGCTCTCTGAGATGGACAGTGACAAGCCATTTTTCACCCTTTCCAAGTCCCAAAGAAGCAGCAGCACTGAGATCCTCGATGATGGGTCTTCCTACACCAGCCAGTCAAGCTCCGAGTATTACTGTGTGACGCCTGCTTCTGGCCCTTACTATACCACCCAGACTCTGGACACCCGCGCCCGGGGTAGGAGAAGGTCCAAGAAACAGAATGTTTCTACTTCCAATTCAGGAAGCATGCCCAACCTGGCACAAAAGGATACTTTGAGGAACGGTGTCTACGCAAAGGGTCAGGAGCCACCTCCTTCTGGTTACTATATCACCGGATATGCACCATACGCCGAGTGTGACCTCTATTACAGTGGTGGCTATGTCTATGAGAATGACACTGAAGGACAGTACAGTGTCAATCCTTCTTACCGATCCTCTGCTCACTATGGATATGAACGCCAGAGGGACTACAGCAGGTCTTTCCATGAAGATGAGGTAGACCGCGTGCCCCATAACCCTTACGCAACTCTCCGGCTGCCAAGGAAGGCTGCCGTGAAATCTGAGCACATCACCAAAAACATCCACAAAGCCTTAGTTGCTGAGCACCTGCGTGGCTGGTACCAGAGGGCTTCTGGGCAAAAGGATCAGGGGCACAGCCCACAGACTAGCTTTGACTCAGACAGGGGATCACAGAGGTGCCTGGGATTTCCTGGGCTGCAGGTGCCCTGTTCTCCGAGCAGTCGAGCGTCTTCCTACTCTTCAGGTAAGATGTCTGGGGAAGCACATCACCCCTGGGGCTACCATATGTCATACTCCCAAACCACTCCTGCCCAGGGTCATGAAATTAGTCCCCAAGGTCATTAAGAGTGGTAGCCATTCAGTAGAGCCATAGTACGAACTGCCAACTTGGATAGTACTCGGCAGCTTCCACAGAGCACAAGAGTCTGATGAAGCCATTTGTAGAATCAAGTCTAGGAAACAGATGCTGAGAACCTGGTCTATGCTGTCCCATGTTGGTGCTTTTACAGCTTTGTGTCGTCTGGGTCTTAGTTGATAACCACATCTCTTCAATGTAGTCTCGCCATTGGAGTTTGACATTTTGAAAGAGTAAAGAAACACATGAGCTGAGCAGAAGGCATTAAGGAGCATGCATCCTTCCCACTGGCCACCAAGATGTGATCAATTCAAAGATTGAATATTCGTGTACCTGCCTGCATAAGGCTTACAGTAATTCTGATAGACGCTGGTATTTGTTAAGAATTTTTCTACATACTTTTTTTTTTTTATCTTATCTCAGTATGTACTATACTCTACTGAATTGCTAATTTAAGGAATTTGAGGGCCTGGGTACTTGCCTGGAGTGCTTGAAAATCTGATTCCATGTCCATCATTATCACCAAAGACCCTAGGAATTTGTGTAGATAATTTTCGATCATCAAAAGTATTCCCTTTCTAACCTTTATATGGGGTTTGGCTACTCCCTCTGCTCACCTTTGCAGAGCACCTGCTGCACACCCTAACCTGCTCTAAGTAGAGAAGGAGGAGTAGAGGAGAGGTCTGCCTGCTACAGAGCTCAGAACTGGAGCAATGTCTGTCCTCCATGAGTTCAGGGTCTAGTCAGCAGCTGAAGGAATGTATAAAAATTAAGTAAGCTTCGGATTTGAAGAAATGAATGGACTCACAAAAATCTGGGTCCTGAGTTTTGCTGCTTCTCTTAAACATATGTGGGGATGTCCAAGCCTGTGGAACAGTTAGGGTGAACTGTACTTTTAAGAATCCTAAGTTTGTTGACAAAAGACATTGCCATGGAGACTTGTATTTGGGTTCCATTTTGTTCCTATTTCTAGGACTTTGGACTTCTGCTAGGACTATCCCACCTATGACTACATCTAACACCTGAAAGAGGCTCCTCTGGGTATCTCTCATGGTTTATAGCTTTGACCTAGAGGATGCCTTGCCTTGCTCTTAAAGTTCAGGGTGAAGCACGAAAAGCTCTCACAGATCACACCTGGGCATAAGAATAAAAGCAAACAAGGGGTCTGGAAATTCCTGTGCATGGCTTTTGGTGCCCAGGGCTAGGGGAACACCCAGGGAAAAACAGGTGTCATTCAAAACCCTGTCTTGGCTGTTGGCTTTGTATCTAGGGCAAGGGTGAAAACAGAGTTCATACTTCCTGGTTCCGACCTGGTGTCAGCTCTGCTGACTCCGCCACCAAGAGCACTCCTCCTCCTCCTCCTCCTCCTCCTCCTCCTCCTCCTCCTAACCCCCCTTGGCAGTTTAAGATAGGATCTTACGGTGTGTCCTGGGCTGACGTCAAACTCACAGGGCCTCCTCCCTACCACACCTGGCTGAGAGCATCCTTTATAAAGAATTAAATGGATGAAACCAAGGCTCCCTGAAATCCCTTCTGGAATGTTCTTCGTTCCTGCCCCGTTTTATAGCTTTGGAGTTAGATGTCTACAGGCACGCATCATTCACACGGACAGCTGCATTTCCTGTTTCTGGTTAGTCAGATTTTGTACCACCTGAAGGCCTCGTGGTGACTCAGTTTCAGGAGTGACGGCAGCCGCCTTTCCTTGGCAGCTCCCTGTGCCAGGGTGCTCTCCCTTGTAATAGGAGCAGCAGCAGTGCTGTAGGGTGGGTGCTGTGGTTGGGTTTGTTATTGTTCTCATTTTATGATTAAGGTGACCTGGTTTGGAGAGTTTGAATGACTCTCCCAATCCTCGAGGCTGGCAAATAAGAAAGTAGGGCTTCTGTCCCAGCTCCAACAGTATAACCCTAAGGCCTCAGAACCTTTACTTAGTGCTCAGTCTTGGAAACCCACTGTGGGACCCTGCATCTGTTAGTGAAAATGATGTGGCATTATGGTCACAAATGCATTTTGAAGTGTGTCTAGTCTGTGGTGATTGCAAGTGGCTTGTGGGTGTGGAAAGAGGTCAGCAGCCAGGAACAGAACATGGAGAGCAGGAAGAACCATACCCAGGGCTGTCTGTGGGAGACTTGGACATATGCACAGGGCCAGTGTGCCACTTGTGTAGCCAAGGCGGGCAGCAGGACTGGTTTTACAGAGAGGATGGTGAAAGCTAGTGATGAACCTTCAATCAGGCTCTGCTTCAAAATCATGCCCTTGTCCGCTTCTGGTTCCACCCTTTTGCAAAAGTAGTCTCTTCCTCCTTTGGCTAGGTTCTCTCCCCAGCACCATTGCTTTTGATTCTACAACTGTGAATGTCCTGTCTTGCCAGTAGCCAATATTGCCCTTTGCAGTCAGGTCTCAACAAGTCACTGGCTGAATATAGATGATCTGATAGCCAGAGCCCGGGTGGCAAGATTCTCTCCCTTCATGAGAATCCCCCTCCCCCTTTTTTTCTGGGCTACTTAAAAACATGTGTAATTGAAAATGTTTTGTCCTTCCTTTGGACTACTATTAATAATAATATTTATCATGTTGTTAGTCCTTTATTTTACACTAGGTTAAAGATGTTCATAATTACCTTTAGTCTTGGTGGTATAACCACAGAATATATATGTCATTATCCTTTCTACACATAAGGAAACTGAACTTTGAAAAGGATAAGCTATTTGCCCGAGGTCACTCAGCTACTAAGCCAACCAATTGAATTGACTGCAAATTCTGGCACAAATAGGGGTCTATTTTGGTGGTAGAGCAAAGGCAAGGCCTAGACTGGTCCCCAGCACCGGCAAATACAGAACCAAACCTGGGCCTTTCACCTCTCTATTGTACACCCACCTGACTGTGAAGCACCTTGAGCAGATTTCGCTTGAAACATTCCAACTAATGTGCTCTCTTCCCGTTCTCATTTCTAGTGTCTTCTACAAATGCTCCTGGGAACTGGAGGACCCAGTTAACCGTGGGGCTGTCTGAATACGAAAATCCAGTGCATTCTCCCTACACCAGCTACTATGGCAGCATCTACAATCCTTTACCTTCTCCCAGCAGGTGAGGAAGCATGACCAGACTCTAGGAGCTTGCTCTTCTTCTAAGGATACCTGGCTCCTACACTAAAATCCCAGTGGGAAGCTATGTAACATGGGATTTGGTCAGCAAGAGCCTACAGGCCAAACCCAACTGCCACCTCATTCAATAAATAATATTTCATTGGAAAATGGCCATGCACACTATTCTCCATGTTAGCTGCATCTGTGCTCACACTCTGCAGACAAAGCTAAATGGCCTTGACAAACAGCATGTGGCCAGCAAAGCCAAAACTACAACTGGACATTTCAAGTTTTCAGAGCTCCATCTAGCTCATCCAAATTCAGCTCTGTCTTTACAGCTGTAGGCATTAAAGTCTTGGGCCACAGATGGGCTTTTTTTTTTCTCCTTCCATTTTAAAGGTGTATTTAAAACTATATTGTGGATAATGTCCACTTAAGTCTTCTCCGGAAAAGAGAAAAACTGCAGGAAAAATACCTCTCCCCCAGTAAAGCTCTTTGTATCAAAGTCCAGCCAGCAGTTGGTCAGTTAGATTTCACCACTTGCTGTCTTTCTGTGTTTGTGAACACAGGGTGAACACAGCCAGCTGCTCTGTTTGCCTTTTAAAGTAGCTCTTTGTAAACAGTAAAGGGAATGCACAACACAGTTCGGCAGAGTGGGACTCTAAAAACTCCCCAGCCTCTCCCCAAATGACCCTGAAACTCCCCTGGCACAGATGATAGGCAGGTGGGTAGGGCAAATGATTATCGCACCATCTCAGGCCTATTAAAATGCATCAAACAGATTAGAATAAAACTTAACAAGTGCCCTCCCCCCAAAATCACAGACTTAGAATTACATGGTTTCCAGCCCTTCTGCAGAGGAGGAATTAGCTTCATTCCTTCCTCTTACCCCAACAGTCCACACCCACAGGGCCGTGAAGACAAGCATTTTCTGGGTTCTTTTTGGGTGTTGTTGAAAATTTAATCTTGATGTTTAAATCCCATTGCTGTTCCGGTGAAAGAAACTTAGAAGGACTCCAGCTTGTACAGTGTCCGTGCTAGCAAACTGAGCAGGTTAGCAGCTCCCTGCAGAGCCAGCCAGTCGGTGTTCTAGGCTAATTGGAAGAATTTGGTGCCCCAATCCTTGTTTTTCTTGCCCGCATTCCACCAGAGTTTTTCTTGGCTTGAAATATGAAGCCAATTGTCTCAACTCAACAAAGGGCCTGCTCAAAATAGACTTGGTGAAACCGTACTTCACAGGATGTTAGAGGGCTGGGACTTGGATAAAATGATGCTCTAAAATGAGTTTGTCGCCGTAACCAAAACGTGCGGCCCCAAGTCTGAGCTGAACCCTTTCAACACAGTTCTCGTCCCTTCGGCTAATAGATTTGCAAATACTTCTTGTGTGTGAACAGCACTCTCCTCTCTGCTGAGTCAGTGCACAAGATGTTTCTCATATCATGAACGCTGCTTTCACTGAATCCAGGAACCGCTAAACATTCTGAGAAGAAAATCTATTTTTACCAAGTCTGCCTACGTATTTCAGTCAGACCAAGATGGCTGACTAGAGAAGTCTGGGGTCAGAGGGGACATAGTGTACAGGAAATTGGAAGTTATTTAAAGCTCCATTGTGGTGTGGGTGGATATGCACACTCACAGGCACTCCTTGTGGAGAACACATGAAAAGTAACGAAGGACTAGAAGAGAAAACAATGGAGCCATGATCCCACCAACCAGAGACAGTGCTACTAACATTTGACACATTTCTCCACAGCCCTCTGTCCATTGAACACGAGCATAAGATGCAGTAAATACAGTTTTGCATCTTATATTGTGTATGAAATTATACATCTCATTTAAAAAATATAATATCTTAAAAATTTAATCCTATATTGTTAAACTTTTTGTTGTTTGTTTGTTTTGATTTTTCAAGACAGGGTTTCTCTGTGTCGCCCTGGCTGTCCTGGAACTTACCATGTAGACCAGGCTGGCCTTGAACTCAGAGATTGCCTATCTCTGCCTCTCAAGTGCTAGGATTAAAGGTGTACACCACCTTTTATATGGCTATAATTAAACATTTAAACCTTCCATATATAACTAATTATTAAATACATGATGCTTTATCTAAAAGCTCCATAGTTGTTGAACAACTTTATGACGCTTTTTATTAGTAGTGATTTTAAAGTATCCTGTGGGATGTGTTTGTCTGCAACTCAGACCACCTCCTCAGGATTCATCCCCAAAGTAGGGTTAATACTCAAAACTGCCAAGTGTGGTCTTCAAGTTCCTGTTTTCCAGAAGAACAGGCAACATTGAAGCCCCAGAGATTACAGAAGTACATACCTGTCCTATGTAGGATTTTAAAAACTATGATATAAATCTGATCATTTTAATTTAACTTACTAACAAGGCAAATACAACAATAATCATTCATAAAACTTCAGAAATCTGCCTTAAGATTGCATGGTGCATTTTTATGGAAAGAGGTTTTTAAAGCTGCCATGGTAGTTCATGCTCTTGGAGGTGAAGGCAGGAGGGTTACTGCAAACTTGTAGGCAGCCTGGGCTACATAATGATTTTAAGGTCAGTCTAGGCTATAAAGTAAGACCTTGTCTCAAAAAACAAAGCAAACCAACCAACAAAAAGCATGATTTTTTAAAGAGACAGAATACACATACATGTGAAAATGTTATAATGAACCCTATTCGGTACAATTAATGCATTAGTTATGCTAACAAAAATAAGAGACACAAGAAATTTTACGATGCAGAAGAAAACTCTAGATTGTCCACACCAAAGTCTAAAAACACTCAGCAACATATGGGTGGGTTTATTTTTTTCTAATAAGCTGTCTTGTTATTTATAGAAAGCTAGGAGTTTTTATTGGCAGCTTTTCCCCAGTACGGTTTGGTAAACTTGGCATTGGTGAACTCCCCAAAGCAGACAGGCGGAAGTCTCTTGCACTAGGGGTGTCTCAGAAAGGCAGGTTTGTGCTTTCCTGCTTCAGTTTTGAGGTGAACTTTTGTCTCTCACTTCCTGTTTTCCTCTGCCTTTTCTCTTCCTGTCTAACTTTCCCATCACTAGGCACAACCGAGGCCCTCTGTCGCAGAGGGTGGCTGGGACTCCTCCTCCCGGAGTGAGATCAGTGTTAAGCACTGTCTTGCTCAGTGTAGCCAGTGGGAGTAAGTATGGCGCTCTGCCTGCACAGCAGGATTTTTGCCCTCCTTGGCTGCAGTGTGAGGTTGTGAAATCTGACTTTGCTTTGACACTTCCTGAAAACACTAAAAAAAAAAAAAAAAAAAAAAAAAAAAAAAAAAAAACTGAATTTACATAGTATCTAGTTCCAAAGCTCTCTTTCCAAAGGTTTTTGTTTTGTTTTGTTTTGTTTGACTCGGCTTTACTAAAAGAGTTTGGAATTGAAAACAAAAGTCTACTAACTCTCTAACCTCTGTTGACCTACTGTTAAAGGATGCAGTTTGCTTAACTAAACCGTTTGTAGCATAAGCTGTGCTTGGATGAATACACCATCCAAATATGTCTTTTTCTTTTTTATTTTTCTGGCAGCGTTCAGACCAAAATGCCTATATGATGTCATTTCCTGGGTCACTGGCAATTTATATTTGGCCTGCAAACCCTCAGGATATGATGAATATCCCAGGGTATCCCTGATAACTTTAAGTATTTTTCTTGTCCCTGAGAAAAACATGAAATTCATTCTCTTAATTTGAAAAGTTGTCAAAATGTGCCTCTTTAAAGAGTTAAAATATGATTCGTTAACAAATTAAGAAGCAAGCATGTGTCCAAAGATTCACTTTTTCCTACCATCAATAAGGGAACGAGCTGTACTGCTTTCAAAGGGCATTCAAAACAATAGAAAAGAGTGAGTGCTGGGAGAAGATTGTGAAATTACACACCAAGCCAGGCAGTGTCAAATGGGGCAATAAACTATAACCCATAATATTTTCTGCTGCAAAGGATACACTGGTATTTCTTCCCGACAAATGCCTTTAAGTTAACATGTAACTTAATACCTTCTGGACCCTAATCAACAGTAAATGAAAGTTAAACAAAGGTAGAATTCTCCTTCCTGGGAGTTAGCAATCTTTTACGTGCCTGTTGGACAATGCTCTACTGTGCTGGGAAAACAATATACACTCTTTGCCTCCTGTCCTAGGTTCTGGAAATTTTTTCTTAACAATGCTTCCTTCTAACCTGTTGGACTGTTTGTATTGAGGGAGCAAAATTGATTCGCATAGTAACTTTCCTGGTTCCCTCTACCAGACAGTACGCAGAGACCACTCCGCTGGATGGTACAGATGGAAGCCAGTTGGAAGACAACCTGGAGAGCAGCGAGCAGAGACTCTTTTGGCACGAAGACTCCAAGCCTGGAACATTAGTCTGAATGCAGTTGAACCTCCTGACCAAGCACTGCGCATTCTCACACTAGTGTGCCTTGCAGAGTGTGTTCGTTTTCTAGAAGGCTTTAGAAACTAAAGGCCTCCGAGGGGGAAGAGAAGACTTAAGTGAATCACACACTAAGCCCCACAAAGCCCTGGGTGAGGACTTGCCTTTCAAACCCTAGGCACTAACCCATCACTAAGTCTGATCCTATTGTGGGATTCTTGTCAAGAGAGTCAACATGACGCCTTGACCCACAGCGAGCTCTTCTGAAGGGAACAATCGTCAAAGGCAAGCCTTTGAAACTGGGGGCGTGTTCAGGGAGTTTGTCTCATTGGAAAGGAGGATAGGACATTGCAGAGCACAGTTCAGAATGCTGAGAGAGGGAACCCAGAAGTTCCTGAGTTGTGGCTCACCGTTACAAGGTTTGAACTCTTGAGCTGACAGAAAACACCCTGTTTCTACAAAATACATGACAATTTAGACAGTATTGGAAACTTACTTGAAGAGAAGTTAGATTTTCATGAAGTTCTGAATGAATGTAAATGTAATGTTTTTCATAAGCACCATAATACGGATTCTAGTCATTCTGATTGCTGTAGCATCCTGTACCATAACTGGATGGTAGACAGCTAGAGGAATTAACTGGCCACCTCTGCTCAGAGAACGTTCTTAAGGTACATATCACTAATCCCTATTGTGCTTCCCAACACTGACTTCTCTCAGACTGGTGACTCTCCACCTTGCCTGTCTTTTGAAATGGTAGGCTTGAGGTGGAAAGTTCGTGGAACCACGATCTGAGAAAGGGTTTCGAGATGATGACAGAAAGGACCCAGAGGACAAAGCCAACTCGTATCATCGTAGACGAATCGTGTGCCTTAAAGTGGAGAACAGTAGAGAGTTAAAGCTATGCTCTGAACTCTAGAAGCAAATCTGAGTCACCCAGTGACCAGACAAGATGGGCATGAAAGAATTTCCTCCAAGCTGCAGGAGATTGAATCACGAGGCTTCCACTACCTCCCAACCCCTCTGGAGGAGCTCATCATTGGCTGTTTGCAGGATTTGGAATGCTTGTAGGCAGGCTTGATCTCTGTCTCTGTATTCAGCTTCGGAATCCCACACAAGGTGCTCCTCTTCCCTCCTTTTATACGAGTTTCTTGTCCATATTGTGAATAGAGACATTTCTCAACAGCTTTTCTGGGATGTTTTTCTACTTGTATTCCAAAGCATGTAATATATACATAAAAATGATTTGTTAAACCGGTCCTTAGTCATTTGTATCATTAGAAATGAAGTTTGAGGAAAATTTTTTGGAAAAAAAATGACACAAGTTGGAAAAAAATAATAACTTATTTCTTTTTGCATATTTGTATAGCCTTCTGGAATTAGAAACAGCCTTTTGCATATACTTTCACTGTTTTGACTTTTTGAGACCTATTATTTTTTTACATAGGTCAATAAACTGAAAGTGTGCTACTGAACATGTGTTCGAGTGCTTGCATTT
Source organism: Onychomys torridus (assembly GCF_903995425.1). Classification (NCBI taxonomy): domain Eukaryota; kingdom Metazoa; phylum Chordata; class Mammalia; order Rodentia; family Cricetidae; genus Onychomys; species Onychomys torridus. The sequence continues at coordinate 87,351,693 of NC_050445.1, read as the reverse complement.
ATGTTTAGGGTGCACAAGACACAGTTTGAGGTGCCCCATTTCAAGACGGACCTCAGACAAGATACAAATTCATTTACTATTATGATGTTTTGTTGATTCCAAGATAAACTTTTTAAATATATACATACACCAAGAAATAGGGATCCTATCTTCATCGTGTCTTAGTGGAATTGACTGTGGTTGGTTTTTTTTTTTTCTTTTTCTTCCTTCCTTCCTTTCTTTCTTTCTTCCTTTCTTTCTTTCTTTCTGATACCTAAAATATTGTTTAATTCTGTTGTTTCAATGTGCACACACTACCCAGATCTCTCCCACTGCAGTAGACCCTAGTCCACTGCCTTATAATCAGGCGCTTTGGAATTGATCAAGTTTGGTAGTTAATTGTTTCTCTGAGAACGACTGATGAGAATTTTTAGGTTTTAGGTTTGAAAACACTAATTGATTGATAATGAATAATTTATCTTCAAAACAAGCCTTTTACATTGAAGAAAACATTTCAGTCTCTGTCTTCTTATCCTGTTCATTGGAGAGAGCTGGGATGGAAATGAAATCTCAGGAAAACTCAAGTGAATGTTTCTGTGCATGTAGACTATGAAAATCCCCCTTTCCTGCTCAAAAGACAATGTGCTCAGAATCAGAAATACAGCCTTCAAAGAGAAAAAGAGGACCAGACTTCTACAGAGAAGTTTCCACACTAGAAGTGCAGTGGCTCTGCCATAGGATCACATCTGCTTTTTGTAGAAATTGCTCACTCAAAAGCAAAAAGTGATCAAGGCAAATTTTCAACATGTAAACATTGTCTTTTTTTTTTTTTTTTTTAACAAAACTAATCTGTAATCACAGAAAGCATTTGAAACAGAGGTAGCATAGGTAATCATGTCCTGCAAGCCTTCCTCAACAAAATGCAATTATTAATTTACTAGTTCAGAATTCTTTTGACAGAATGCAACTGTTAATTTGTTTATTAGTTTGGAATTCTTTTTCCTTTCTTGCTTTCTTTTTTGTTTTGTTTTGTTTTGTTTGTTGTTTCATTTGTTTTGTTTGTTTGTTTTCAAGATGGATTTTTCTGTGTAACAGCTCTGGCTGTCTTGGAACTTATTTTGTAGACCAAGCTTGCCTTGAACTCGCATAGGTCTGACTGCTTCTGCCTCTGAAGTACTGGGATTAAAGACATGCACCACCACTGCCTGGCTTCTTTTTCTTTCTTTCTTTTTTTTTTTCTGAGATAGGGTTTCTCTGTGTAGCTTTGTGCCTTTCCTGGATCTCGCTCTGTAGACCAGGCTGGCCTTGAACTCACAGAGATCCGCCTGCCTCTGCCTCCCGAGTGCTGGAATTAAAGGCGTGTGCCACTACCGCCCGGAGGCTTCTTTTTATTTTAAGAAAAAAAAAATAGATTGATTTATTATGTACATAGTGTTTTCCTTGCACATATGCCTGCATGACAGAAGAGGGTGTCAGATCTCAATAAAGATGGTTGTGAGCCACCACGTGGTTGGTGGGAATTGAACTCAGGACCTCTGGAGAGCAGTGAGTGCTCTTAACCCACTGCGCAGTCTCTCTAGACCCCATGAAAAAATTTTTTTAATTTTGTGTACATGTGAGTCTGCATACATGTATGTGCACAAGTATGTAGATGCCCACAGAGGACAGAAGGTCCACAAGGTGTCAGATCCCCAGGAGCTGGAGTCACAAGTGGTGGTGAGCCCACCCAGTGTACATGCTGAATGTGAACTCAGATCCTATGGAAGAGTAGCAAAGCACTCTGTGGTGGTTCAGGTGACAAATGTCCCCCATAGGTGCGTTTATTTGAATACTTGCTCCCCTGTTGGTGGTACTATTGGGGGAAATTATGGGACCTTTAGGAGGCAGAGACTAACTGCAGGAAGTTGAGTGATTGGAAGAAGGACTCCCAGCCCCTCCCTGCTGCCTCTAGAACTCACAGCCTCTCTCTACCTCCTCTACTGCCTCTCTTTGCTACCTACGTGTGGATGAAAAGGTAACCAACCAGTTTCCTGCTTCTGATGGTGGGAAGGCATGGCATGCCGTAAATCCTATAGATTTGTAAGGTGAAATAAACTGAATTGATATGAGAAAATTACTAGTTGATTAATAGAGATCCGGATGTACACTGGTGTGTATTGTTAACTTCAACAGATAACAAACTACTCCATCCCCAGGTACCCAGGTGCATGCCTATAGTCCCCGCAGCTGCAGGGGCTTTGGCAGAGGACTCCTTTAGCCCAGGAGACCAGCCTGGGGGAAATGATGAGACTTTGTCTCAAAAACAAACAAAAACCTCCTCGGTCAAGTCATTGTCTGAATCCTGACTCCATTCCTATGCACTGGAGTTTTCAGACTGTACCCTGAGTAGCACTGACCTGGAGGTAAACATCCGCCAAGAAGCTTCATCCATGCCTCTTGATGAGGTAAGTCGTTCACCATCCTTTATAATCTCAAAGTGCAGGGAGATGCATCCCATTTCCAGAGAGAAAAAAGCACTTTCAGACACAGACAAACCCTGTAGGTAACAAAACACTTGCCTCACCTTTCAGCTCAGTGTGCCAGAGAGGGCTGGAGATGGATGTCAGACTACTTACCTAGCATGAACAGTCTTAGATCCCATCCCCAGGAGGGCATAAACTAGGTGTGGTAGGGGACATGCAAGATCCCTGTACTTGGGAAGTAGAGGCAGGAGGAACAGGAAGGAATCATGGTCATCTTTAACCTCACAGTGAGCCTGAGGCCAACTTGATCAAGACCTTGTCTCAAAAAAACAAAAAAACAAAAACAAATAAATACAAATAAAATTTGGAAGCTCCCTGTCTCCTCTGTTTTAACCCTACCATCCCTCCTCTGGACTCCCCTAGGTCTTTGCTTCTGTTCTGCGTTCCTTCCAGCCCCAGTCATGAGCCTAAAGATAGAAAGAGGGATGTGGGAAGGGACCTAGCTGGACATCAGCCAGGCTGACGTGCATAAGAGCTTGGTGTGCATTCAATTTAGTTCTCTCGCCAGGCTGGGGAGGTGCACTGAGTATCTCCATGTTATAACGAAGGACCTGAGCCATGGAGAAAATCAAGACATACATCCATGTCCTAAGCTACTGAAAGTTAAGTGCTCCTAACGCAAGAAGCCAAAATGGACCCAAGCCTGAAATGTCTTCAAAAAGACTTTTTGTTTTATTTTGTGTGCATGCGTGTATGTCTGAATCTGTGTATGTATACCACATGTATACAGGTGCCTTTGGAGACTAGAAGAGGACATCAGTTCCTGAAATTGCAGTTACAGGTTTTCGTCACTACCCCCATGTGGTTGCTGGGAACTAAAACCAGGTCTCTGTAAGAGCAGCAAGTGCACTTAGCCACTAAGCCGTTTCTCCAGAACCTTTTTGAGCATCAACCTGAAGCCACAAGTAAAACATTCCAGACCATGGATCTTCGCTTTATATTCAAAAATAATGAAAATGTGGTATGGCATTTTATTTAGGTATCCAGCATAGTGACTTGTGCCTACAATCCCAGCCCCTAGGACACTAAAGCAAGAAGATTGCAAATTGAAGGCCAACCTAGGTTATGTAGTGAGACCCTGCTTTCAAAAAAGAAGGGGGAAAAAAAAGGAAAGGAAAAGAAAACATACTTGGGCTAGAAAAATTTTCAACAGATTGGTGAAAATTGTGTGCTACATTCTAAGGCTGGCTCTCATAATTAATACACTTAATTTGCATTTGCCAATGACAAAAAGCACAGTCAGACCTGTGCGCAAGCACGAGTCATGATAACCTATAACTAGGATGTCACCAAATCTCAGCTGGCTTCTCACTAGTCTTAGTTATCAATGGCTGAATGAGCTCACCCATGGACCAAATCCACTTCTTAAATGGTTCCAGCTAATGAAGTCTCTTGCTCCAGTGCATACATACTTCTTATAAGCACCCATAAGCAAAATGAACTGAGTATTGATTAGTAGCTCTGAAACTGCATATTGATCCTTCCCATTTTGATGATTCAGGGCAGTGTAGTGATATGAAATATGGTATGCTCTTTATGGAGTTGCTGAGAATCCACCCGGGAAGTCAGCTCTGTGTGTCTGGGCACTCACAAAGAAGGAGATTAGGCTCCAAGCAGAATCTTAGTGCACCCCCAAAACATCCTTAAAACACCCTCACCCTCACCCTCTTCATGAAGTCAGTTAGAGTTGGACTTCCTGGCAGGAGAAATGGAAGACAAGTGGGCGACCTGCTTTGGTGGTGCTTACCTGGTGCAGCCCTTAACATGCAAACACACTCAGTGTCACTCCATTCCTCTGCTTTCAAGTACCAGCAGCCTTGACAAGAACAGTGACCTGGGACTGGGAGGAGAGGAGGAGCTGACCCAATTTGGGATTTTCAGATCATTTTCTCCAATGCTGATCATTCACAAAAGCACTCAAGGCTGAAGAGGTCTGTGAGCATCAATTATGGCTGTGTTGGCTCCTGTGGAGTTTTGGGGAAGGATGTGGGTGAATGTTAGATTCACCCAGCAATTGGGAAATATGATTGATGTCATAAGATATTGTTTTAACTAGACAAAGATGTGTTACATTTGTCTATGCTGCATTGGTTTAATTATGAAAAGATGTGTTGCATTTGTTTCACCTTGCCTGCCTAAGGCACCTGATTGGTCTAATAAAAAGCTGAATGGGGGTTGGGGATTTAGCTCAGTGGTAGAGCGCTTGCCTAGCAAGCACAAGGCCTGGGGTTCAATCCTCAGCTAAAAAAAAAAAAAAGCTGAATGGCCAATAGCTAAGCAGGAGAGAGATAAATGGGGCTGGCATGCAGAGAGAATAAATAAGAGAAATTAGGCTGGAGAGAAGAAATGAGAGAAGAAAGAGGAGAGAACATAGGAGACACCCAGGGCCAGAAGCCATGAGAAGCAGTAAAAGTAAGATATACAGAAGTAAGAAAAGTAAAAAGCCCAAGTATCCCATCTTGACTGTACGTGGTGATCTTTGAGAAACCCTAGGCTGTGTACCTAGGGGCAGGTGTTACATCTGGGTGCTGTGTTCCACATCTTAAAACAGAGAGGAAAGAAAGGTAGACAATGGCTGTTAATGAGAGTCAGGCAAAATTATGTGTGATTCAGGGAAGAAAAATGGGCACCCAACAACTCACTCATGTGCCAACTGCAAATCTGTAAGTCACAGACCCAGGCAATTGGATAGAACAGGCTTTTTTCCCAAAGGCTTCAGTCTCATGAGGAAGAAGCATAACTGTCTGAATGACTTGATATGACTGTTAATTCTATGAAGACCAAGGGTGATGAGACACAATAAAGTGGGGCACAGATGCTACCTGAGATGAGCCGGGACACATCGGGTCCCTTTGAGAAGATGCTGCTGCATGGGGTCTTTCCCCAGAGTTGGGAAGCAACATCTTAGAAACTAAAGGAATGTGAGGCTAGCCTGGCTAATGCTGAAGACATCTGGGTCATAGGAAGATAGGACCATGAAGAGAGTGGCTGAGAAAGGTGGCCAAGCCTTTGGTTCCATGACCACTAGAATTTCAGAGCCTCATGTGTTTGATGCCTCATCTTGCGCTTTGTAATGACCGTGGTACTATTCAGAAAGCAGCCAGTGACAGAGCAACTGCTCTAAATGGAAACCAATGCAAAAGAAAAGGGGAAAGAAGGAAGGAAGAGAAGAAAAGGCCAAAGAAGAAGGAAGTGGAAGGGCCACAGGGCAGCTCAGCAGGGTGAAAATCACAATCAATGGTCAGGGAGAAAAGTACAGTCCTAGCAGCCAACAAGGAGTGGTTTATAAGACTCAGATGTTGTCCATCAAGGTGCAATTTGAGAGATTCTTGATGAAGGGTCAGGTAACAGCCAGTGCACTGGAATTATCTTTGCAAATAATGTGGAAAAAGATGAGCTGCATCATTTTCAACTTGTACCCCAAAGGCTTCTCTTGCAGGGAAGGAGCCTCACATCATCCCGTGCCTCTCTTTCTCGATACACACACACACACACACACACACACACACACACACACACACAGAGAGCCATGGACACAGACACACATGGAGGAACACGCATGTTCCCTAGTCACGAACCCATTCTCTAGCTTGTCCTTTCCTCATTTTCAAGAGATACAGGCATCCTCAAAAGATCAAAAGGTGGGAAATAGCAAAGATCTCATCAGGAATCCCAGGAGCTCCAGGCTGGGAGAGACACCCCAGCTACCCTTCAATTACTGGAGAAGCCTTTCAGGGAGTTGGTGGTGTCTGGACAGACACCACCATCTTCATAAACTAGTGGTTAAGGATATGGGCTTTGAAGTCTTGGAGACAGACTATCAGGCTTGGAGTCTAGCCCAGCCTCACTGCTTGTTGGTTAGTCCCCTGGGCCTCAGTTTACTCCTTGGCACAGGACTCCCAAGGGTACTGCATGGGTTGTACAGTGTAATGCGTGCAACTTACACAGCACAGCATGTATGTTTTTCCGAAAATACCCTCTGGAAAAGCAGCAGGAGATGTCCCATAGTAAACATGATCTAGAAAGCTGAGGCTTTTATCTGTGTGTGTGTGTGTGTGTGTGTGTGTGTGTGTGTGTGTGTGTGTGTGTGTGTTACTGTGTGGATGGGGGCATGTGCATGTCATGGTACACTTGCCACAATGCCTATGGGGATACCAGAGGACAGCCTCTGGTCTTGTGTGAGACTGAGGCCCTTGATTTCTCAGCACTGTCTGTTTATGCTGTGTTAGACACCCGTGAACTTCTGGGGAATCTGCTGTCTTGCTGTAGGACCACTGGGTTCCAGATGTGCAGCTCATCAGTCAGCTTTCTGTGGCTTTTCAGGATCCAAACTGAGGTCCTCGTTGTTAGGAGGCAATTGCTTTAACCAATGTGTCACCTCCCCAGCCCCAAAGCTGAGGTTTTTAAGGATTTAGGGTGCATTAATTTAGCCACTAAAATGGCAATGTGGAAATAATCATTACAGCTGAGGGTTGATTCATGTCCCGGACTCCTAGAATTTTTTTCCTTATTTAATCATCACAGCAAAGTCACTGCTATTCATTCCAAACCAAAGCTCAAGGAAGTTAAAGTCCTTTGCCCCGGTGTGTAGATAGGAAGCACTCAAGGGTGGATTCCAGTTACCACAGTAGAAGAGCAAGCCTTTGTGAGGCTGTGAGTTCCGGTAGCTCAGAGTCCACCAAGCAGGAAGGCTGCACCAGAGTAAGGTGAGTCAGGTGTTTTCCACCCTCCTCCTGCCTCTGCGGTCTTTGAGGCCAGGGCAAAGTATACCTGTGACAGCTCCAGAGTGAATGCCACCTTGAATCAGCCGCCCAGGCACCTCCCCAGCTCATGCTGGGTCAGGCCATGCCAGTTGGCCCAAAGACAAGTCCCTGCTCTTTCTCCGTACATAAGAAAGCAAACAGGCAGGGGAGTGGGGCAGCAAGATTTAGCAAAAACTACAAGAGGCTAGTTAAATTTGGAAAATAGTTCTAAGTGCCAATTTTTTTAGAATCTATTTTTCAGAGCCTTTGAAGGCATCCTGGGATAAAAAAAATCAACCAAAGCTTAGGAGAAAACCATTCAGTGCCAGTAGAGGAAATGTCCTGTCGATCTGGGATTCTAGGTGAAGGAAAAAGGAAGACATGGCCCCTCCCAGGTGTGGTTGAGGAGGAGCCGGTAAGGTAGATATGAGGGAGAGAACAGCCAGAGGCATCTGGAAGGGTCCAGACTGAACTGGGGGAAGGGAGGAGCAAGCAGACCAAGAGCAGAACCAGGAGTTAGGAGATCAAAAGGGCGTGTAGCCAAAATGGCTGAATTATATAGCGACCAGAGTCTGGGGGAAGGGAAGCACAGCCCCTAAGTTGGAGAGGCTTAGGGTGGGGGGCGGGGTGGGAGGACCCACAGGTATTGAGTGAAGGCTGGGAGAGCTAGCCAGCATCTGGTTTGATATATTAATAAGCAGAGTGTTAGCCAAGTGTCCCGGGTTTCTTTGAGACCTAACACCGGGCAAACCTAATTGTCAAGGCCTCTGCCCAGGGGCAGCTGGGACAGTACCGCACTGGAGCGAGACATGTGCAGTGAGGAAGCACACACAGATGGTGTCTGCTTTCCCATGGCGGAGAAGGTGCCCGGCTCAGTGTGAGCCCTTCATCTGAACAGAAGAACCTTTTAGGTTAGGCCAAGTTTCTTCTGTGCGTTCAGCTGTGCCTAGTCTTTCCGAATGTACAATATTGGTTAAGAAGGACACCTAGAGGCCTTCCTGGCTTACTGCAGGCAGGAGTTCCTAGCTGCCCTGGACTGAATTCAGACTTTTCAATACTGTAGGAACAGGTGCTTTGGACTACAGGTGGAGGAAGAAAACAAACAAACAAACAAGCAAATAAACAAAACCCCAGTTCCCACTTTCTAATTCCCAAAGCTTGTGATTACTAGCTGTGTTCTTGGGGAAGTTGTTTCTGTGTTTAAAATAATCTCTTTTATGAGGTAGAAGCAACCATAATTGTAAAGATTCAATAACATTGAGGGGCTTAGAATGTAGCAATGGCCAGTTCCTGGAACAAAGTAAGCCAGGTTTTGTTATTGACTCTAATGGGACTCTGCAAGGAAGAGGGTTGATAACATTTAACAGTTTAAATTTAAATAACAATAAGATAAAACTCAAATATTAACAACGTTTAATAGTCACTGAATGCCAAGGCAAAGACTGATGTAATGTAAGGTATTTTCTCAGGTGAAAAAAAAATCAAAAAGCCTAGCTGGCAAGATTTTTTTTAACACAATCTTTTATGAAATCACAATTCATACATACACACACACACACACACACACACACACACACACACACACAAATTCTATGATTAAAAAAACAATTTTAAATACAGGATTGAGATGACTGGTATGACTGGATTTTCCTTTGTCTCAGACACCAAAAGGCTTGGCCATGTATGGGGCTGTGCCAGCACATAACAAAGAGGGCTGAATGTCTTCTGTGCCCATTTTATATACAAAAGTGAGAGTCCAGGATAAGTGCTCAGACACACTGACAAAAAGAAGATCCCATAATCAAGGACAGTGTGGAAATCATTCACAATGGAGAAGCCTAGGGCAAGAGATCTTTTAAAGGATGGTCACGGTGCTGCGAGAAACCCAGGGCCTCATACATGCTGGGCTAGCGCTGCTACACTGAGAGGCTTGCCAACTGGTCGTGTTTTTAACTCTTTTTGCCTTTTCATATATATGGGGGAGGGCTGGCAAAGAGAGAGAGAGAGAGAAGAAAGAAGGAGACAGAGTCTCACATGGCCCAAGCTGGCCTCCAACTTAATATGTAGCAGAGAATGACCTCGAATTTATGATCTTCCTGCTTTTATCTCCTACCTGAGTGCTGGGATTACAAGTGCATACCACCAGGTTTGATTTACTTGATTTTCCTGGGAACAGAACCCAGGGCTTTGCACATGCTGGGCAGGCACTCCCCTCAACTGAGCTACAGCCCCCAACTACTTGTTGGCAAAGTGATTTGAGCTTTGGTGTTTTCAACCCTAGGCTGTACTTTTACTGACTGTGTGGTAGTTCACTGGTGGTGTGTTTAAGAAATAAAAACAAAGAATACACAGTTAAGTTTGAATCTGAAGCAAACAAAGATGAATCTAGAGTGTGCATCCATGTCCCATGTGTGTCCTGTTTTGTTGGACAATGCCATACTGTGCCCCATCACCCAGACAACTTGACAATTTAGTAAATAGAGCTATGATTTCAAAACGGTCTGGATTTCTGGAGTCAGGACTCTGGTTTCTGTGCTCTACACAGATCAGTAAATGGCTTTACTAGAGTAACAGGAAAAGCCATTGAAAACCTGCTCAGTATTTTAGGTTTCCCAGCAGGGGCACAGGCTGAGCCTCCACTGGTGTCACCAAAGCCCCTTTGCGGTCCTTGCATAGATTCTTAAGTGCAGGATAAGCTCTGAGTGTTCTCTGTAGCCTGCCCACCCTGCAAATGAATTTGTTATGGTTTAATCCCCGCCTACAGGCAATATAAATTACTTCCTTGGCAGAGCAACAACTGACCTCCAACAATCTACTTCCATTTACAGTGCAGTGCAAATAATTGTGAACGTGTGAACTGGGGGCTTTAAAAATACCTGGATTCACACTGCCCACTTGGTGCAGAAACATCAGTCAGTTCCATCTCCTTAGAGCTCAGTAAACTGAATATGTTGTGAGCAGTTATTTCTTCTAATAATGCAGCTGTGTTTAGATGCAGATGGAGATGTCTCTAGGTTCGCCTCTGTGTGAGCCACCATTGGAGGGTTTGAGGCATGCTTTTTTTTTTTTTTTTAATTACAGGAGTGAAACATTAGGACCCTTTCAACTCCTAATTGAGAGCCTTCTGACCTAGGGAAGTTTTCCAGGTCCCTCCCAAATAAACAAATCCTCCCCAGAGCACTAACTGCCTCTTTATACAACCGCAAACCTCAGAATTACTGTAGGGTGTGTGTGTGTGTGTGTGTGTGTGTGTGTGTGTGTGTGTGTGTATCCCTGACCAGACTCTTCCTCCATTAGGTTGTGTGCTTTTAGATATCAGGTACCTTCCTGGGCATAGTGGTACATACCTGTCATCCTAATATTCAAAAGGCTGGGTACCACAATGCAAGGCTTTGTCCTAAATAGGAGGGTAGGAAGGGGATTCAGTCAGTGAAATACTTAGCATTCAGGCACAAGAAGACATTACTTAGATCCCCAGCAGTGGGGCATAGGGGCACGTGCTTTTGATCCCACTGCTTGGGAGGCAGAGAAACTGGATGTCTAGGGCCTTGGTGGCCAGCCAGCCTAGCCTACCTGGTGAGTTTCAGGCCTGTGAGAGACCTTGTTTCCAAAAGAAGGTGGATAGCACCTGAGGAATGATAACTGAGGATGTCCTCTGACTTACACACACACACACACACACACACACACACACACACACACACACACACACACACACACACACACACAGGCATACATGCACAAAGAAAAGAAATCAAGGGCCGTGTTTTATTTGTTTTTAAAAAAATATTTATTTATTCTTATTTTATGCATATTGGTGCTATTTCTGCATGTGTATCTGTATGAGGGTGTCAGATCTCCTAAAACTGAACCCTAGTCCTTTGGAAGAGCAGCCTTTGGAAGAACTGCTGAGCTATCTCTCCAGCACCCTGTTTTATTTCAATATATGCTTCACTTAGACTCTGAAGCTGTATCATTGTCCATGTATTGATTCCCCAGAACCCACATTAAAATAAACAAATAAAATAAATAAATAGATAGATAGATAGCAGGGCAACATAGCATGCACTTGTACTTCTAGAGCTGGGGAGGCATGGGGAACTTCACTGCACACACACATTGTTAGGAGTTATGTAAACACAGATGAGTCAATGGAGTAATGTGAGCAACAGAAACCTATTGCCTGGCTATTTGGGCATCTAGGATACAGTCTCTGTCCTGGCCAGTGCCTCCTGAAGGCGGTGAAGAAGAGCCAGTTCCACATTTCTCTCTCTAGTAGCTGGTGTCTTCAAAAGAGGTCTTGTTTGACCCTGTATTTGTGCAGGCCCCACCCTGGCCTATGCCTTCATTTTCTCTGGGCATTTACTCAGCCCGTCTCTGTGGCCACTCCCCTCCCCACTTTTTATAAAGACCAATTGTGTGGGTCTAGGACCCACCCTAACAACCTCAAAATTTTAACCTCCAGGTGAGGTCACATCCTGAGATTCTAGGGGTTAGGTATTCAAAAGAATTCTTCTGGGGGACACATTTCAAGGAAGAGGAAAAAGAGGCATCCAAATCCAAAGGTCAACTTTCTGAGCTTCTGAAATGAGATATAAAACTGTGAACAAAGACAAACACGAAGAAGGAAGATGGCCACATGAGGAGGGATGCAGGCCACAGAGCCCGTATGCCAATGATCACGGGAAGTGACCAGAAACCAGGAGAATGACACAAAGCAGGGACTTCCTTTGAGCTTCTAGAAAGTACCAATCCTTGGGGTTGGGGATTTAGCTCAGTGGTAGAGCGCTTGCCTAGCAAGCACAAGACCCTGGGTTTGGTCCTCAGCTCTGGAAAAAAAGAAATGAAGGAAGGAAGGGGAGGAGGGAGGGAGGAAGGGCCAATCCGAACAAATCCTGGACTTCAGACTTCTTGTCTCCTAAATGCTGAGACAGTCAAGTTCTGTTCTATTTTGTTTTAGTTTTTTAAAAACTATAGAGTAACGGGGTTGGTTTTAAAACAATAACAGCGTAACAGCATCAGCTACTTAGCAAACATTCTTGCAGGAAAGGTTTTGCGAGGTCAATTCTCATTTGAAATTCCCTGAATCATGATACTAAAAGGAGCTGAATGATATCTGCATGTTGAGTTCTGGAAAAGGAGCAATTATGTTGCTTTGTTTTGTGCCTGCCCTGTCCACTCTGATTTCAGATTTCCCAGCTCACAGGAGCTCTCTGAGGGACAGACACCAGCACAATTTGAAGGTTTGGGTTTGGTTTGTTTGTTTATTTTATCTTTTCCTCCTCTCTCTCTCTCTCTCTCTCTCTCTCTCTCTCTCTCTTAAATGTCAGCATGTTACAATGCTAAAGGTTCTCAAATATCTTTTTCTTTAAGACACAGGGTCTCACTGTGTAATACTGGCTAGCCTGGGACACAATATATAGAGCAGGCTGGTCTCAACTCACAGGTATCTGCCTGATTCTGCTTCCTGAGTGGCAGAATTAAAGGAGAGCACCACCATTCCTGGTTCAGATATCCTGCATGCATAGCACACACTCCAACTCTAGAATCCTTGATGAACAGGAAATATATATTATATATTAATATATATAGTTTCTATGAGGTAACCGCTAAGCCAACAGGGCTGGAGCTTGGTGATGCCAGAGTAGTGCTACACTTTCAGAGAACCCAGCCTCCATTCCCAGCACCTGCCCTCTTCTGGACTCCTCGGCCACTGCATACATATGGTACATGTACATAGATGCCTGCAAAAACACTCACATAAAATAAAAGTAAATTATTACTGAATACCTATAATGTGTTGGTAGTCAGAATGCCATAGTCTCCAACTCAGGGTCTACTCCACAAGAGTTTGTAGTCCAGTATTAGGACTAGGCCAGATTGATAGGTTGTAGTAGTACAGGCCTATAGGGTCTAGGAAATTTGCTCAAACCAGTTGCCATGGCATGTACATAACATACTTCCTTATGAGCCATCCTATAGTCTACCTGAGGGCCTCGCAACAGGCACTGTCACAATGCCACCAGATTGGGACATAGCTTGGGTACTGGGAGGAGGGTTTACAAGGTCTTTCCCATTTGCTATTTGCCTTCAACTGACTCCCAGGGTCTGTGTCATTGACTCTGTGCCTTCTCACCCCCTCCTCCAAGGGAGCCATTAGGACCCACCAATATCAAGTAAATATAAAACAGTACAAAATGATGTGCCCTGGACCTAATTCATATGATGGTTAATACTTATTGTCAACTTGACAGGATCTATAGTTACCTAGAGGCAAATTTCTAGGATTGTCTATGAGGGGTTTCTTAATTGGATTAAGTGAGGTGGGAACATCTACCCTAAATGTGCATGGCACCATTCTGTGAGCTAAGACAGAATAACAGGGGAGAGGAAGCTGAGCATCAGCCTTCATCTCTCTCTCTTCCTGACTGAATGCAAAGGCCTGCTGACTCACACTCTTGTTCCTGTGCCATCTGTGGTGGTTTAGATGAGAATGGTCCACATATGCTCATATATTTGAATGTGTGGTCTATAATGGTTGGAATTGTTTGGGAAGCATTAGGAGGTGTGGCCATGTTGGAGGAGGTATCACTGTGGGGTGAACTACAAAGCTTCAACAGCCATTCCCAATTATCTCTCTCTCTGCCTCCAGTTTTCCATTAAGGTGTTAGTTCAGCTACTGTTCCAGTGCCATGCCTGCTTGCCTGCCTGCCACCTTGCTCCCTGTCATGATGGTTACAGACTCACTCTCTGAAACTGTAAGTAAGCCCCCAATTAAATGCTTTCTTTTATAAATTGCCTTGGGCACAGCAATGGAAAAATAAAACACCTTCCCTACCTGATGGACTGTGCCCTTGAATTGTAAGCCAAAACAAGCCTTGCCTTAAGATGTGTTTGTCATAGCAATGAGAAGAGTCTTTAAAATAATAAGGAACTGGGTGTGGGTACCATCTAAGCTACTGCTCAGACTGGAGTCCAGGTAGACTTTCTGGAAGAAATGACTTCTGTGTATGTTTTCATGCAAATTCAATATTGCTACATCTTCTCAAAGAAAGAATGTTGTATTTGAGTTGACATACAAGCTGGTGATCCTAGCTACTAGAGAGGCTGAAGCGGAAGATGCCAAGTGCACGATAAATGGCGCTGGTCGCAGCACTGGTTACCTGGAAAGGTCACGGTCACGACAGAACCCAGTGTTAATTTTTAGAGCTTTATTAGGAGGGAAAGGGCAAGGAGGAGAAAGAGGAGAGCCAAGCCTGGAGAGAGAGAAAGATGGTGGGGTAGGGAGGGAGCAGAGCAGAACAGGGAACAGAGAGAGAGCATGGGGTCTGCAGGTTTTTTAAGGCATGTACACAGTCGCCAGCGCCCCCTGATGACATAAGACACAAGACTCTGAGCTGCACATGTGCAGGAGTGAGGGCAGGCTCCTAACACCAAGTTCTCAGCCTGCCTGGCTACTGGCTACCCAGTGAGTTCAAGGCACTCCCACGTAAATTATTCAACGCTGCTGTAGACCCAGTACAGGCATGACATCCTTAGTTTGATCCCTGGATCCCATGTGGAATGAGAACTGACTTCCTGAAAGCTGTTCTCTGAGCTCTACACACATGCTAAAGTATGCACACACCCCTACAATACATCTCTCTCTCTCTCTCTCTCTCTCTCTCTCTCTCTCTCTCTCTCTCTCTCTCACACACACACACACACACACACACACACACACACACACACACACATACACACACACACACACACACATAGACACACACACATGCACAGAATAATAAAAATTAAAATAAAAAAGACTGTCTCAATATAAAAAAAAATAAAAGCAGAGTTTAGGGTACAGCTCAGTGGTGTAGTACTTATCTGGTATATGTGAGAGCTAAGGTTCAAGCCTTTGTACTGAAATTAAACAACAAAAAGATAATTGCTCTTTTTGGCCTCTTTCTTTGGCCAAGTATTGGGGAATACTGGTGGTACCTGTCCAAGAACAGTCAGCAGAGAGCAGTCTGTGGTATTAACATTGTAGTCTACTTGCCAATTACAGGGTTTCCTCCCCAGCCCAATGGTTATAGGCTGTCCTTCCTCTAATGGGTCTTTTATCTTCTGCTATCAAGTGTATCACATTAAAATAATTATAACTTTCCTAAAATCACAAGCAAAGAATGCCTTACAGGGGGAGGTTTGTACAAATTGCTTGTTTATCCTTCTTAATTTGGAGGGGAAGCTGAAGGAAGAGAGTTCTTGAAATAAGACAATAAGTGAAAGTTGGGAAACAGAAAAAGATTCACATGTATGTGAAGTCCCTTGGAGCTGTCCCTAAGATGGCATACAAATAACTGAAAACAGGTGGTTCCTGTACTGGCGGGTCACATGCTATCCTGAGAGGTATAGTGACTCGGGAGTCATTTCACCAGTGAACACAATGGTGGTAAGAACTGCTAGTGACTCGGGAGTCATTTTTCTAATAAACACAACGATGGTAGGAGCTGCAATAAGTAAGCCTGCAGTTAGGTTCCACTTGCAGTACTGCATTTCATCCTCACAGCATGTGGTGAGGTAGGTACCATCATGACTCCTGTTTGGCAGATACATAAGCAGATGCTTATTGGGTTTCACACTGGAGGTCATCTTTCAACTGGGAACAGGGACAAAGATTTGTTGCTGTGAGAAGTAGACAGTGAATATGTAAATACACAGTACCCAACAGCGCTGTGATCTAGGCTTACTGGTTCTTTTCTTTGGGAACAATGCCATTGGGCCACTTTAGAAATGAGCCCAATCACTAATGAGCCCCCTTTGGTAACGAATATCCTTTGGCTAAAGTCCCATTTGGAAGAGCTTCATGGAATTCACGTTGTTAATAAACTTAAATTTCTGGTTTCAGTTAATGCAAGCAACTTGATAACCACATTGTAATTGGTAGATTTAGATGCATAAATGAGATGCATGAAGACTATCATAGTAGCTGTAAAGGTCCAGTGGACTCCTCAGACGCTGCTGGCTTGACATTAACAGTTGGGCTGGCATAGTCTCAACAGAGGAATAAGGTTTTTGCTGGATGTGTACCAGGAATCTCAAGGGATATGCACATCTTTAGCCCAGTGTCTCTGTTGGGGCAGTATCACAAGTTACCATGGAGTAGACTAGCAAGGTAATCAGACTCTGGAGGAGAAAGAAAATAGCTTCAAACTTGGAGGCCCCAGATTCTGATCAACAATATATTTTTAACAACTAGAACCATGGCTTCCAGCAAGCTCTCTGCCTTCCATCATTCATTAGGAACATACCCATTGATGGGGCAACTGTTATTCCCTGTTTTTACATGATCTGTGCCCAAGAGTATATGTGTATATCAATTTCAAACATGAACCAATGAGCATGCTCTGACATGGGCTGTTCTTGAATGAAAAATAAAGCCAAATTTGTATGTGTCTCAATCTTATGGGGATGGGAGCAGGGATAAGACGGCTGATACAAAATCACTCAGGGAGAATGTCTGTATGACTGCACGCAGTAAATGTCTCTACTTATGTTTAACTTTAGTAGACAGGTAAATGGTTGTTCTTTGGTACACAATGCTATTAACCTCCAATCCATAGTTCCATAACTGGTCTGAAACAAACACTGCTTTCCTAAGCACAGATTCTAAAGTCCCTTGTGAGGCCCCAGGCCTCTGTGGCTCCTGGCATTCTTCACTACCACTCTGGTGATGAAAATGTTCAGTGTATAAATCTAAGAGGGAATAGCATGTGGTGGGTTCTACTCTAAGACACGTGGTAAGGGGAGTGTTACATGCACACACATACATACACACAGAGAAAGAGAAGAGAGAGAGAAGAGAAGAGAAGAGAAGAGAGAGAGAGAGAGAGAGAGAGAGAGAGAGAGAGAGAGAGAGAGAGAGAGAGAGAGTATGTGAGTCCTAATCTCTCTGTAACTGGGTGCCTACTTGGGAAATTCTTGCTACCTCTCAGCATTTCCTCCAGAAGTCTTTTTCTTTGCTATGAAGGGTGATCTTCTATATTGCAGAATATTTAGCCCCATCTCTGGCCTCAACCTCTGGATACCAACAATACTCCTTCTCCATTTTTAATAACCAGAAATGTACCTCATCGCTGCCAATGTCTTCTGAAGGGGCAACATCTCCCACACCCCCTTTAAGGGGAGAACCTCTAGTCTAACAGGAAGCATTGCTAGTCAAACTAGAGATGACGTGACCTTCATGATGACAGTCTGACCTCCTCTTGGCCTTTTCATTCATGGGCTGGGCACTGTTAAGAACTCTTAACCTAGGCTCTTTTTAATGCCTCTTAGGTCCCATGGGTCAGAAGACACTGTTTAGCCTTCTGGAATCCAATCCCATGTTTATTCTTATTAGTCTGTAAAGTGGTTAATTCTCTCTCTCTCTCCCTCCCTCTCTCTCTCTCTCTCTCTCTCTCTCTCTCTCTCTCTCTCTCTCTCGGTCCCAGCTTCTGGATCTGTAAAATGGCAATAAACATAGCATTCACTGTTGGAGCTGTAGATTGTCCTGTATTCAGTATTTGCATCCCCTTCCTTCTACACTAAAAACTCCTAATTTTGAATTGTAACACACCCAGGTTAGAATTGCCAAAATTAGAAATAAAAATCCAGGATGCCCAGTTAAATCTTATTTTAAATAAGTGCTAACTAATGCGTTTTTTAAAAAATAAAAGTATATCCCATTTTCTGTAGATTATCTGGAAGTCAAGTTTATTCACTGACCCAGCTCAGTGAATACCCTTCCATCCATAGGCCCCATCTGCCTCTAAAGCAGTGCTCAATGACAGAGTCTAGATGGCATAAAGCGAAGTGTCTGGGGACTATGGATGTTTTCCTGATTGAGCAGGGACAGACTCAGAAGAACTTAGGTATTGCTCTGGGCCTGCCCTTCTTGCTGCTGGCCTGTGAGGATGGTGCCCTGAGTTAGAGAGGCCATCATCCTTGCCTGAGTGAAGACCCAGACTTATTGTCCAGACAGGAATGAAGACATCCATTCCAGAGGGAAATGTGTACCCTCCCTGTGGCTTTCCGATTATTAAAACGAAGGACCCCAAAACATGGGAATTTCACAGCAAGAAAAGGGGTTCATCTCTCAGAAAGCTTTTACGAAGCTCTGACACACTCTCAGAGACTGGAGTCAGGCAACGACTCCTTCAGTACCTCATCTTGGCAAGACGGTTTGCTTATTCCCGCCTCTTGCCTTCTCTTTAAATCTAAATCTCACTGTGGGAACCCTGAGCACAGACCTGAGGGGTCACTGGACTTCTTCCTCTTCCCATTGTGGCCACATTGAATACACCTTCTTCCTCTGCTTACCACTCTTATCATTGGCTTAACTGTTCCATGTGAGGCAGGTGGCAGGTGACTTTAAGGACTCTGGTAGCCAGTAGGAGGTGTCAGACCAATGGCCTCCCTCCTGAGCAGCTTCATTCAGCTTGTCCTTCGGTGGAAATCTAAATGACAATGTCAGTCTTTTCTTTTTCTTCCTTTTTTTTTTCTGTTTTGTTTTGTTTTGCCACCTGCTTGCCGGCTCACTTCAGCTTTATCTTGTGCCCCGGTGTTAAGTCCACATCTCCTGTCCCCAGAGGAGGGTGCCATTTATAGATCACATCAAAGGACCAGCGCCCTGTGAACTCCAGAAGGGCTCTGTGCAGGGGAGACACCGCAAGGAAATGAATGAAAAAGCAAGAATTCTGGGAAGATATTCTGCAACTCCCCCCCCCCCCCCCCCCTGCCTAGCTGAGGCACACAACAGCCTTCATTTACCCCAAGCTAACCCCACTGACCTGTCCTGAAACAACAGCTCCATGTCTGGGACCCCATCTCCTTGGACACCCACTTCCAATACCTCAGGTCTGGAGAGAGGTGGGAACCTCTCTAGGCATCGGCCTCACCTCTGCCCTGGGTGGGGTGGGGAGTTCTGCTTTGCTGCTTACTCACACAATCTTTTTCTTTCTTTTTGTAAAAAGCTGTGTTTATTTAGCAGTATGTGTGTTCACAAACATAACTGTGAGACCAGACATAAATGTGAAGGTCAGAAATAACCGGCGGGAGTCAGTTCTCTCCATCCACCACACGGGTCCAGGGGATGAATCCCGGGTCATCAAGCACTGACTGAGTTAACCTGCAGAGCCATCTCACTAGCTCCGAACACACAGTTGCTAATAAATAAGCTTCTTCAAAGGCATTTTGGGATGGTGATGAATGATATGGTGACATCAGATGCCAGTGTGCTAGTAGTCCTAAGGGGGGAGGTAGAGTCCGTCCGTGAGCACTGCTTGGGCTTGACATGCCCTCTCCATCTGCTCCATCTTCTGCCTCTCCTTCCTCCATCTCTACCCCCCCCCCCCCCACCACACACACACCCTTTCTCTCTTTCTCTGCTTTCAAGGTACAGATTCTGCAGAATAAACTGGCATTTGACATTGCTCTTTTTGTTATTGATCCTGCCACATGTCCTCTATGGGTCAGAATCTTGTAAAGGGAAAGGTGTGAATACTACCTTAAAGCCCAAACAGTAATTGCAACAGATTAAAAATCTTTTTTAATTATTTCAGTTGTGACTGAATACTGGTTTTTATCTTGGAAAGCAGTTTGATTGGTAGTGGCTGGTTGGTATGAGGCTCTGTAGGGGGATGTGCCTCTCGGTTAGAGATCCGGGATTGATTAGAGATGTCTGCCATCCACATGACAAAGGAGAGTGGTGTTTGTTATCCCAGATCTGTAACATAAGCCTCACTAGTAGTTGTCATTTTCTGCTGGGTCATGCCCTGAGATGGCCTTGGCTGGCTGTTTGGATACCTTGGTAGCAACTGAGTAGTTTTGCTATTTACTTACCTTGCCTAATGTGCAAGAATTAATTTTGCACTATTGAAAGTTGTATTTTAATTTAAATCACTAAATAAGTGAACAGATTAAATGCCTGTCTCCAAGCTCTTACAAGAAGTGTAAGCTTTAATATTTATTCTGTTGCCAAGAAAGATGGAAAAATCTAACAGGATAAATTCAAGAGCTAAATCTACACCCAATCAAAGTATGCTCCTGATTTCCTTATTTTTGTTTTTTTCCCCATGAAGCTTTGGGATGCCATATCTCTTCATCTTAGGAACATACACTTTGAAAGACATCAGAAGGCCATGATCACTGAAACCATACATGCCACAACGTAGGGAAAAGCCTCAAGAACTGCATAGTGGCAACAGTAATGGAATCATTTGCCTGCCCGCCTTGAAAGCATCAACCACACCCAATGCCCCTCACAGATGCCCTTATTTTTATTTTATGTGCATTGGTGTTTTGCCTGCATGTATGTCTGTGTGAGGGTGTCAGATCTTGGAGTTACAGACAGCTGTTAGCTGCCATGTGGGTGCTGAGAATTGAACCTGGGTCCTCTGGAAGGTGCTCTTAACCACTGAGCCATCTCTCCAGCCCCCCACAGATACCCTCCTTGTTGATGGTGGGCCATTATTATAGAGACGCCACCTGATTCACTGTAGTCCTCAGATTGCATTTCAGTGAACTGCATTTGGACAGAGATCATTTATTTTTTTCAATTTTAAAAACCACCATCATATCTATAAGTATTTTTTTTCTCAAATGATACTAGTTTGTATTACATGGAAGTACTTGGTTAAGCAAAGACCAGGAATGTTGGCAACCCAATGCAGTAATCAACAGTTAAATCAACCACCAAGAGATTTAATAAATACAATATTAGAAATAAAACCAACGGGGTGAAATTTCATTGGAAGCACTCAGTGTGTGATACTTTCATTCATTTAAAAATAGAACCCAGGAGGTATGTGAAGTGTTTAAGGAATGACATTTGTCACAGGGTCAGACTGACTTAAAATAACAGTGGTGGTGGCACAAGTGTGTGTACATTTGTAGTCGTAAGCTACTTAGGAGTTTTGTGGTTGTTGGGGCTTTGTGGATGGTCTAAATGTCCAAATTCTGAGGAGGGGATGTTCAAATGGGAAATTCTGAAGATAGCTGAAGCTCTCCTGCTTGAAAGCTCTGAGTTAATGCTGCTCATTGGCTAGGCCTTCAGAACCAGGGCAAAACTGACTCTTCATTTCTGCTTGGCTGTAGCATTTTCTCTCTCCAGGCTGTAGTTTTATCTAGACTGGTAAGAAAGAGCACACAAGGTGAATTGTGACTTTTGCAGGACAAGAACCAGCTACAGTGTGGTTGGCTATTTTGGACTTTGATTTGTTATTTTTGGTTCAGGTTGTTCCAAAGATGCCATACAACCTCCAATGGCCTTGCTGTGTAAGCTGACACTCTGGTGGCTGCGTACAATTGCAAAGTGATGACATCCATGTCCTGACTGAGTGGGAGGTAAACTTCCTCTGTGTACACACTACTCTGTAGAAACTGATGAGAAGGCCAATTCCAGACTTCAGTACAGAAGAAGACATATAAGTAGTGGTTTTCTCAGTGTTTCTAACAACTGCAAACTCATCCCATGATTTTATCATATATATCTCATGCTTCTTCTGAGCCGCTTAGGCAACTCATCTTTCATTGCACCCACATATGTGATTATGTTTTGCATGTACTGAACCTTGAAAATGTAGAATGAATGGATCTGGTCCTTGTCTGTATAAAACTTCCTGGTCCTTGGAATATTGGCAAATCTTTTGGCATAAAGACCATACCCACCATGTACATTTTTACTAATAGTTACCACTTATCTATTTGAATTTCACCTCTCCTTTTTACTCAGTGAAAGTGGGAACATGTATTTAAAACAAAACAAAACAACAACAACAACAACAGAAAAAAACTACCATTCAAAAAACCACTGGCAATACTCTCTCCAGTAGCCTTCCCAGCCTGTGGTTAGGCTATAAGAAGGAAACAATTAGGATTCACAACAAATTCTTAGTTAATGTTGCACATAAAAAATGAAGCTGGGTGGTGGTGGCGCATGCCTTTAATCCCAGCACTCGGGAGGCAGAGCCAGGTGGATCTCTGTGAGTTCGAGGCCAGCATGGGCTACCAAGTGAGTTCCAGGAAAGGTGCAAAGCTACACAGAGAAACCCTGTCTCAAAAAAACCAAAAAAAAACTTAAAAATAAATAAATAAATAAATAAATAAATAAATAAATAAATAAGTGCACACAAAAATCTCCAGCCTCTGGCAGATGTCACAGCACTGGGAGAAGAAAACAGAACCATGAAACAGAACTAGCACCAGATGAAATAGAGTTAATGAGAGCATTCCTTACACCTACGCTGCAGTACACGAAATCCTGCTCTATTAGAAAAAGCACAGGCTGCTGATGGGCCACAAAGGAAATGCTAATGCAGGGGAAGAACAGATGAGGCTTCCTGAGAAGCTGATAGTGAAGCTGGGAAAGCAGGACACAGACAATATGGTCCTGTCCAAAATTGTCTGCCATCACAGAGGTCAGGGCAGACAATGTTACAGGACACAGGAAGAACTCAGAATCCCTAACCCTGAAACAGTGCAGGCTGAGGAGCAAATGTGCATTTGAATAGACATTCTCAGTTGGCTCCAGTAGTGGCATCAAAGTTTGTGACCTGGGGCTGGAGAGATGGCTCAGAGGTTAAGAGCACTGGCTGCTCTTCCAGAGGTCCTGAGTTCAATTCCCAGCACCCACATGGAGGCTCACAACCATCTGTAATGAGATCTGGCGCCATCTTCTGGCCTGCAGTCATACATGCTGTATACATAATAAATAAATAAATAAATAAATAAATAAATAAATAAATCAATCTAAAAAAAAAAAAAGTTTGTGACCCTTTTTGACTCCCCAGATGGGAAAATACAATGGGAGAGTTGGAGTCACCCAGGAGAACATAGTTTATTGGGGTGTTGTTTATTTGTTTGTTAGGGGAGCTGTTTTGTTTTGTGATGGTCTGAGTGAGAATGGCTTCCATATGCTCATTTGTTTGGATATTTGATCCCCAGGGGGTGGAACCGATCAGGAAGGATTAGGAGGTGTGGCCTTTTTAGAGGAGGTTTATCACTGGTGGCAAACTTGAGGTTCAAAAGACTGGTGTGATTCCTGGTGTACTCTTTCTGCCTCTTGCTTTCGGATCCAAATGTGAGCGCTCAGCTGTTCCTGCCGCCATGCAATTGCTCTGCCATCACAGACTCTGACCCTCTGAAACCAGAAGCCCATTGAAATGCTTTCTCTTTTAAGTTTCCTTGGTCATGATGTTCTGGGTTTTTTTGAAACAGGGTCTTGCTAAGTTACTGAAGCAATCCTCTTTCTTCAGCCTCCCAAGTGAAATGAGACAACTACAGTGTGCCATCAGCCCCTGCTGAGAACATAGTTCATGAGACACTGCCCCATTTTGCTTTCCTTTATTTTTAAAATGTATTTAATGTGCATTAGTATTTTGCCTGCATGTATATCTGTGCACCACATACTTGCCTGGTATCCACAGAGGCCAGAAAAGAGCATCAGACTCCCTGGAACTGGAGTTACAGATAATTGTGAGTTACCATATCGGTGCTAGGAATCACCTGGGTCCCCTGGAAGAGCAACCAATGATCTTAACCATTGAGCCATCTCTCCAGGCCAATGAGACAGACTTTAGACAGACTTTCAATGTTGACCAAGTGGTTTTTCCACTACCCATTGGGTGCCTCTGCTTTGTATTAGCTGACAAAAACTAAGCAGACATCTAAATGAATGGTCCACCAAACTAGCATCCACTACACAGATGTCTGAATGCCAGCATCCTGGCATCCACAAGTAGGTGGAAAACAGAAGGAATAAGATGGAAATGGCAGCTCCCGGCAATCTCAAGAAAATGTGATTTTATCATTCAACTGGACCTTTCATCACAGTACTACAAACTTATTAGAATACTTAAACATCACAGCCAAGCGTCAACTTGAACTTGAATTGGGAGGAAATCACTGGGCGTTATTAATTTTGTTTGGTTTTGAGATGGGGTCTCACTATGTAGCCCTGACTGGTCTGAAACTTGAAGAGATCAACCTGCCTCTGCCTCCCAAGTGCTGGGATTATTTTACTTGGGTATTACTTTGTCATTTCATTAACTAGTGTTGATGTCTTTGGCCACTTAATATGCCATGAAAACCTTTTCTTCTACAAACAATCAATAATGTGACTGTAAGCTTAGCACACGTGCAGAAAGCATGATTCCCAACGCACTCACAAAGCAACATTAGGACACCAGGTTTTTACAACCAGAAAGGCTTGATTCTATATGGTCAGCAGACAAGGAGGTCAGCTCTCCAAACTCACCTGTGCACCCTAGTCTGTCGGCATCAGGGAGAGAGAGAGAGAGAGAGAGAGAGAGAGAGAGAGAGAGAGAGAGAGAGAGAGGTGCTCCTGCTGATTGAATGGCACAAGGGGAGTCTGGTGCTCTTTTGTGCAGGTGGTGGGCATGACTCTTTGCAGGTCACATGCTCTTGGAGAACTTGGATATTGTAGCTTCTAACATTATCAGCTGAATGAGCAAGCTTCCTTTGCACATGTCCATTTTTGGACAGCCAGTTCTGACTTGCTTGAATACCTTAGAGGCTTTTCCTGAAAGATATCCTAAAACCCTTTGTTATATAATAGCCTAATTTAACTATTGTCTTTTTTCCCCCAATCTGCAACCTCTCAGTCTCCTAACAATAGTGGCCCCATAATTCTCAAAGTACCATCCTTTTCCCAATTGGAGGGACATTTGTGAGTAGACAGCCAGATACCCATTCACTGAAATTTGAATTAGAAACTGTACTTTTTGAACATGTTCCTCAGCTTCTGTGTATGAAAGACAGTGTCTGGTGTGGCCCATGCTGGCATTGAACTCACAGTGTGACCAGAGATGACCTTGAACTGTGGATCCTCCTGCTTCCATTTCCTGAGTGCTAGGGTTACTGGGGGCTGAGATTATACTCAGGGCTTCCTGCATGCCAGGCAAGCATTCTACATCCTCAGCCCAAGGGCGTTGAAAAACACAGGTCACTCTGAGTCCCTCTAAGCCCTTTGTAATGGCTTCCAGCTGTGTTTAGAATAAATAGCCTACACAGTTTTACACCATCTGCTTTCTACCCTGTCTCTTATCACCCTCACCCTCCTTCATGACTTTCCCCCAACCCCCCACTCACACACCTGGGAAAGAGCAGTAAGATGGGGGAAAGAGAGACATGAATAGTTATCAAAGGAAGCTACCAATTATTCCAGCAATCCACTGACGCTCCATAAATGGAAAGGTAGGACCACTCATTCATTAATTCACTTATTCAACTGTTTTGAATATCTGTCCTAGGGATAACAAGGTGAATGAGGCAGTGTATCTTGCAGTTTGAGAGAGTGTGACAGAATCCACCTGGGATAAAAAGGCAAATCTCAAAAAGACATTGCTAAAATTATTTGACAGAAGGCAGAACTATCAGCTTAGTGACTCGCTGAAGGGGCAGAAGGGCATGCATTTAAAAACTGTGTTGTCCAATGGCTGAAGATTAAGTCATACATAAGTCTACAAAATGGTCATATAAATTTGTAAAAACCCATTTCTGGATAAGTGTTTTCCTTCAAAATCATAGAACTCATACCCAGTCATTTAAAAATGGTCAATTATGAAAGGCTTTTTTTCTTTGGTAAGAGTTGATCCAGTTTTGAAAGTGAGACCCTGACAAATTTGGAAGTACAGGCCTGAAACGAAGTGCTCTTGAGAGGTTAGGGTAGGAGGGCCTCTATAATCTGAAGGCAGCATTGTGTGTGCCACTTCCAGGGCAGCTGCGGCTATGTCCTGAGACTCTACCTCAGAAAACAAAAAGAAGAGAAAAGAAAAAGAGAGGAGAGAGGGAGATAAAATCCTTGGACTTCCAGATGACACCATGGGAGGGAGGACTGGGGCTATCATGATTAATTATATCATCAGAAGTTGGATCATCCCCAACAAAGACAGCCGTAGTTTCTGCACGGAGAGAATGAACTACATGATGGGAAGGACCGGAAACAATATTAACAGAAAAAACTCAAACAGCCTTTAAAAGGGAGCTTGGAGGAATCCTAGCACACACTGAGGGGGATCATCTGATAACTTGTTATTTCCAACTTTTTCCTGTCCACACTTCATTTTCTATTTTTTAATAATGAATATGCATGGGTATACTTAAAACTTATTTTAAAGACAGAAAGCAAACAGGCTTGTTTCTAGTGACCGACCATATTTTTCAGTCACATCTTTGGAAAAGGACCAAAAGGGAGTTCTGCTGTACTTAGTAAAGTGTGATAAAATTCTTGAGACACCACCTACAGTTCCTAGTTGCTTTTCTAAGGTCTCTGGTTACTTTGGCCTTTTCTCCAGTGTCTCTATTGCTTCTTGAGTAACGACCTGTGCGATCTAACTTCTCCTTGCATTTCAATTAACTGAAGTGCTCATACCTTGTATAGGTATACACATAGCCTGCTTTTTTTAACCTTCATATTTTATTTAAAACATCACTGACATATTGATATATAATTTGCACTGAGCAAAATGCCCATGTCTTATGTACACTCATAGATTATTTTTTGCAAATGCATTCACATATGTTACCAACACCCCAGTTGAGATATAGCAGTCACCCCAGAACACTCCTGCTGCCCACTTTTCAGTCAATCCCACCTTCTGTAAACACTTACGCTTAGCTCAATCTCCATGGGTGACCTAGGATGTGACCCTCATAAAAATAGAATCTTTCTACATATGTTCTTTTTATCTGGCTTTTTCCATTCAACTTAATGCTCTTGGAATATGGAGGTGTTGCTGTGAACATTGGACATGATTGCTATTGCAGCCTGAGAGACCAGCTCCCAAAACTGCTCCAGGGTAATGAAAAGAAATGCCAGCAGAGTAGGAATAATTCTTTTTTTTTTTTTTTTGGTAGGTTTTTTTTTTGTTTTTTTGTTTTTGTTTTTGTTTTGTTTTTGTTTTTGTTTTTGTTTTTTTTAGGTTTTTTGAGACAGAGTTTCTCTGTGTAGCTTTGCACCTTTCCTGGATCTTGGTTGGTAGACCAGGCTGGGTTCAAACTCACAAAGATCCTCCTGCCTCTGCCTCCCGAGTGCTGGGATTAAAGACGTGCGCCACGATCGCCCAGGAATAATTCTTATCTATCTGGGGGAATAAGGTTCATGCATGTGCTGAGTGTCATTTGCTTTATTTCTCTCCAGCTCTATTCCATCAGCTCTTTGATTTACACAGCTTCTATATACATTCAATGGAAATTTTTAGACCATAAAAAAATGGTTACTTTTGAGGGTCACATTGTATTCCTTGAGTAAACGACAAGGAGCAGAGTCATTCTGAAAACATGCATGAAGCAAATCTGTGAGCCTTCTGATTAGTGGCACAGCTATGATTGTGACGGAGGATTTGGCTACATTGCTATCTCCTAAGGAAATAACCTATAAAGGGTTACAAGGAAGAAAGGATAAATTATTAAGAAGTCTAAGGAAGAAATGTGAAAATTATGCACTACTCTATATTTTTTTAGTGTAACTAACAATATTTCATGATTAACAAACATAAGTGTCAGTTTCTCCCAGGCTAGGATTGTTTATGTTGAAAGACAGAGTGCTGTTCAGATGGGAAAATGCAGAATGCTGTTGGTCTGGCTGGGAGTGGGTAACCATGGCAATGGTCCCCTGTCAGGCAGGCTCCCTGGTCTGTAGGCTGTAAAGCAAAGGTAGAGGCATGGAGCTCTGCACTTCCCAACAAGCAGTGACATTGAAAGTGTCCCAGACCTAAAAATATATTCCCCTATCCTTCATGCAACACCAGATCATAAGGCAACTTGTAACACTTTATTCAAGGCAATGAAATTAGATTATCCTCTGCAGCCCTGGCTAATTGTAAAAACTTTTCCTGTGGTTCAGTGTATGTAAACCTGTTTCTCTTCGGACTTGGTTAATTAATTAATTGCTATTCTGTCACTCTTATAAATTTCAAGATCTAAACAATAAACAGTTAGTTGGCTGAACCCTCAGTCTTGTATATAAAACTGAGATTAGGAGTTCGTGCATAGAGTTAATTGCTGAGGGATTTTGCAGGGAGTTATCTTATGTTATCAGCCAGACTTTTTAGCAAGTGAGAAACTGGCACCAAAGTTGCTTTATGCCTGACCTTGGTTCAACAATCAGACACCTGAGAACTCTGTTCTTGTGCTTTATCCATGAAAGTTTAACTTACAAGGCAGTCAGTCTAGTTTAAATTTGCTCTGAGGTTTTAAATCAGCTAATTGTATGTAGCTTGTCTTGTAGGCCTGAGCTGGTGATATAAAACAGGCTTGTAGTTTCTCACAGTTTTCATGGAACAAAGGCCTGGCCACAAAAGTATACTTTGTTCACCAAAATTACACAATGTAAGAAGAAATAATCTTTCTTGTCACAAGCTGTTTCAGGTCATGATGCAGATACAACAGATAGCAACTAATAATTCAGATGTCAATCCACCAGATGAATAATTCTCTGATGGAGGAGAACCCCATTCAAGCAAGACTCACAGGACCACTCACTCTGAAAACTGTTGCTTCCATCTGTGATTTCACATTTACAAAAAAAAAAAAAAAAAAAAACAGCTGTGGAATCTCCTTATTACCATGCATTTTCATGTGATATGTACATGTAATCTTGTGATTACATCTCAATATTATGGGCATATCTATCTATGGATGGTCAGGAAGATGACTTCTCATTAAGTTGTATAATTTCGATATATAGAATATATACTAAAATATGCTTCTTAACTAGATCTATTATTCCACAAGGACTGTAAGACCACTAAACTTTGCTTGGCAAAATGGCCCTTCAGGTTCCTGCTTCACAGAGGAAACTGCCAGATATTCTACAGGACACAGAGAGAAATGACTGAGAGACTCTAGCCCTGTAGGCTAAAGATAGATGTCCCAACTTTACAAAGAAACTAATGTCCAGGCTGCCAGCTGTCTCTGTCTACCCTGCAAGACTCCCCAAAAGTTGCTTGCATCCTTCTTCCATTTCTCAGGTAGTATTATATTCTTCTGAGGTCTTTGATGTAGTTAAAGACTAGAGAGAGTTATAATTTTCCTTAGTTATGATAAAAGATAAGTTAGATATAAAACCTTAGACTCACAAATATAAGATAGATAAGGTATCTTCTTTAATTTTGACAAATAGACTAGTTATTATAAATAGACTAGATAGTATAACTGTAATTCTTGCTTGATAATTGTTTTGTTATCTGTAATTTTACTATGTGAAAGTTAAAACCTTCCTTTTTGAAAAAAAAAAGAAAAGGGAAGTGCTGTGGGATGTTCTGTATGTCAAATGTGTTGCTCTGATTGGTTAATAAATAAAACACTGATTGGCTAGTAGCCAGGCAGGAAGTATAGGTAGGACAAGCAGAAAAAAGAATTCTGGGAAGTGGAAGGCTGAGGCAGAAAGACACTGCCAGCTACTGCCATGACAAGCGAGATATAACATACCGGTAAGCCACGAGCCATGTGGCAACTTATAGATTAATAGAAATAGGTTAATTTAAGATAGAAGAACTAGATAGCAAGAAGCCTGCCATGGTCATACAGTTTGTAAGCAATATAAGTCTCTGTGTGTTTACTTGGTTGGGTCTGAGCAGCTGTGGGACTGGCGGGTAAGAGAGATTTGTCCTGACTGTGGGCCAGGCAAGAAAACTCTAACTACAAAGAGAAAACTCTAGCTATAGTCTTGCTCCTGAAAAGCATTCTCTTAACAACCCTGGAAGTAAGTATTACACTTTGTGTCAATCCATAGACATAATTGTGCCCAATAAGTGAAAAACAGACTACCAGTGTGGGAAGAATCCCATAGCTGTTTGAGGAAGAATTGTGGTAGCACACAAGAAAATTACAGACAAAAGCAGATAGCATTCATAGTAGCCTATGGCCTTATAGCCTTGTTTGACAAGTTCCTCCATTAGAGAGTAGGCTGACATTATGAATATCAGTTGTCATCTGCTGCATATTCTTATGGCCTCTGGCAGTTCCACCTTTTCCATTTAATAAATGCAGTATGTGAATTTCTCTCTAGGAAATGCATAATGTGAATAATTAAAAGTCTGAAGATGACTAGAAGAATGATAAGTAATATTGTAATGATTCTGAAATTAATAAGAAGACTCTATAAAGTCTTATAAAGAATTATATTGAACAAAAATTTTGTAATTAGTGGGTAAAGTAATTAGTTATCTCTATAGCAGAGGATATCTGTAGCTAGAATAGCTAATCTGAGAATGAAGAGTAACAACAAATACCAGTTGTCATCTGCTATATATGGCCTCTGGCAGTTTGCATTACTGAGCAGTCTTTTTTTTTTTTTTTTTTTTTTTTTTTATTCCTAGAGTAGGATTTCTTTATCCATGTTTCTGTTGGTGGACTTCAAAATATAAAACAAAGCAGGGTCTCATGGATCCCAGGCTGGTCTCAAACTCCATATGTAGACAAGGAAGACTTTGAACCTGGGATCCGCCTGTTCCTGTCTTCCAAGCACTGAGATTACAGGCCTGTGTGACCATATCCAGTTCCTGTGGTTCTAAGGATTGATCCCTAAGACTTTGGCAGGCTAGGCCAACATTCTACCAACAAAGCCACGTCTGTAGCCCTTTTTGCTGAATCTTTCTGGAATAAGCACTCTGACACCAATGAGAGTGGAAGAGAAGAGATGTCACTGGTGGACCGCAGCCAGGACAGCTCCTGAGAAGCTTTGATGCCAGGTCTAATCTGTATTCTCATTTTATACTCTAAAACCACAAGGGCAGGCAAGCAAGTGAGATCTCACAAGAGGGTACATGGCAGTCAGCAGGTTGTTAAGGGCAATGACCTATTGTCTCAGAAACCCTCCAGGTCATTCTGTTTCAGAGAACAGGTGAGGTCATGCTTGGCAAAGAGAGTTCAAGTAGTGCTTTGTGTAAATCACTACATAAATTAACACAATTATCCAGTAGTTGGTATTTTCTACCTTACTCTACTCTACCATATTGTAGACTTAATACTATGTGTGGTTGGTTGTTTTTTCACTCTTTGGTTCTTTGGGGGTCCCACCACCCAGCTCCCAAATTAATCACACAGAGTTCTATTCTTTCATATGAATGCCCAGCCTTGGCTTGGCTTGTTTCTAGCCAGCTTTTCTTAATGTAAATTATCCTGTCTATCTTTTGACTTTGGGCTTTTATGTTTCTCTATTCCTGTATACCTTTCTTTACTTCTTACTCTGTGGCTTGCTGTGTAGCTGGGTGGCTGGCCCCTGATGTCCTCCTCCTTCTCTCATTCTTCAATTTCATTCCTCCCTTCCCATATTTCCCCTCATATTTATTCTCTCTGCCTGACAGCCCTGCCTATTCTTTCTCTTGCCTGGCTATTGGCTGTTCAGCTCCTTATTGAACCAATCAGGTGTTTTAGACAGGCAAAATAACACAGCCTCACAGAGTTAAACAAATGCAAACATCAAAGAATTTAAAATATCTTTGCATCATTAAACAAATATTCCACAGCATTAACAAATGTAACACATCTTAAAATAATATTCTATAAAAAATATGAATTGTTTTAATTTTTAAAAAAGTACTTTTTCCCATCAAGCCATTTCCCTAACTCCTTATTTTTAATGAGTTTTTATTTAGTGAAATGATCCAGAAAAAAGAAGTTCCCATGATAAACACAGGTAGACAGAAGGTTATACAGCAAACACTAGTAAATAGCAAATCCTCATATTTGGTTACCCGCTTTCTTCCTTTCTTTTTTTTCCTTTTCTTCTCTTTCTTTCTTTCTTTTTTTTTTTTTTTTTTTTTAAGATGAAGCCTCACTATGTCTGGTGAAAGAAATGGCCTCCGAAGGGAGTGGCACTATTAGGAGATGTGACTTTGTTGGAGTAGGTATGGCCTTGTTGGAGGAAGTGTGTCACTGTGGAGGTAGGCTTTAAGGTCTCTTATATTCAAGCTATTCCCAGGGTGGCACAGTCTCTTTCTACTGCCTGTGAATCAAGATGTAGAACTCTCAGCTCCTTCTCAAGTACCATGTCTGCCTGCGTGCTGCCATGCTTCTCATCATGATGATAATGGACTAAACCTTTGAAACTTTATGCCAGCCCCAGTTAAATGTTTTCCTTTATAAGAGTTGCTGTGGTCATGGTGTCTCTTCACAGCATTAGAAACCCTAAGACACTATGAGACACTAACTGATCTGAAACTCACATAGACCAGGCTGGCCTCAAACTCACAGAGAACCACTTGTCTTTGCCTGCTGAGTGTTGGGATTACTGAGAACTGCCACCATGCCATCTGTTTCAAATACTTTTTATTTTGCACATACATACATACATACCACAACACACCACACACACACACACACACACACACACACACACACACACACACACACATTATTTCAGACATAGTCTTTCTATGTAGCCTTGACTGTCATGGAACTAATACGTAGATCAGACAGGTTGGCCTCAAATTCACAGTCAACTGCTCAGCTGGCTCTAATATTTTTAATTTTAAAAAGTCAGGCATGGTGGCACACACCTTTAATCCCAGCACTCAGAAAGCAGAGGCAGGTGGATCTGTAGTGCAAATCCTAATTGGCCTTAATAATAAAAAACCCAGAGCCAGATATCAGGGTAAATGCTAAAAGATCAGAGAGACAAAGGAGCCAGCCAGCCATAGCCACCTCTTACCTCACCAACTCCTCAGGCTAAAAGGGCTGAGCTCCTGTCTCCACTCCACCTTATCACTTCTTCTCTTGGCCCAACCATATCACTTCCTGTTTCCTCCTCTCAAGTGCTGGGATTAAAGGTGTGTGCCACAACTGCCTGGCCTCTATGGTTAACTAGTGGCTAGCTCCACACTCTGATCTCCTGGAAAGCTTTATTTGTTAGCACACAAGCAAAATATCACCACATGGATCTCTGAGTTTGAGGCCAGCCTGGGCTACAGAGTGAATTCTAGGACAGCCAAAGCTGTTATATAGAGAGACCCTGTCTTGAAAAACCACACACATACAAAAAAAGGATAACACAAATTTGTCATCATATAATGTTTAAATTACAGTTCAGTAGTGTGAATGTAGTACTATCTACTTCTATAGAATGGCAACTCCAGGCACTTCAAAGACCTACAGAATATGGCATCTAAAATGTTTTAAAAACTTAGACCTTCTGGACAGTGAGACATGTCTGCTCCTGGCAGCACCGATTTACTTCAAAAAGAAAGATGGGTGTCAAAGACACTCCATATGGAGTTTATCTTCTTCTTGGCAAAAATAGCCATTTGGGCAAGAAACTGTTCTTGCATGGACTGCTTGACAAAATGTATCAACTGGACATGCAGGACCCATAGGGAGGTGACCACTGAACTTTGTAAGGCAAAATGGTCCTTCAGGTTCCTGCTTCACAGAGGAAGCTGCCAGACATTCTACAGGACACAGAGAAAAGTGACAGAGAGACGCTAAGCCTGTGGGCTAAAGATGGATGCCTCAACATTGCAAAGGAACTTTGGATGACTGTCCAGGCAGACAGCTGTCTCTGTGTTTTTGGAAATTGCTTACAGTGTTCTTCCTGTTTACTTAAGTAATATTGTGTCCTTCTGGAGTCTTTGATGTAGTTAAAGACTAGATAGTTATAATTATAATTTTCCTTGGTTATGATAAAAGATGAATTAGATATAAAACTTTAGACTCACAAATATAGAATAGATGAAAAAATACTTTCTTTAATTTTACAAAATTCAAATAGACTAGATATTGTAACTGTAATTCTTGCTTGATAACTGTTCTATTATGTGTAATTTTACTATGTTAAATTTAAAACCTTCCTTTTAAATAGAAAGAAAAGGGGAAATGATGGGTGATGTTGCTCTGTATGTTGTGAATGTGTAGCTCTGATTGGTTGATTAAAAAAAAAATGCTGATTGGGCAGTAGCCAGGCAGGAAGTATAGGTAGAATAAACAGAAAAGGAGAATTCTGGGAACAGAAAGCTGAGTAAGGAGACACCACTCTGCCATCCAGGGAGCAGCATGTAATGGCATACAGGTAAAGCCACAGCACACAGGTAAAGCCATGGAACACATGGCAACATATAGATTAACAAAAATGGGCTGAGTTGAAGTATAAGAGCTAGTCAGTGGTAGGCCTAAGCTAATGGCCAAGCAGTTTTAATTAATATAAACCTCTATGTGTTTAGTTGGGTCTGAACAGCCGTGGGACCACGCAGCCACCAGGCAGGAACACAGAACAACTTTCAGGTTGGAGATTTAGCTCAGTGAGGTTGGGGATTTAGCTCAGTGGTAGAGCGCTTGCCTTGCAAGCCCAAGGCCCTGGGTTCGATCCTCAGCTCAAAAACAAAAAACAAAAAAAACAAAAACAAAAAACAAAAAAAACAAAACAAACAAACAAAAAAAAAAAAAACTTCAGCTACACCTGGCAGAGATGGAATCTTCTCTTCTTTTGTCTCTGGCTAATGTCCCATGCTGTCCACAAGTTCCCCCTGCCCCCCATGCTGTTGTCTGTGCCTGGACTCCTTCCTTTTAGAGGTAGAATCAAGTTCTTCTGTGTTCACATGTAGATAGCAGGTCATGCTCACCCATTTATTCACAGACAGACTCCTGGTTGGCTCTTGTGAATAACGATTTACAAACATGGGTGCCCATCTTTGAGACCCTGCTTCCAAATCTTTTGGATGTATTACCAGAGGCAGGACTGTTAGGGGCATATGTTAACTTTATCTTAAATGATACCATTTTCCATAGTACATGATTGGCTACACAGTCCCACTAACAGTGCTCAATTCTTTTTCTTTCTTTAAAAAGTAATTACGTGTATGGGTGTTTTGCCTTCATGTATTTCTGTGTACCCTGTGTGTGCAGTGCCTGTGGAGGCCAGAAGAGGGCGTTGGATCTCTGGGATCTAGAGTGGCCCTGTTAATGCTAGAAATGGAATCTAGGTCATCTCAATGAGCAGCCAGTTTCCTTAACCATTAAGCCATCTCTCCAGTCCTCAAATATATATTTTTTTAAAGGAGTCATTTATTGAAGTTAAGAGTTGACCATACAGGTATGCATTCAATCCCAGCTTTTAGAAGGCAGAAGCAGGTGGCTCTATGTGAGTTTAAGGTCCAGCCTGGTCTACATAGAATTCCAGCACAGCCTGGGCTACATAGAGAGACCCCAGTCTCAAAAACCAACAAACGACAACAGTAAAGAGTTGATGGCCAGCCTGGTGTGATGACACATACATGTAATCCCATCATTTGTGAGGCTGAGGCAGGAGAATCACAAAGTTGAAACAAGGCAAGACTCTATGGGTGTAGAGGGAGAGGAAGGAGAGAAGAAGAAAAAGATGAAGAAAGAAAAGAGAGAGGGAGAGAGAGGGGGAATGTCTTGTCTCCACCTCTAAGTATTTATTTATGTTTTACTTTATGTGCATTGGTATTTTGCCATGGACATCAGGTCCCCTGGAACTGGAATTACAGACAGTTGTGAACCGCCATGTGGTTGCTGGGAATTGAACCCAGGTCCTCTGGAAGAACAGTTAAAGATCCTAACCACTGAGCCATCAGCTCTAGCCCCTTAAGTATTTATTTAAAGAGCAAACCAAAGGAACTTGTGCTTACTCACAACCTAGTCAGAATCTCATCCACCTGTTAGCAGCAACAGAGGATCCCATGATGCTCTAGGTCATCTGTGTCACAAACATTTGAATCAGCTTAAGGTTTTTTTGTTTTGTTTTGGTTTGGTTTGGTTTGGTTTTTGTTTTGGTCATAAAACTGAATCTGCGGGCTGGAGAGATGGCTCAGAGGTTAAGAACACTGACTGCTCTTCCAGAGGACCTGAGTTCAATTCCCAGCAACCACATGGTGGCTCACAACCAACTGTATTGAAATCTGGTGCCCTCTTCTGGCCTTCAGGGACACATGCAGGCAGAACACAGTATACATAATAAATAAATAAATCTTAAAAAAAACAAAACCAAAACCAAAACTGTATCTGCATCAGCAAAATATTCAAATAACTTTGAAATGTGTAAGAAGAAAACATAGAGCTGGGCGTGGTAGTGCACGCCTTTCACCCCAGTACTCAGGAGGCAGTGACATGTGGATCTCTGGGTATAAGGCTAGCCTGGCCTATAGAGTGAGTTCCAGGTGAACCAAAGATACACAGAGAAACCCTATCTCAGAAAACCAAACCAAACAACAACAACAAAACCCATAAAGATTACAGCTTCCCTCTGAAGTAGTCTGTGAGACTCTTACTGTGCTGTGTGCAACATACATATATGTGAGTAGGGGTCGTGTTTATACTTTTATTTTTGTGATGGAGTATTTCATTTGATAAAAGGACTTTTTCTTGTTATATTTTGTTTATTTAATGAGTGCATGGGTGCACACAAGAATACTGTGGCACAAATGTAGAGGTCAGAAAATAATTTGAAGAAATCAGCATTCTTTGAAATTGACGCTGCAAAAAAAATTTTCTTTTTTCTTTTTCTTTTTGTTGTTTGTTTGCTTGTTTTGTTTTGTCTTTCCAAACAGGGTTTCTCTGTGTAGCCTTGGTTGTCCTAAAACTTGCTCTGTAGACCAGGCTGACTTCTAATTCTGAGATCCACCTACCTCAGCCTCCCAAGTGCTAGGATTAAAGGTGTGAACACCTCCACGGAGCACAAAACATTTTCTAAAGGTTATTGCTAGTCTGTTGATAAGAATTATTTAGATGATATATTACATACATAATATATATTATAAGATGATATATAATATCATTATCATAATAAACCATATTCAGAGGCAAAAGCTTTTAGAAGCCATCAATCCAAACCATATTGCTATGGAAATTTAACTTTTTGGAGGAGAAATCTGAAGAGCTTCTTAGAATTCCATGTTTTCCAGACCAGTGTGATCCAAGAATAATTTGTCATAGCCAATGTTTTGATATCCCCAACAGGTGTGTGATGATTTGTATGAAATAATAAAGCAGGGCTGGAGAGATGATTCAGTCAGTAAGTACTTTGTATATAGGTGTGAGGCCCTGAGAGTGACCCCTGGAGCCCCTGAGAGCAACAACCAAAGCCAGGCATGGTGATGCACACATATAATCCCAGCACTTATTGGGGATGATGGAGTCAGGAAGATTCCTAGGGCTCCCTGGACAGCCAGCCTAGCCTAGTCGGCAAACTTTAGGCCAATAAGAAACCCTGTTGCAGAAGACAACAAACAAAAACCAACGTGGATGGCATCTGAGGAAGGACACCAGAGGTTGACTCCTGTCTTCAATGCACACAGGCACACACATGCCCAGGCGCATATGCAATAGCAGTGTAATCACTTTTGGTGCTGCGTGATTTCAGCCCTGGTTATTAAATGCATTTGAACTGGACACATGATAGAAAGCAACAGAAGACTAGCTGTTACGACTTCTGAAGTACATCTGTAATCCCAGCACTCTGCAGGCTGAAGCAGGAAGGAGCATTACAAGCTAGAGAGCAAGCCAGGCTACATAAGGAGATTTCCCCCACCTTTTTTTCCCCTCTGGTAGCTACCTAAATGTCTGTGGTTCTTTCAAGGTTG
The DNA here is from genome assembly GCF_903995425.1 of Onychomys torridus. Lineage (NCBI taxonomy): Eukaryota > Metazoa > Chordata > Mammalia > Rodentia > Cricetidae > Onychomys > Onychomys torridus. The sequence goes on along the minus strand of NC_050445.1, from coordinate 87,313,875 downwards.
TGGGGCAGGGGGGATTTGACACATATAAAAAGCACTTGTCACAGGCTTCGTCGTGGTAAGTACTTGATAAAGTTTAGCAGAATAGCAAGATCAACAGCAGTCACAGCAGCAGGACCTTTACATTAACAGTGGCAGTGGCAGCGGCAGCTGTCTGTAGCGTCCATGGCTGCAGTGCAGGTCACAGTGGCGGGTCTGTAGAGTCAGTCTCCATTAGTTGCCTTAATGGGATTGCCATAGTATTCTCACTCACCTTTGGAATGAAACCAAAACTGGAACAATTTAATTTAAACGATCTTTTAATTTTATATTTATTTTTATCTTATGTGCACGAGTGTTTTGCCTGTCTGTATGTCTGTGTACAATGTACATAGCCGGTGCCAGAGAAGGTTGGAATAGGTCATTGGACCCCCTGGAACTAGAGTATGGATGGTTGTGAGCTGCCATGTAGGTGCTGGGAACCAAGCCTGGGTCCTCCGCAAATGCAACAAGCGCTCTTAATTGTTGAACCCTCCCTCCAGCTCCAATTTAATTTTTAAAAAGTTAACTGGTTTATAAAATGGGGTAAAAAGATGACTACCCCCCTTGTAACTGAATTGGATCTGGTGAAAGTAAGGCAGGCTGGGTATCGGGCCTTAGAGAAGCGTTTGCCTCGTGTTTTTCAGAGCCCATTCTGAGGGATTGCACCATGGGTCAGGGACGTTTGAGCAGAGACCTAGGCATTTGCATGACATTCATGAAATCTTCAGGCAATTTGATGCCAACGGACAGAGCCTTGGAGATCCAAACAAAATTGCACAAGAGAATAACATACCACAAACAGGCCAGGGCTGATTTATTTAGTACCACTTGGAAGCCATTCGAAAGCTGTGTCCATTTTTAACCAGAGGATGTAACTGAAGTAAGAGCTGGCTTATCTACCATCTTCACAACGAGGATCAGTGTAGAATGAAAAAGTTAAAAAAGTAAACAGACCCAGGAAAGATGTGCTGCCTTCCCTGGCCATCTGTACTTCCCATACATTACTAAGACGTATACATCTTTGTACACATATTACATATGTGTTTTAGAGATAATAACATGGAAAAGCGTTTTTAGTTTCAATTTTGAACAGTATTTGTTAGATATTGGGCACAGCTAATAGATAATGTCCATTAAGTTACTGTGGATTATGTCACTTAGGCTTTACCCAAATGTCCTACAAAGAATAGTGTGTGTATGTGTGTGTGTGTGTGTGTGTGTGTGTGTGTGTGTGTGTGTATGTGTGTGTGTAACTTTTTGACATTGAGACTCCATGTTGTCATGTATAAGCTCATACTTGAGAACTGCATAATTGAGTTAGGAAAAAAATTACAGAACGATGCATGTTTTAGGGAACTCTACTTTTGTGTCAGGCTCCTCTCACACTAGCCTGTGGGTGTGTAGGCTGTGGGTGTGTAGGCTGTGGGGCTGTAGACTAGACAAACCTGGAAGGGACTGGTTGACCAGGGACGGGCAATGACATTTCTGTGGGACAGATGCTCAGTTCTAGAGAAGGACTGGAGAGAAATGCATTTGGAAAGGAGAGTACCTCAGTGAAAGCTGAAAACAAAGAAATAAAGGTTGCTCCACCCAGAAAGGCCAGGGTGGTGGTGGTGGCAAGTTAGGAACTCTAAACTTTGACACAGCGAAGGGTTCTCCCAATCCTGGAACTCTCAAGTTGGCTGTGGTTGGCCCAGTGTGCCTCAGGGATTGATGGGAATCACAGAAGAATAGAGCAGCAGAGTCCAGATCTTTTTGTTGTTGTTGTTGAAATTTTTTTATTAAGAATTTTTTATTCATTTTACATACCAATCACAGATCCCCCTCTTCCCTCCTCCCACCCCTCACCCCCCATTCCCTCCTACAACAAGGTAAGGCCTTCCATGGGGAGTCAGCAGAGCCTGGTGCATTCAGTTGAGGCAGGTCCAAGACCCTCCCCCTGCATCAAGGCTGTACAGGGTGTCCCACTACAGGTAATGGGCTCCAAAAAGCCAGCTCATGCACCAGGGATGAATCCTGATCCTACTGCCAGGGGGCACCTTAAGCAGATTAAGCTGCACGACTGTCTCACTTATGCAGAGGGCCTAGTCCAGTCCCATGGAGGCTCCACAGGTGTTGGTCTAGGATTCATGAGTGCCCTCTAGTCTGGTTTGACTGTCTCTTGACTGTCTCTGTGTTTTCCCATCCTGATCTTGATGCCCCTTGCTTCCTTGCTCATAGAATACTTCTCTCTCTTCGCCTGGCAGAGTCCAGATCTTGAAGGACCCTAGGACCACAGGAATCCTCTATGGGGACTTGAGCAAGAGAGTGGCAGGGGACTCGTAAACTGTAAGTTCACACACACACACACACACACACACACACACACACACACACACACACACTTACAAGCTTCAGGTTGATCAAAAGCCAGGAATCTTATAACCTCCCATTACTGGAGAGAGAGAGAAAGAGAGAGAGAGAGATCATCACATTTCAAAATACACAAGTGTTTCCTGCGGAGTGCCATTCTTTGTTATGGAACATTTGTTTACATTGTAAAGATGTTACCTTCTGATTGGTTTAATAAAGAACTGAGTGGTCAATAGCTAGGCAGGAGACATAGGTGGGACTTCTGGGCAGGGAGAGAGGAAGAGGAATGTAGGTACTCCAGAGAAGCCAGGACACACAGAACAAGTCAAAGGTACACAAAGAAAGAAAGAAAGGTGAAAAGCCACGTGGTAGGACATAGATTAAAAAATATGGGTTAATTTAAGTGATAAGAGCTAGTCAGGAACAAGCCTAAGCTATATGCCAAGCTTTCACAATTAATATAAGCCTCCTCCATGTCACTATTTGGGAGCTGGCTGCTGGGACAGAGAAAGACTCCTTACAGTTCTTGCTTCTGTTCCTCTAATGGTGTGCTTCCCTTCAGCCCCCAGAGCCAAGTGTCTCTCTCTTGTACAGCTTTACTCAGGCCTTTTTCAAGTAAACTTATATATATGTTTTATCTTTCCAGACAAATGAAGATTATGATTATTAATCTCTTACAGAAGTAAGTCACCAGGTATTTAACCTTTTTTTCCCCTATGTATTTGAAAACAGACTATCTGAGGTGTAGGGAACAGATAGCAATTGGTTCTCTTTGGCGTGGTTTTTCCTCCCTTGCTCCATTATTCCCGTTCCCTGCTCCTCTCTGCCAAACTCCTACTCTTCTCCCCAACCCCTTCCTCAATCTCTCCCCCTTGGCCTCCTCTTTCATTAAAAGTAGATGTGCTCCTCCTCTGCGGCAGGCGAGGTGGGGTGGGGGGCTGGGGCATAGAGCAAAATGCTGCCATCACTAAAGATCAGAGATCTAGAAGGAAACACTGTGGAGTTTTTAAAGCTTTATTTGTGGCTGACACAGCAAAAGGCCTGAGACACACACACACACACACACACACACACACACCCCGACTTCCAAATGCTGACATTCCTTCGTTATTAAGGGCTATCTGAAGACATCTGCTCATCTGTTGTTTTTATTCTTGCCTATCCTCTAACTCATCCAATGTGCTTTCGAAGCAGTAGCCAAAGTAGCCTTCTGAAAGCATAAGCTACAAGTACACTCCATGAGAAACCCTCTGCTGGTTCCCAATGATGCTGAAAAGGAACAACTTAGTCCTGGACATAAACACACACCCTGCCTGGCCCTGCCTGGCCCTGCCTGGCCCTGCCTTCCTCCCTGCCCCCAAATCCTCCCTTCCCCACAGTGGCCAGTCATTTGAGGCTTAGGTAACTTCCTAGATTCTAGGACCTAGAATGTTCCGAGAATTTACCCGCCAGAAAGACTTTGCACACACATGCCCCGTGCTCTTCACAGGTCTGTGCTTGTCTCTCAGACCTCCCTTCCTGGATGCCATCATTCTTCACCGCTGTTCTCTAACATACAGAATCCATCTTCCTCTAGCATTTACTGCAATCAAAAATGATTGACATTGTCTCTTTCTTTAGAACCTGACTTTCTCTGTCTTGATCACTCCCACATTTCCAGGTACCTAACAGTGCAGGGCACAAAACAGGCCCTCAGCAAACACTCTGACAAGCTGGTCGAGCCTGGCCCACCTGTCAGATGAGCAGCTTGCCTTGGGATACCCACACCCAGGATAGTGTCAGTCATTTCTGGTTGCGTTGAAGTCTGAGAGATGAGCGCAGACCAGTGAAAAGCAGTGGGAACAGCATGTGCAAAGTCTTGGAGGCAGGTAAAATCTCGGAATGTTCTGGATTTACTCATTAGAATCACCAGAGAATGTTAACAAAAAAAGCACAGATTCTAAGACCCAATTTTGAGAATCTTGATTCAGAAGTTTCTAGGAGGGAGCCAGTTTCCTTTCTTCCTCTAGACTCTGATCCAAAGTCAGTTATCTGTGACCCGTTGGGTTACGCCGCCGGTGACGGTCCCCACAGGTAGCTTCTTGCTTTTGCCAGCGTGTTGGATGCTGATGTGGGACGCTACTGAGGCGGCCACTGTAAAGCACCAGGAGGAGCAAACACAGCTAATTCATCTCAGTGTCAAAGGAGGCTAATATGACCCGCAAAACCCTCTCTGTCAGCAGGCGGGTAAGGTGCCTGCGAGCATCTGGCCGAGATTTACCCACTTCCTGCCCCTGAAAGATGCTGTTAGGGGAATCAGGGTTCCTTGCAGTAATCCTCAATCAGCTTGCTCATCAGAGACACTGGGACATGTGGAAACAAGTGGCATTCATCAGAGCCAAATGATAATCTGGAAGAATGCAGATCGTCTCGTTTGAGGGGATCTCTTATTTACATTCCATTCTGTACAGGCAGTCCCATCTAAGGGGCTCTTGGCCGCTTTCTGGAAAATTGCTGAGATTTTTAAAGCCACTTTTGTTCATGGCTGTTAATATAATGGTTTCTCTTGTGGAAGATTTTTTTTTAATGTTTTATATTTTTTTTTTAACCTTGTTTTTGTTTTTCCTTAACTGTCTCGGTGGCTGTCCTGAAATATGACACATTGAGCTGTTTGAGAATGACTAGGAAAAAAAGCACATAATGTTCAGATACACTTTTTTCTAATTTTTTTTTTTTATTGATTGATTCGTTTACTCTGGATGCAGAACTCTGGAGCATAGAGGAATGTGTGTGTGTGTGTGTGTGTGTGTGTGTGTGTGTGTGTGTGTGTATGTGTGTATATATATATATATGGAATAGTAACATATGTATATAATTTACTCATGCTGGGGTTATATTGCAAAAACCCTAAGGGAATCCCTTAGGCATTCATATGAAAAACAAGGAGTTGTTCATACTCTTTGATCCTGCAATTTGACTTCTTAGAATTTACCCAATTACCCTAAGCAAATAAACTTGGATATATACAAATATGTAGCTAGTAAGATGTTCATCGAAGAATGGTTTGTACTTGTAAGAAATGAAAAGAGTTTAGATATGTAACAATTAAGGGCTGGTTACATGAGCTATGAAATTTGTAAACTATAGTTCCTGACAGGGAGTTCTTAAAAATTACGTTGTTCTAGTATATGCAATTACCTCAAAACTAGTCTGATTTTATCAACCAGGAAACACAGGGAGCAGACTGGACGCGGTGATGTGTCATCATGACACTTGGGCATCGGAGGCCAGCGGATGGCTGCAAGTTCAAGGGCAGCCATACCACAGAGTGAGTTCAAAAGCCACACAACAAAACTCTATATCAAAAACAAACAGTAAACCAAAGAACACAGGGCTGGGGATACAGCCCAGGGCAGAGTACTGGCTTCCATGGCCATATCCCTGGGTTTAATGTCCAAACTGCTGAAAGCCATAGAGGGGATATCATAGTATAGAGTTCCTATTTCTGAAGAAAAACCATTCATTGTCATTGCTCTCAGCAGGGAAATAAGGTGAAAAATGTATTTTTCTCTCTAGCTTTGTATGTTGTCTTCAGGTTTGTAGAAAAAATATCTGTATTTCTGAGTAAAGAGCTGCGAAATTCAAAGTTTGAAAATAGCCAGATGGTGGTGGCACGTGCCTTTAATTCCAGCTCCTGGGAGGCAGAGATAGGTAGAGCTCTGAGTTCAAGGCCAGCCTGGTCTACAGAGCAAGTTCCAGGACAGCCAAGTCTACACATAGAGAAACCCTGTCTTGAAAAACCAAAAGAAAAACATTTTTTTTAAAAGATTTATAATGGTGAAGTCTTTTCCCAGTCCAATCCTTCCGACACCCATGCCCCTCTCTGAAAGCACCTAAAATGTTTCATTTCCTATTTATTTTTCAATAATCTACCTCACTGATAATTTTAGATTTATCATTTTGGGGGGTGGGTAGTGTTTGAGGCAGGTTCTCCCAATGTAGCTCTGGCCGTCCTGGAACTTGCTTTATAGACCAGGCTAACCTTGAACTCATAGAGTTTGGCCTGACTCTGCCTCTTGAGTACTGAGACTAAAGGTGTACAGAACCATACCTGGCTTTTATTTCTACTTAAATATATTCTTTTAACTTTTTGCCACAAAAATACCCTGTCATGCACACTGTTTTAGAGCTTGATATAGTCAATAAATGTATATACATTTGTGCTTTCATCTGCGTGGGAGTATATCTGAGGGATACATGTCAAAAAGTAGAATTTCTGAGTCAACGTAAATGTACATTTGTAACATGAAAAAAACATGATTGCCCCACCCAAATTAAAAAAAATTCTTTTCATAGTTTTTCACCAGTACTTTAATGGTTTGATTTTTAAGAAAGGAAGGAAGGAAGGAAGGAAGGAAGGAAGGAAGGAAGGAAGAAGGAAGGAAAACAAAAGCTACAACAACAAAAAACATTTCTCTTCAGATTTATCTTAATTTATCTAGCTTTGATAGACACTTACTAAGGACATAAATGCTTTCAAATGCTCAAGCCTCCCTTACATGGAAATTCAGGGGCCTCTTATCCCCATCTGTCAGGTCACAGGATCTAGATGCAGATAAGGGCAGCCTGCACAGTTTCGCTTACACAGGGGTGAATACCATAGCAAGAGCTGAGCTGTTCTCTTCAGGGGTACGGCTTTCAGAGCCTGCTGAAGAGAAGAGGCGAAGCTTGGGAGCTCACCTTCCACCTTTAAGAGACTGTTTTTTCATTCCAGGAAAAACTGCATTTGCTGGCTGGATTTTCATTCTTATGTTTTGTGAGCTGGTTAAATAAGCCCCAAGAGACTCCCCCTGGTGATCTAGAGTATGTGGGTGGGGGCTGCACAGAGTTGGACCCGGCCACGGGAGGGCATTAGAAAAGAATGCAGTTTATTCCTGCACAGATTCTGGGGACTGGCTACTCCCGTCCGGCGCAGCAGCTGGACTGAAATGTCAGGTGGATTTGTACAGCTGACTCAAGTTGCCGAAAAGGGAGTCATGTAGTAGTTCCACAACTTGACTCTGCCCAGAAAACTTTGCTTAATATAGATCCCACATGAGCTGAGCCGTAGTCACTCCTAACAAACTCGACAAACACCATTGAGGGAGAATATATCTCAAGGGTGGGTTGACCTGGGATTATTCATTAACTTGAAGACATTGAGGTTTTTGCATACTGATTTTTTTTTTAATCATCTTGGATTATTTCTTCTTTTCTGGTGATCTAGAAACAAATAGAAAAAGTAAACCATGTCGGAGCACAGCAGAAATTCAGATCAAGAAGATACCCTCAGTGAGGAGCTTAATGAAGATGAGATCTTGGCCAACTTGTCCCCTGAAGAGCTGAAGGAGCTGCAGTCGGAAATGGAAGTCATGGCCCCTGACCCCCACCTACCTGTAGGCATGATCCAAAGAGATCAAACCAACAAGGCACCTACAGGAAACTTCAACCATAAGTCTCTCGTTGATTACATGTATCTGCAAAAGGCTTCTAGACGCATGCTGGAGGATGAACGAGTTCCTGTCAGTTTTGTGCAGTCGGAGGTAACCAGGGATCTGTGTGGGACACAAATGGCTGCCGGGACTGGGCTGGCAGGGGCTGTTTTGCAATGGTGATTTCTCAAGACTACAGAATGTGGTTCTGTTTTGGATTCTACTACATCTAAATTAAATCATAATATCAAGTCCTACCCCATACTATAACTTTCTGAAGGATGCTATAATTGCAAGGGGGTAAGTTGATGACTTTTTGCCAGTGTCTCTCTTTCAACACTGACACTGGAGCCCCTGTGTGGAGTCCATGGTCTGTAGCCATGATATGTAATGCTTTAACTCATAACCCAGAAGCAGCTGTTCGGACTTTTTTGGCTTCTCCCTTTGAGAATCTCATCAAAACCTCTACTCCCCCTTTCTCTAGCCTGCTTGTGCACACACAATATTTCACATATAGTGTCAAAGACTCCCCGGTTCTGAGGAAATCTGCCCATACACACTAAACCAAACCTAAGACTGAGAAGGTGAGCATACTGTCCATTGAGCACCAGTGATGATGTTTAGAAATTGATGGCTAAGAAGCTGTTTTAAAGAGAGTCCTTTCTTGATATATTAAAAACTAGAACTGCCATGAACTTTACAAACCTACTATATATAAAGCACAATTAAATTTTTAATTACATTTTGTTATTAGTGTGGGGGTGGGTGTGGGTGTGGGTGTGGGTAGGTGTGGGTGTTTATAGTTCAGCTTTGGTGGCAATTGCCTTTACCTGCCGAGCCATCTTGATGGTCCTAAAGCACAGATTTTAATGTTGCACTTACAAATGATTTGGGGAAAAAGAAGACAGATTTCCTAAGTACGATTTCTTCAGACCCACCTGCTAGATACAGGTGTGATATCTTATCACATTGCTGTCACACTGGTGTGATGAAAGGAAGGAGTGAACATCAACACCATCTGAACTCCAGGAAATAAATCCCTGGCTTGATCAGGCTAGAGCTCACCATGTGATTTGCAGACTTCTTAGAATTGCAGGTCTGTGGGTTCGAAGACAATCCCACCTGAACACCCACTTTAGGAGGGATGCAGAACCAGTGGGTTTTGTTTTGTTTTGTTTTTTTTGTTTTTTCTTTCCTGGTGTACATTAAACAGTTGATGATTGGACTCCCCCTGCTGGGAAGGATGGGGAATGCGATGGTGCAGGTTGTAGGAGGAAGTTTAAGGACTACGTTGTCGACTCCTTCAACGTATCATCAGCATTAAGTTCTTGCTCAGACTACTGTGTGTCAAACTTCTCCAAGCTTTCAGAATTACACCTATAAGATACACAGATGGGTGCAAAGTGTAGTAATCGATGCACAAGAATCTAGTAAACACTGACCTGAAAGACTGTCTTTTCCCTTCCCAGACAGAGCAAAGAGTTGTAAATCTCACCCTAATCCTGTTCCATTTTAAGGCTGGCTCTTCCTTCAGAGATTAATGACAGTAGAAAACATTGGCGTTTTGGTCGGAGGCAGGTTCAAAAGCAAGGTTTTAGAAACACACTCTAGCTTCTCCACTACTCTCTCTTCCCTGCACCATGTCATATTCTCAGGAACCGCCATGTGCCTGTCCATGAAAGCAGTGGATACTTTAGGAGGGCTGGTTACCTGTAGCATACAGGGAAATGCTTTTCTAACACAGTGCTGTTGAGTGCAAACACTTCTGCTCAACTACACACAAAGGCTTTGGGACATGGACTTTAAAATCTGTATCATCAAGCTATTCCAACTATGTTTTAACACTATTTTTTAAAATATAGACTCTGAAAGCAAAATTAACTAGGTTTTGTTTTAATGCACTTGTGTATCCTCAGGGACTATATCCTTGAATTCTACCAATTGTGAATTGAAAACACTAAAAAAAGTTTTTTCTTGTTTTGTTTTGCCATGTGGACCGGATATATACAGACTTTTTTTCCATTTTTTGAACAATACAGCATCCCTGTTTACATTACTTGTATAATAGACATTAGGTGGTCTAGAGACAATGTAAAATACTGCTTGTGTGGGTTAGGGGTGTGTAGGTTCTATATGTATATGTGTGTCTATACATGTATATGTATGTATATATATCTCATATATATGAGGGACTTAAGCACCCATGAATTTTAATGTTCCAGGAGCCAATTCCCAAAGAACCCAACAGATGAGTGTCTGTCTGGAAGGAGAGAGCACAGCCCCAAGTGTGTTTCTACAAAAGTCCATCCTTATTTAGTTGTATTTGCTTATCACGGGGTCTTCTGTATCAGAAAGACAAGGCAAACTTAAGACCTAAGCCACACAGTATAAACACTGGACAATAGCAGACCCTTCCTCAGTTGTCCCAGGGGTCACCTTCCTGACTCAGGAGAAACAAACAAGCAAAAAACAGGAATTCGGTAATAATTCCAGAAGATTTTTCCCTATACATATATAAATTGAATGATATTATACACAAGATTTACTAATGAGTTTTTTCACTTACAATGGTTTTAAGTTTTTATTTGTTTCAATTTTGAGATAGGGTCTCTCTATGTAGGCTTGGCTAGTCAAGAACTCACTATTTAGACCAGGGTGGCCCAGGACCCAGAGATCTGCCTGCCTCTGCCTCCTGAATTGGGAGGTTAAAGGTATGTGCCACCATGCCTGGCTTCATTTAAGTTTTTAAAAATCTTTTATGTATATATGTGTGTGGATGTGTGCATGTTTGTAAGTGTGTGTGTGTGTGTGTGTGTGTGTGTGTGTGTGTGTGTGTGTGTGTGTGTGAGAGAGAGAGAGAGAGAGAGAGAGAGAGAGAGAGAGAGAGCCTCAGGTGTCAGTCCTCAGCATTCATCTTGTTTATGTCAGGGTCTCTTATTCACATATGCCGGGCTAGCTGGCCCATGAGCCTCCAGAAGTTCTTATGTCTCTATCTCCCATCTTTCATCTTACTTCATGTGGGCACTGGAGATTTGAACTCAAGTCCTCAGATCCTCAGGCTTGTGGAGCAAGTACTTTACCCATTGAACCATCTCCCCATCCCTGAAAATGTTCTATTTTGTTTTGTTTTGTTTGAAACGAGGTTTCTGACAGGGTATCTTTGTGTAGCATTGGCTGTCCTGGAACTCGCTCTGTAGACCAGGCTGGCCTTGAACTCACAGAGATCCACCTGCCTCTGACTCCCAAGTGCTGGGATTAAAGGCGTGAGCCACCACCACCCAGCTTAAAATATTTTTTAAAAATTTGTTTTTATTTTTAATTGTGTGTTCGTTCGAGGAGCCTGGGTGTGTGAAATCAGTGTTAGTGTATTTGCGTATAGTGCCTGAGGAGTCCAGAAGAGGGTATCAAATCACTGGAGCTGGAGTTAGGAGCAGCTGTAAGTAGCCAGACATGGGTGGGTTTGGGGAACCAAGCTCAGGTCCTCCCGAAGAGCAGCAAATATTCTTAACTGCTGAGCCATATGTATTCTGACTGTCATATACCTGTCTTCTAGGAAAACACTCAAAAACATCATGAAGTAAGAGACAAAGGCATTAAAAACATGCCCCAGTTTTTAAAAGAAAAGCTTAATAGTGAAATAGTTGCAAATAAAAGAGAATCTAATGGGGGCAATAATATACAAGAAACAGAAGATGATGATGAAGAAGATGAAGAGGAGGAAGATGAAGAGGATGATGAAGATGAAGAGGATGATGAAGATGAAGATGAAAAAGCCAATGAAAAAAATGAAGCAAAGGAACAAACCCAGAGCAATCCAGGCGTCTGTCAGCAGCTGACTACCAAAGCACTAGACGAACAAAAAGACAGACCAGAGACCAAAGAAAAACTTGAAAAGAAAATAGCCAAATTAGACCCTAAGAAGTTAGCTCTCGACACCAGTTTTCTGAAGGTAAGTGCAAGGCCTTCAGGGAACCAGACAGACCTGGATGGAAGCTTGAGACGTGTGAGACAGAACGACCCTGACATGAAGGAGCTCAACCTGAACAACATTGAAAATATCCCCAAAGAAATGTTACTGGACTTTGTCAATGCGATGAAGAAGAACAAACACATCAAAAGCTTTAGTCTGGCTAACGTCGGTGCGGACGAGAGTGTAGCGTTTGCCTTGGCCAACATGCTGCGGGAAAACAGGAGCATCACCACGCTTAATATCGAGTCCAACTTCATCACAGGGAAGGGCATCGTGGCCATCATGAGGTGCCTCCAGTTTAACGAGACTCTCACCGAGCTGCGTTTTCACAACCAGAGGCATATGCTGGGCCACCACGCCGAAATGGAAATATCAAGGCTTTTGAAGGCCAACAACACTCTGCTGAAGATGGGCTACCATTTCGAGCTTCCAGGCCCCAGAATGGTGGTGACGAATCTGCTTACCAGGAACCAGGATAAACGGAGGCAGAAAAGACAAGAGGAGCAGCAGCAGCAGCAACTTAAAGAGCAGAGAAAGCTGATAGCTATGTTGGAGAATGGGTTGGGGCTGCCCCCTGGGATGTGGGAGAGGTTGGGAGGACCCATGCCCGATCCCAGAATGCAGGAGTTTTTCCAGCCTTCATCCGGACGGCCTCTCGCGGCTCAGGAAGTCCCCTTTGGTGGAAGAAAGGAAACGATGAAAAGTCCACCGCAACCTCCACAGTGCATGACCGACCCTGACTCCTTCAGGGTGGTGAAGCTGAAGAGAATTCAGCGCAAATCTCGGATGCCGGAAGCCAGAGAGGCACAGGAGAAAACCAACCTCAAAGATGTCATCAAGACGCTCAAGCCGGTGCCGAGAAATAGGCCGCCCCCGCTGGTGGAAATCACTCCCAGAGACCAGCTCTTGAATGACATCCGACACAGCAATGTTGCTTACCTAAAACCGGTAAGGAACAGGTGGGGGGAAATACGAGTATTTCCCACTTCCCCTTCTTCTCTCTCTCTCGTTTATATTGTATTTATTTTTGAGACAGACTCTCATGTATCTCAGGCTGACTTGAAACTGCTAGGTAGCTGAGGGTGATGTACCCTACCATGCCTGGCTTATGTGGGCTGGGGGTTGAATCCAGGGCTTTGTACATGCTAGGCAAGTGCACTATTGGATGAGCTATATCCCCAGCCCTGTTAGTTTAATGCAACAGGGTCTTAACTATTGGTAGGCAAAGGAAAACACCAATAGAGTTAAATTACTAGTTACTCTTAAGAATAGACCCCATATGCTCTGTGATGATAATGCTTGCAGCTAAGGTTTATTGAGCGCTTGACTCATGCAATCATCCAAATTCTAAAAGGTTGGCACAATTACTCTCCCCAGTTTGTGAAGGACACACAGATGCTTTGGGGGGTTACTAACATGTCTGGCAGTTACCACCAGGAAGTGCTGGCACTGGTGTTTTGAGGTATTAAGCTTTTATTTAGTGTGTTATTTTTGAATCCTTGGTGTGCATATGTAAAGTCAGACCATTCTAGGCACATAGAACTGAGAATTAGAGACTCCAGGAGCCTTCTAGAAGGAACAAATGAGGGGGAAACAAAGCTAAGCCTCGTTTCTAAGAAGTTGGAATAAAAGCTACAGGGAATCAGTTCTTTATCAGAAGATGAAGCTAGACCATCTGCAAATACATTTCTGTTTGCTTTTTCAGGCAGCCAAACAGCAAACCTCAGGTTACCATCTTCATGAGCCAGTGGAGTTTAAAATACCTCAGTTTTTAATATTCATGGAGTCTCTATGGAATTCTGTGATAAAGCTGACTAGTAGCTGGCTGTATTCCATAAACTTAAGTTGCAGAAATGAATTTTTTTGGCCATTATTACAGTAATAGTTATACAGGCTGAAGGATCAATGCCCATAGGCAATATTGATTAATGCTTGGCTGCCATTTAAGAAAAATATTGCCTACAACTGAGCTAAGAGATTGTGTTGACAACATAGTCAATACATTATTTCATCATAGAGATTCACTTTTTTTTCCGCATGTGAAAAGCAAATATCTATGTGAGTCTGTGGGGTTTTTTTTTTTTCAGTTTTGCTGAGCTTTCTAATCTCAAGGTAACTGCTAGCATACACATATTTGTATAGGGATATCTTGAATTCCCAATCTTCTAGAAATGTATTGTCCTTGTCCCATTTTCTCCATCAAAGATGGTTTTCACAGGTTTCACCTGTGATTTGGAGAGCACTGGTTTGGTCCTGGGACAGGTGTCAGGGGAGAATTCTAGAAGTCCTCTGCCTGCCTTTGGGCAGGACAGAAGACTGTCTCCACCTGCTCTTCCTGGGGCAGCCAGACCTCCGCTGGGGTAGGTGAGGATGCTGGCTGTGAAAACTGTCACTTTGAAGTTATGGATGGACAATATTCAAGCTGTCTTGATGCTATACAGTCAGAAAATAGCAGACTAAAGGGAACAAGAGTTTTAAAATCCATGTTGAAGGGAGAGGCATTCAGGTGACCAGCTGAGCAAACCTCTAGCCTCTGGAAGGAAGGAATGTTCCATTGAGACTATCCCATTCCATCTGCTCACTGACATTACTGTAGTAACTGTTCCTTTCAGTGTGGAGGAAGGGACAGGGGATTCCAGTGAATAAATTGGGTACAGGCTGAACCTTGTGGAGCTTACAAAGTGTGTATGCACAGGTTATCTTGCCTATTCATGCTCATGTGGAGGCCAGAGGTCAACATCAGATGTCTTTTCCTATTGCTCTCCACCTTACTCATTTTTATGTGTATGAATGTTTTGCCTATATGTATATCTATGCACTACTCAAAACTTGATGGCCAGAAAAGGGCTCCTGATCCCCTGGAATTGGAGTTACAGAGAGTTGTGATCCACCTGATATGGGTGCTGAAAACTGAACCTGGGTCCTCTGGAAGAATAGCCTGTGTTTTTAAACATTGAGCTAACTCTCCAGGTACTCAACATCAATTTTTTGAGACCCATCTACTGAATGTAGAGCTTGATATTTTAGGTAGGCCATCTAGCCAATGAGCCCCTTGGATCTGCCTATTTCTGCCCCTACCCTAGCACTGGGGCTACAGGTAGTGTACCACCACACCCAGCATTTTATGTGGGTCCTGGGGATCTGAACTCAGATCCTCAAGCTTGCATGTATGCACAGTATACACTTTATACTCCAAGCTGGCTCCCTAACATCATTCTTCTTAAAAAGAAACTAAGAAGGAAAATCCTTTGTGAGTGGCAGCCTTGCTTATTGACTTCTGCTTTGAAATGGCTTTGTGCCTTCCGGTTGCTGACAGGTCCTCTTGCCTTCAGTTGCCCGGCGGGGGCTGCAATGGCTATCTTTTTCCACGCCCCTCAGCTACAGAATGCCCTATGACGTTTTCTATTTAGTCCTACAAAGTACTCTGTGAGGACAAGGTGTAAGCACATCACTCCACTGTTGGATATACTTGACTAATGTCCACTTGTAAGAATAAAAAAAGAAAGGTGGAGTGGGTGCCTTTTGGTGGGCCCTGCCGAGGTGTGGCCCTGCCACTAAGCAAACACTCCACTCGAAACAGCCTTAGTGCAGGAGGTTTATCGGGGGAGCAGGAAGGAGAAAGTGAAAGAGAGAGAGGTCATGTCGAAGTGGGGACTTGAGAGAGAGGCAGGCAGACAGACAGACAGAGAGACAGGGAAGAAACAAGAGGAAGAAGAGAAGCAAGACAGCAGCAAGTAGCAAGAGAGCAAGCTGTGCCCGGCGGGCATTTGTAAGGGGTGCATGTCGCATAGCTGATGGTAGAAAGGCACCTGGTGACAGGTGACCTAACTGCTTTGGCGGCAGAGGCAGGCTACTGCCGAGCTGGAAACTAACATTCCTCCCTTTTGTTTATTATTAAAAGGTGAGGAAATAGGAAAGGGTAGCAGGTAAGACAAGAATGGGGCACCGTGTTCTCTAGACTGCTTCCTGTTGTATGGGTGCATCTTTGGGGAACCTGAGAAAGACGGGGTGCTGGCCAAGTCCTGGATAGCTGGCTGTTTCACCTGCTGTCCCGGCTCTGTGGGACCATCTTCAGCAGTGCTAGGAGCTAGGAAGGTGCGGGCCTAGTTGGAGCAGTCTGTGAGGTTGGACCATTTGGGGGCAGCCATTTTCAACCTGTCCGGAATGCAGATTTTGAGGGGACCTGCATGATGATGGCAGAGCAGAAGATAAAGTTAAGAAGTTTAGGAGGAAATTTTTTCTTAGATCTTGGTCATTGACGGGGGGTCCCCAAGACCAGGAAAAGGTGGGGGAGATCCCACCCTCAGGAACAGGAAGTAGGTGGGGAAATTTAGACTGTTGATTGACAGTACTTATCTGGAGTCCATTTGATGATCTGTTTGACGTGGATCCAAGTTGACTTCCTGGAGCTTACAAGAATTGAGTTCACAAAAAGAGGAAAGTTTTAGACACATTAGCATTCCCACTGTTTGTAATCTGCACTGAAATCCACACTGTAGGATAGGCAGTAGACTCACTCCTTTGAGTCATAGGGGACCCAAAATTGAACTGGTTCAGAGTATGAACACTCTTTCCTCTATCCACGGATATAGATGAGACAGATGTTCTTAGCACAATGAGAATCACTTTAAATCTGTCCTTAGAAGACAACCAGAGGGGATTTGAAATCTTGAGCTTGTGACTATGATAATAGAAGTGGTACTCTGCCAGAGCTAGATTATTAGCTTATCAGAATTCCATTGATTAATGTTAAGACTATGGCCTTTTGGAGTCTTAATACAACAGTGGAGTAGTGAGAGAAACAAATCTGAAACATATTTCATTTTTATACACATTAGATCTCTTTTTTATCAGCACTTAAGCTTTTTCTTCCTCAGACCTCTATAACTTGCATTTATACACCTTAAGTCACTTTCTTATCAATATTTAAGCTTTCATATCCTCAGACCTTTATAACTTGTATTTATACACCTTAGACCCTAAAACATTTTCTTAGATCCTCACAACGTAAGCTTTCCTACCTTCACGGAAACTTCACACTTTTTTCTCTATCCAATCATCTACCAGGAGACACAGGCGGTTGATTACTGAGAGCAGTCATTGTAAAGCGAGTTCCTTTCAATAAAGGGATAGTGAAAAGTTACATGGAAGTCAGTTCTGTGAGTTTATCTCTTTTCTGAGTCTGGTGCCTAGCAAAACTGTGACTAGACCTAGCAGTAGCTCTAGGAAAGTGAGGCCTGTGGCCTGAATTTTACACGCGAAGAGAACTGAGACGGCTGCTGAAGCCTCAGCTGCTGCTGTTAAAACGACCAACCCGGGGCTGCAGAGATGGCTCAGAGGTTAAGAGTACCGACTGCTCTTCCAGAGGTCCTGAGTTCAATCCCCAGCACCCACATGGTGGCTCACAACCACCTGTAATGAGATCTGGTGCCCTCTTCTGTATACATAATAAATAAATACATCTTTAAGGGGGAAAAAAGCGACCAACCCCTCACTAGCCAAGTCATCAAATACCATCAGAGTTCTGAGATGGATAAATTTCACCCAAGTGAGCAGGAGTGCAGAGCAAGCAGCGTCTGAAACTATTAAAAATGACAGAGACTTACTGGCCGCCTAGACAGCTACCCCATGCTCCTCTGTGATTGCTGGGGACAGAGGTCTCAGGGCAGCATCAGTCTTGGGCTACCAGACCCAGAAGATTTGCCAGACTTTCCTGTGGAGTAGGAACTCGTTGGGTGAAGGAGGGGAGGCTGGGAAGCCAGCCTACCTTGTCTAGGCAGAGTGGGGCAATTGATCCCCCCCACACACACCCTGTCCTGACAGTCCTGACTGTCTACAGTCTGGACAGGGGCTTGGCAGCCGTTGAGGTGAAAGGCAGGGTTTTTTTGTTTTTTGTTTTTTGTGGGTTTTGCTGGTGTTGCCACATTTAAAGCAGTGTCCAAGTGGAGGTTCTTCTGTGCCCATCCATCTTCTTTGGAGGAGATAGGGGTGCTGCTGGGAGCTGGCGCACCTCTCTATCATGAAAAGCTTTTTTTTTAAAAAAAAAAAAAAACACTTTAAAGGCCGTACTCTGCATAGGCTCCCACTGCTCTGTTCTGTGTCTTCTTTCCCCTGGATGAATGTCTGCTTTAAAGCCAGATCATAAAGCAATCTTTTCAAAGTGTTTCAGGTTTTTTTTTTTAAGCTTCTCTTTTGAAATTATATTGATTGACAGACACTCAAAAACCAGCGCAAAGACTTCTTACCTCCACACATCACGTGCTCCCTATCTGCTGTCATTACTGAAATTGCAGTGCATGCAGCTGTACGTGAGTGAGCCCGAGGCACGTGGCTCCTTGGAAGTAATGATGGTCTGTTTTGCCCCTCCTGTGGCCAGCTGCTGCAAACACTGCCAGCTGCAAGGTGCTTCCTCCTACTGGAGGAAGAGAAGCACCGCACAGCTCCATCTTAGACTCAGTGAAATGCCAGGAGCACCAGCAGTGGTAATACCATGACGGCTGGCACAAAGGTGTGTTTGTCTTTGGTCAGTCAAACAAGACCTCACCAGGTTCGTTTTACAAAAGAGAAATGAAAGTTTTTGTGGATTTGGGGCAACAATGAGGTAAAAATTTATACATAATTTTGATGTCTTGTGGGTTTTTTTAAGCTAATATCCCTGTCCTGGTTGGGTGGCTTGTTTGTTTGTTTGTTTGTTTGTTTGTTTGTTCATTCATTCATTCATTCATTCATTCATTGTCAACTTGGCACAAGCTAGAGTCATTTGAGAAGAGGGAAACTCAGTTGAGAAAATGCCCCAGCAGTCTGGTCTGTGGGCAAGCCTTTGGGGTATTTTCTTGATTAATGATTAGATTGATGTGGGAGGTTCCAGCCCACTGTGGGTGGTGCCATCCCTAAGCATGTGGTCCTAGGTTGTATATATTTAAAGAAAGAAAGAGAGAGAGAGAGAGAGAGAGAGAGAGAGAGAGGAGGGAGGGAGGGAGGGAGAGAGAGAGAGAGAGAGAGAGAGAGAGAGAGAGAGAGAGAGAAAGAAAGAAAGAAAGAAAGAAAGAAAGAAAGAAAGAAAGAAAGAAAGAAAGAAAGTCAACTGGATAAGCTGTGGGGAGCAAGCCAGTAAGCAGCACTCTTCCATGGCCTCTGCATCAGCTCCTGCCCTGATTTCTCTCAGTGATGCAGTCAAAAGTTGTAAAGTGAAATAAATCCTTTCCTCCTCAAGCAGATTTGGTTGTGATATTTATCACAGCAATAGAAACCTAACAAAGACAACTTCTAAAATTAGAATATTGGATGTTCAAAAACGCACCTGGCAATCATTTGTTCTTGGAAAACTTTAAAACAGACTATTTCCCTCTCAGACTTAGAAATAGTATTTTTATGAATTATTAAACCTATCCCCCAAATCAGCTTATATTTTTAATTTTTTTTTAATTTAATGCTTAATCTCTCAGTACCACATACTCCTGGCCTGGGATTCCTAAATGGAGTCAACAGTAAAGAATAAAGGAAAACATAGACACTTTGCTCAAATGCTTATACATTTCAGTTTGAGAGAAATTTCCTCTCTGGGTCACAGCTTGAAAACTGGCAGTTGTAAACCAGACTTTAGGCCTACTTTAATTGGGCTAGGCATTAGTTTGTCAGTTTTAAATGTCATAGAAAACATTCAAATATTTGGTACCACTGAAATATTAGATCTGGCCATGCAAAGTATGCATGTGTGTGGCATAAGTGGCGTGTGTGTCTGTGAGTGCACGTGTGTGTGCCTGAGTGAATGTGTGTGTGTGTGTGTGTGTGTGTGTGTGTGTGTGTGTGTGTGTGTGTGTGTGTGTCTACTCAGAGCTTTGCACATGCTAGACAAATGCTCTCCAGCCAGCTAGCTGCTTCTGCATTGTGGCCTCTGTGGGGCTGAGAAATAGCCTCTCTGGTTTTTCTCCCACACTTGCTGCCTTCCTACTACCTTGCTTTATTCACATTTATTGTTCCCGGAAGAAGTTTTTAGTTTGCTCTCGTTTTTAATGTCTTGTTTCTTAGATAACAACCAGCTCATTTTCCTAGAGTAACTGTCAATCACTTTGATGCCAGCACAAAGCAAGGCTCCCCCCTCCCTTACCAATGCATCGTTTTCTTTAATCTATCTTAAAATTTTTGCAATTCATTTACCACCTACCATTCTAGAGAATCTTTGCACCTTTCACTGAAATAAGTTTCCCATTCTCAGCCACTGCTTAATTTTCACCAGAGCTAAGTGCCTGTGGAGCAAAGCCAAGTTCTTGTGCCCGACAAGGTGACTATAATATCCACTCCACTTCACTTTGGACTCACCTGCACATCTAGACTCTTCCTAGCCAAGTCAGCAATGGAGCAGCATTGCCAAGCTTCCTGAGATCTCAGTTTGATAACATCACGTGCGGCCCTGGCTCACCAGAGCCTCGTGGGCACATGAGCAGTGGCAGAGTTGAAGATGATAGATGTGAGCATTCATCTCTGTCTCTGCCCACACTTGGCTTCATTTGTAAAATCTTCCTTCTTTTTCCCCAGGTTCTCTGATTTCTGTCCTTTTGGGAATTTCTTTCCCCATCTTCCCTCTTTTGCGTCAGTCAAAGGCCAGCCCTCTGACTTCCCCTCCCCTTTGAGTAACCAGGCTTTTCCTTCAGCCCGTTCCCAAACCAGGCAGGCTTCTCTGCGTAGGTCTTACCATGTCGCTTCTCATGCAGTGGCCTTTGGTGGGTCCACCTCTCGCACACTCTTCTTCAAAAATCTTGGACTTACCTCCAAGTTTGGCTCAGGTGTACCCAAATACACTTAAAAACAACTAAACTAACAAGTTAAGCGGAAAGGAACCCCTAGTAATAACAGGAATTGATTTTCTCCTGTTTGTGACTTCGATATTTTAGCCTTTAATTAAATTCATTGCTGCTGTTGCAGACAGAATCTTAAGTAGTCCAGGCCTGGTCTTGAACTCCTTCTTCCATCTCTGAAGTCGGCCACACCCAGCTCAAGTTTGAGCTTTTGTAACATCCGATCAGTCTTTTCCTTGGTGGTTTCTGCTTACCCTGCTATGACATCTCTAAGGACAACCTAGCATGTCTGCTTCTTTCCTTGCAACTCTAATAGACCCAGGTGTCTCACCAAATGTTTGCTGCAGTGGATGAATTAAAGGGTTAAATTTTCCAAAATAAGCATGCTACAATGCTACAGGATGCCTGATTTACTATTCTTTTCCAAGCAGTTAACGATTATCTAGTGACTCAACCCTTTGTCCTGTGGTCTGAGTTGCCAGCTTGGTCCTATTTGGAACATGGTATTATGAGTCTGGTTCCTATGGTGGGCCAATGCTACATTTTGCTTTTTTTTTTTTTTTTAATTTTTTTTAGATTTATTTATTTTTATGTTATGTGTGTGCATGTTTTGCCTGCTTGTTTGTATGTGCACTGTGTGTGTGCCTATTGCCTACAGAGGTCAGAGAGGATATCAGATCCCCTGGAACTGGAGTTTCCGGTGGCTATGAGTCACCATGTGGGTACTGGGAACAGAACCTTTTCTTCTGCGTAAGCAACAGGTGCCCCACACCTGTTTTGCTTTTTTAAATATTATTTTAGAACCTCCACATGTGTGTACAAACATATACAAAGACCAGACCATTTAAGCTATTTGTTGCAGCTTACAAATTATTCAATATATACTCCATGTATTTTTGTCTCATTGCTCTTAATTATTGTTTTCCATGGGTAACACAGGCCACACCCTTCCTGTTGAAATCTCCACCAGAGGTGGAGAGGGTCAGAGGCACATGTGGACTCCCCTTGGCCTGAAAGGGGTATCCAGTGTCCCCTCTGGAGGGCAGGGCACAGTGAAACATTCCAATCCAGAGAACACGGACAAAGGACTGACTGTAAAGGAACCACAGAGCTCCCACAAGGTCGAATCACACTGACAGATGCACATGGGCAGGGAAGATGAAATGGGCTCAGCTGTTAACAAATTCCAAGTGTTTTCTCAATGCATCAGCATCTTCTGGAAAGTGCACACTTGACGGACAAGTCACCTGCTAAGATAGAGCACCACTTAAAACCCTTTAAGAACTTCAGCTGTTGCTATGCGACGGAAGCTGGGTGTAGAATTTAGAGTTGGACTGATGTGTGTCTTTTGCAGTTTTTTTTTTTTTTTTTGTACTTGTGAAGCTTACCAAAATATATTTTTTTTATTTTTTACTTTTAATATATTTTATTTTAAAATTTTATTGTACATCATGTGTACATCAATGTGCTTCAAGGAGGATAGAGGTGTGTGTGTGTGTGTGTGTGTGTGTGTGTGTGTGTGTGTGTAAGCACATTTTCATGTCAGAGGCCAACCTCAGGAGTCATTCTTTGGGTGCTATTCACCTTGTCTTGTGAAACAGGGTGTCTCAGCCTGATAAGCTTGACAGCAGTCAAGGGCGGCTGGCCAGGAACCCCTGAGATCACTGTCTACCTCCCCAGTGCTGAGACAACAAGCAGGTGCCATCACACTTGGCTTTTTTATGTGGCTGTGGAGATCTAACTCATTTGCCACACAAGCACTTTGCTTTTTTTATTTTATTTTTCATTTATTTTACATACTGACCACAGTTTCCCCTCCCTCCTCACCTCCCATACCTTCCCCTCACCTCTCTTCAACCCTCCCCCATCCACTCCTCCTCCATCTCCATTAAGAAAGGGGCAGGCCTCCTATGGGAGTCAACAAAGCATGGCACATCAACTTGAGGCAGGACCAAGCTCCTCCCCCTGCATCAAGGTTGGGCAAGGCAGCCCAGCTTGGGGATTGGGTTCCCAAAAGCCAGCTCTGTGTGACAGGGACAGGTCCTGATCCCACTGCTAGAAGCTCCACAAGCAGACCAAGCTACAAAACTGTCACACACATGCAGAGGGCCTAGGTTGGTCCCATGCAGGCTCCACAGCTGTTGGTCCAGAGTCAGTGAGTTCCCACAAGCTCAGGTCAGCTGTCTCTGTGAGTTCCCACCAGCACTTTACTAATGAAGCTATCTCCTCAGCCCGTAGAACACACACACACACACACACACACACACACACACACACACACACAATTTCATTATATATATATATATATATATATATATATATATATATTATATTAGTGTGGGGGGGGGTGTATGTGTACGTGAGTGTGGGTGCCTGCAGAGGCCAAAAGAGGGTGTCAGATGCTCTGGAGCTGGAGTTAGGCTGAACTGCCTAACATGGGTGCTGGGAAGTGAATTCTGATCCTCTGCAAGAGCTGTTCTCCACAGCATAGCCATCTTACCAGCAGTTCCAGCTGTGTGACCTCAGGGAAGTCACTGTCTTCTCAGAGCCCGTACCCTCCTTGCAAGGCTGAGGTAGGACACAGTGAGATAATGTTTTAGACTCACCCCCATTATGTAGCTTGATCATTTACACTATGGACTGGAAATTCTTACTGTCATTTTTAGAGCTGAGGAAAATGATGCTCAGCACCCACCAACCAGCTAGTAAATGCTGGTACCAGGCTCTACACTTCTCGTTTCTATGATCTACTTCACCACAGGCTCACAGATCTTAGAATAACCCATGACACTGGTCAATGCCCAATAATAGTGGCTTTGGTTGGCTTGCCTTTATCATAATTTTGGAGAGTTCTGTTGCCAACATTTCTAATGCCTTCTGCATCCTCCAAGACATGTAAGTTTTATGATTTTCTTTCTTTCTTTTTTTTTTCTTTTTTTTGGCTGCAAAGCCCTTAAACTTCCAGAATTCATGTTCTCTCCTTCAAATGCTTAAACCACAGGTGCAGCTGCCAAAGGAACTGGCCTGAGAGGCAGCAGGATCATCTAGGAGAACAAGATGTGAGCTGGAGGCTGTCTCACTAACAGTGCAGGTGACCAACTGGGAACGTGGCTCCATCCAGGCTGGGGATTGTTTGGGCCGTGAGGAGAAGGGTATGGAGTCTCAGCGTTCAGAGGCAATAGGTTCCAGCTCTAAGAGTTTGACTGAGTTGGGTGAAACTTGTAGAGTAATGCTTCTAGAAGCAGAAGTTAACAAATTTGGTACACACTTAACTGTTGCTTTCTTCTGGTAAATCACAATAAATCTGACGGAAGTGTTGACTGTTGACTATACTCCCACTCCCGATTCTCTCTCCTTCCGTCTTCGCCGTGTCAGCCACCGCATGGCATCTTAAGGGTAATAAATCACGTGGAAAGGTGAATGTGAAGGGTGGAGTGAGCGCCCGGCCCTTCCGGATCGGTGGCTAGTTCTCCGGAGAACCAGTGAAAACCTCCGGTCTCACTCTACCGGTACTTGTCTCCCTGCTGTAACAAAATACCCAGCCACAGCAGTTTACGAGAGGAACGGTTGACTTTGGCTTCTGGTTTGAGGGTGCAGTCCATCATGGAGAGGGAGGCATGGCGGCAGGAACCTGAGGCAGCTGGTCACATTGGCCACAGGAAGCAGAGGGAAATGGATGTGGTATTCAGTGGTATCTTCCCGTAATGTTCAGCCTAGCACCCCAGGCCATAATGGTGCCATCCACATCCAGTTCAGCCTCTCTGGAAGGTCCCCCAAAGACGTGCCCAGAGGTGAGTCTCCTAGGTAATTCTAAACCCAATTACGCCGTCAGTGAAGATTAATTAGCCTAGCCTACCGACTCTGCTCAGTGTTCCCCCTTGCGGACTCCACTGCTGTCTTGAAGTATTCTTCTGAGACAGGTGTCTGTTCAGAGCAAAGCATGCAAGCAAGAGGCTGTGGAGAAGACCATGTGTCGCCAGGAAAAGTCAGGAGAAAAGCAAATCTTTCACATATAAAAGTCTCCTGCGGTGATTGGACTCCTAAGTGTCCATACTTAGGGACAGCTACAGACAACATGCTGTTTTACAGGTGAAAAGGTGGGGGAGGGTGGTAAATAATACAGTGATTGGCAAGGTTTTGGGTTTTACACATACACACGTATACACCCCCCCCCCACACACACACACAGAGTTTAACCTGAGTCTCTTCAAAACCCCTCTAAAGGAAGTATATCTACAGTATTAAACACCTCACCCTGTTTCAAGATGCTCTGTCACCTGGTGAACCAATCCACTCTCTTACCTCACAAGTCGTGTATCGCTCTTGATAGAACATACTCTACACACCCAAGTGTCTCTCCTCTCCAACTTTTCCACAGAAAAACCCGAGACACCCCACCATCTGTGAAGGTCCTGTCCGATTTCCCAGCCATTTTCTCTCTCCTCTGTAGAACCATTCCTGACATCTCCAAGTCCTATCCCTATCCCCAAGTCTCCACAGTTCTTAGTTATGCATTATAGTTAGGAGATGCACACAATCTAAGATACTGTAATAAAACCTCTAAAGTAATCAAGCTTTAAAAGAAAAAGTGATGAGAACACAGGTATTAGGAAATCAAGTTTTGGTAACATTCTGCTTTCTTTACCCGAGGCAAAAAGCAACACTTTGCTTCTCTTCCCTTTGCCTCTTGTGGCCAATAGATGATGTAGTGCAGGCAAAGCAGGCTGGGAGAGGATGTCTCTAATGCAGAGGTTCTCAAACTTCCTGATGCTGCAACCCTTTAATACAGTTCCTTATACTGTGGTGACTCCAAACCATACAATTATTTTTGTTGCTACTTCATAACTGTAATTTTGCTTCTGTTATGAATCTTAATATAAATATCTGTGTTTTCTGATTGTCTTAGGCAACCCCTGTGAAAGGATCATTTGACCCCCAAAGTGGTTATGACCCACAGGTTCAGAGATGCTGCTCTAATGGAAGAACTAGAAACAGTACATCATAGGAAGAACAAACTATAAAAAATATGGGCTTTCTTTTCTGTTTTGTTTTTAAGATAGTGAATACAAAAGTAGACAAATTTATGTAGTTTCCAATTAAGTAATTTTTATAATAGTCAATAGCTAATAGCCTTGTTATCACCTTTTGAAGTGTTATTTTGTTTTTATCTGTGTGTTTGTGTGTGTGCACGCGAGCACACATGACACACATAGAGGTCAGAGGCACCCTCAATGGAACCAGTCCTCTCCTTTCACCTTTATGTGGATTCCAGGGATCAGATCAAGGTTGAGAGAGAGATACACACACACAGAGGAAGTAGTTCTCACTATGCTTTTTTATTATTATTATCATTTTTCTTTAATCTAATTCCCCTACCCTGAAGATCTTAACTGGAGATTATAACTTGTTTTTAAAAGGCAATGTTAGGGACAGGGAGATGGCTCGACAGGTATGCATGCTTGCTGCCAAGGCTGAGCACCTGAGTTCAGCCTCCAGAACCCACACAGGAGGAGAGAACTGATTACCAAATGTATTCTGACCTCCACATGCACAAAATAAATAAATGCAAATTTAAAAAATGCAATATTTATACACCACATTTTTCTGTCATTTTCTATAATGGATGGTGTTAATTACCAACTTGACAGAATCTAGAATCACCTGGGAAACAGACCTCTGAGTATACTTGTGGGGGATTATCTTGATTGCATTAAAGTGGGAAGACCTGCCCACTGTGGGTGGCACCATTCCCTGGCTGGGACATGGAAAGGGCAGCAGCATGCACTCATGACTCCTTGCTTCCTGACTGTGGATGTAGTATGTTGAGCCAATGTAGGCTCCTCCTGCCTTGACTCCCCCACCTGGATGGACTGCCTGTACCCTCCGTGAACTGTAAGCTAGAACAACCCTTTCTTCCTTGGGTCACTTTTGCAGGAACCTTTCTGGGTGGAAGGGGAGATGTCCCCAGTGGGCTGCAGCCAGGAGAGCTCCTGAAAGCCTCCGTCCTGGGTCCAGTCTGCATTCTCATTGTATTCTCTGAAACCGCAAAGAGGGAGAGGACAAGGGAGAGGACAAGCGAGAGACGTTTGACCAAAGCGTGTGTGGCGGTCTGCAGGTTGTCAAGGGCTGTGACCCATTGGTTCAGCCCTTTCTCCAGGCCAGTCTGTTCCAGGTCGCAAAATCATGCTTGGCAGTACAAACAGTGCTTTAGGTAAACCGCTAAAGAAATCAACAAATCAGTATCTAATAATTGGTCTTTGTCTACCTTATTCTACTTCATGTGTCAGAGTATTTCATCACAGCAACAGGAAAAGAACCTAAGATGTCATCGCTCCAGACCTAATCACTGGCCATTAGAAATTGCAATGAGTATCTTTTAAAAACTCAAGTTATTGCCGGACAGTGGGAGCGCACGCCTTTCATCCCGGCACTCAGGAGGCAAAGGCAGGTGGATCTCTGTGAGTTCGAGACCAGCCTGGTCTACAAAGTGAGTTCCAGTACAGCCAGGACTACACACAGAGAACCCCTGTCTTGAAAAAAAAAAAAAAATTCAAGTTATCACTTCCTGCAAGTTCATGACAGTCAAAATAGATCACATAGAAAATGCAAGGGGCTTAAATGTGTATAAAACCCATGGCAGGTTTAAGACACTGACAGGCTTCAGTTGTTTTTCTAGCTTCAAATAGATACGTTCTAAGGTTTTATTAAACAGCTTTTAAAATACAAGGTAGCATTAATATTAGTTGTGTGGTGTGATTTTAAGTTTTTCCAGGCTACCACCAAGTTTCTTAGATATTTAATACAATGAGTTGACATGCATTGATAAAAGTTTCACTAAAATGCGCTTGATAAATTTTATTCTTCCTGTTTGGTTAATGCCACAGATTCTAAACCAGGTCTGAAGCTCTGAGCTAAAGATGAGGCTTCAGATTGGCTGAAACTAAACCATAAGACATCAAAGCTGCCAAAATGGTCATGGATGTTTAGAACACACAGAGGGGCTCTTTGGAAAAACTATATCAGTTCTCTTTTCAATGACTGGAAAACCTAAGTGTTTTCTGTTTCATCTATGAAATCAGTAAACTGGGAAACACCCATTTCTCATCATCTATTTCTAAGTAGATGAGCAGCAAAGAGATGGATGCAATGAAATATGTATGCCCACACCATGCTAACTCTAATATCTATTTAGTGTCTGGCTGCCACAGTTCCTGTGCACAACTTTAGGAGTCACAGGAGCCGTTTAAACTCACTTGGTGTGGTCCTCTAGGGAAGCTTTGCAGGCTCAAAAGATCAACTACTGCTGTCCTCTTTGAGCTCTTAAGGAATTAATAAAACACACACTCATTTCTTTCTTTCTAGATGCTCTCATCTATTTAAAAACCAGACTCTGGGGCAGGAGAGGTGGCTTGGAGGCTGAGAGCACTTCCTGCTCCTTCAGAGGGCCTCAGTCAGTTCCCAGAACCCATGTCAAGCAGCTCACAAACACCTGTATCTCCAGCTCCGGGGGTCTGATGCCCTCTTCCAGCCTCTGTGGGCACTGCATGCACGTGGCATTCTCTCTCTCTCTCACACACACACATACACAAATGAAAATAATAAAAAATCTGTAAAAAATCTAAACAAAAGCTGAGTGATGGTGGTGCACACCCTTAATCTTAGCACTCAGGAGGCAGATCTCAGTGAGTTCAAAGCCAACCTGGTATATAGAGTGAGTTCCAGGCCAGTCAAGGTTATCCAGAGGAACTCTGTCTGGAAACTACCCCCCCCCCCAAAAAAAAAAACCACCCACAACAAAAAAACCTAAATAATGGAAACATTATCTTGGACACCTTTTATTCATTGTAGTAACAAAAATGTGCCATATAAACAACTCAAGTTTGGTTTTATTTATTTATTTTTAACAAGTCAAGAACAACAGAAGTTACAGAGCTGTAACTACCCCTCCACCCCCACCCCAGGAGGATGACACTTAGTTTGCAAGAAATACCTTTCGGTGAAAGCATATTACTACCCTTTTTAAAAATTTTACAAAAATTTAACAAAACACTGTCTTAAACAGCTACCTTCATATCTGTAAACAAAATATAAACAACTAGCTGATCCAGTTTCCACTGCACACCAAACGGGTGCCGGAGGGTCAGAGGTCATCTCTGATGTCAAAACAACTAAGAAACACTACTAACTAACATACCCAATACATCATAGTCATAGGGACTTTTGAGGGGGATGTCAGACAGGGTCAGAAACAGACAGACACACGGCACCCTCTACTTTAACTTGCTTTTCACTCACTCAGCATTGCCTTCAGATTCTACAGTGACTGTTCCCCTACAAAAGAATAGTACCATTGCTGTCCAACCTGGCATTCTCTTTCAAAAACACCCTGGAAACTTCAGACATAACAGGAAAGTGGCTCTATATTTCTGCAATTTCTGAGGCCTTCCTTGGGTCATGGTGGAGATCTTAACAGGTGGGCCTGTGCATGCATGATGCCATAGATAGTTGGGTGGTAAAACGTGCACCTTCTGTTTCAAAACCACAGACAGAAAGTGGGTCGTTCAGAAAGGGGAAGTGCAGCTGGATTCCTCTACGGCCCTACCAGCAGGCTGGAGTGTTTACTCCCTGGCTTTGCTGATGTAGTCTGCCAGTTTGCCGATGCTCTCTTCCTGCTGTTCCAGGGCATCCAGGACGATGCCCATCGGTGTCTTCTTCAAACCTATTCCCTCCATTTTATTTTCCAGCTTGTTCTTGAGGTTTCGAAGTCTCAGGGATGCATGGATGAACATCACTAAAAGAAACAGCATCAAAGCAAGAGTTCCTTTACGTTCTTTTTGTTTTTAATTATGTAAAAAAAAAAAAAAAGTAAAAACAAAAAAACCTACTGTTTTTTTTGTTGTTGTTTTGGTTTTGGTTTTGGTTTTTCGAGACAGGGTTTCTCTGTGTAGCTTTGTGCCTTTCCTGGAACTCACTTGGTAGCCCAGGCTGGCCTCAAACTCACAGTGATCCGCCTGGCTCTGCCTCCAGAGTGCTAGGATTAAAGGCATGTGCCACCACCACCCGGCTACTGTTGTTTTTTTAATTATGTGTACGTATGTCTGTGTCTATGGGTTTATGTGAATGACTACAGGTGCCTGCAGAGACCAAAGCCATCAGGTCCCCATGGAGCTGGAGTTATAGGTGGTTGTGAGCTACCCAGGTCTCACACGTTGTCAACTGAATCATTTTTCTGGCCCTATTTTTTTTTTAAATTTTTAAAAAATTAAATTAATTTAAAAATTGCATAGCTATTTATAATCTATCTATCTATCTATCTATCTATCTATCTATCTTGCTCAAGTAACTGTGGTGGGAAAAGGACAGCTCCTTCTACTATAAGGATGTGGAGAACCAGACTTGGGTCCTCTGTACTCTTGAGCACTGAGCCATTTCTCCAGCCCAAGAATTCCCCTTTTCACATCAACATAGTACTCCTTCTCACTCCTCACACATATAGTAAACTGTCTTTTTTAGCTTTCAGGTCTGCTCACCTTGCTGATCCAGGCTTTCAGATGGTTGCATAGACTTCATATAAAGCTACCTGTCAAGCCACACACATTGTTTTGTGTGTGGGAAAACACAGTAGTTCCTTGGAAGAGCCCTGATCTGGCAGCCACATTATTTCTTCCCCCATTGAAATCCCCATCTTGCAAATGTTACTTAGACAACATGACATTCAACATAATGGTTTACAGACATGATTCCAACCTGAACATGAGTCCACTTACCCCCAAGTTTCCCAGAAAGGACATTTTTTGCATTCTGGGTTTATCTGTACTTTGTTCCCTGAATGCCAGAATGCAGGTAAACTCCACTTTTAAGGTACCACCAAAGAGGCATGTTTTCTAAAGTATCATCAAGAATGTCCTGACATTGTTTACTATGAAACAGATTCCATGGTCCCTTCTCGTGGACCTCTTGTCCCAGGACCTTAACGGAATGGGCTAGAGAATTTGTATTTTAAGACGTTCTATGTGATCTGTAATAATCATTTTTCCATGTACATACAAAGCACCCAAAGAGCCTGTTAGATGAGTTGATGAGATGGCTCAGGGGGTAAAGGTGCCTGCCTCCAAGCCTGGTGACCTGAGTTTGATCCCTAGGAGCTGTCCTCTTACCACCACAGTTTCTTGAGAAAGATGATAGACAGACAGATGATAGATGATTAATAGATGATAGATGATTAACAGATGATAGATGATTAACAGATATAGATAGATAGATAGATAGATAGATAGATAGATAGATAGACAGATAGACAGGTGCAATTTTTAAAAATTAAAAAAAAAAAAAAGACCATGAAAATGACTCAATGGACAATGTGTGAGGACTGGAGTTTGAGTCTCTAGCATCAATATAAAAGCCAGGTAGGCACAGCAGTCAGTCTGCAATCCCAGCCCTCAGAAGGCAGAAACAGAGGATCCTCAGGACAAACTAGCTAGAAAGAAGTAGTCAATTGTTTCATCAAGAGACCCTACCTCAAATAAAGTGGAGAGCAATGGAGGAAGACTCCTGACATCACTCTGGGCCTGCATGCTCACCCTTACACATAGGGAAACACAAGTATGCATGTGCATACACACATGCACTACATAATAAATACAGAAATAAAAAGAACCTACTATAGACAAATTCCCACACTACACTATGCACAATTCAGAGGAAGACTAGAGTTCTAGCCTACTCTGACCTTCAGAGATACAAACGACCCACAGAAGCAGGCTCTCAGAAAAGCATATTTGTAAAAAGTATCTAGACAGATGATCGTCATGTGTCTGAGTTTGAGAATAACTGACATTAATTTCCATGTCTTAGAGATGAGTGAATGCAGCTTAATTAGGATGACTAATCACACTCTGAATCTGGAAAGAGAAACTGAGGCTTCTGACTCTGTGATGTATTTCATTACTCTGGCTGTCTCAGGCTCGTAGGCAGAAAGAGGACTACAGTTATCAAGCAGTATGTTTAAGTGGAATCATTCCAACACTAGCTTCCAGTATAACAAGGAAAATCTGGGGAAATTTCTCCAAAGTTTGAATTTACTGGTTGAAACAGTATGTGTTGTGGAATATTAGTTTAAGATGTGTTACATTTGTTTATGCTGTGGAATATTTGTTTAATGATGCAAAGATGTGTTGCATTCCTTGATGTTGCATTTGCTTAACTCTGTAAAGCTGTGTTACTTTACCTGCCTAAAACACCTGATTGGTCTAATAAAGAGCTGAACAGCCAGTGGCTAGGCAGGAGAGAGAAATAGGTGGGGCTGGCATGCAGAGAGAATAAGTAGGAGGAGAAATTTAAAGAAGGAAACGAGGATGCTACCCAGCCACCCACCCACCCACCCACCCAGCCATGGAGTAAGAAGGAAAAAAAGATTATAAAATAAAGAAAGGTAAAAAGCCCAGAAATAAAACATAGTTAAAGAGAAACAGGATAATGTAAGTTAGAAAAGCTGGCTGGATACAAGCCAAACTAAGGCCAGACATTTATAAGTAATAATAAGCCTCTGTGTGTTTTATTTGGAAGCTGGGTGGTGGGCCCCCAAAGAGTAAAAAACAAACAAACAAAAAACCGACTACAAGGGTGTGTAAAGAAATATAGGATTCATTTGTAAATAATCTGAGCTGACAAGATCTCAAATAAGCAAATGATTTTATTTACTAGAATAAATGCATAGGTGAAACATTTTCAAATATAAAGGGACATTTTCTTGCCACCAACTACACTAGCATTTCAGCCAGATTTGTGCTGCTGAGATATTTATTTCATTTCATATCATTTGAGGTCTTTGAAAATAAGCTATTTAGAAAATATACAGTTCACCAGAATCATAGTATTTAATGTTTATACTGTAGTCTAGTTTTTTTCATATATATATTTCATACAAATATATTTCTGTGTATGAGTGTTTTACCTATATGTAGGGATGTATGCATACTATATGCATGCCTGGTGCCTGCAGAGGTCAGAAGAAGGTATCAGATCCCCTGCAACTGGAGTTATGGATAGTTGTGAGCCACCATGCAGATACCATGCAGGCTATACCAGTTCTTGCTACATGATTGGGATTTGTAAGTGTTTTGTTTATTGGTATCTCTCTGTAAGAGCACCTGACACATTGCAAGTGCCCACATGTATTTGTAGATATAAGCAACTACTCAGCTTTCATGTGATGTTTTAGAGGATTCTGATACTGTACTAGATATACCAAGAGGTTATGCAATGCCCATTGGCCAACTATGCCTACATTTATTTGAATGAAGTGAGAAAAAGAAAACAGGTTTACTTACACAACAAAGGAAAAGTGATGCCGAACACAAAGACCATGACACCCCCAAACATGGATATGAGGAAGTAGCTGGCCAACATGACCACCATCACGAAGGCTGTGGGGTACTGCTTCTTCATTCGGCGGAGGATGTCTTTATTGTGCGCTGCCCACACGAACCCTGTGAATACCAGCACCACAATGATTCCTCCAAGGATCATGTTGAAGGGGCTCAGAAACCTGGGATGTGAGGACAAAGAAACACTGGCTCAGCATGTGGAGAGAAGGGAAGAGGAGGAGCAAAACCCATTGAGTACTTACTAAGTACTTCGTCAACACCGGAACCTTAAAGCCCTTAACCTATGGAGTAGACAGGACTGACTAATTCTAAATAGAGAGACGGTCTTAGTGGTTAGAAAATGGTGACACATATAGCCAGTCATGTTGGCCCACACAATCCTAGCACTTAGGAGGCTGAGTCAGGAAGATCATGAGTTCAAGGCTAGCTTCAGCCACATAGCAAGACTGTCTCAAAACAAACAAACAACAAAATAGCTACACAAAAACCCAAAACCAAAACAGAAGGTGAAAAAGAGAAAGGGAAGAAGAAATGATCAATAATAATAATAACAATAACAACAACAACAACAAAGAAAATGGTGGAACTAAGACATTAAGATGACCACATGCAGCTGGATGCCCACCAGACTTGCTAGTGTATCTTACTAGAGCCCCACAATTTGAAGACCACACCTTTCATAGATGTGCTGTGTTTAGCTTTCATACATCCTGGGCACTACCACACGCCAGTTGTATTTGTTTTTTTAGGACTAAGTATTTCAGCCTTAATAGGAATGATAGATGAATGTAGAGTAGTGGTTATACAGTGGCCTCCACCAGCAAGACCCTGTCTACAGTCACATTTCTGTTGGGACTGTACAGTGTTTATTTGAAAAAAACACAACACAAAACAAACAACAACAACAGCAAAACAGTGCACAAAGCACAGGGTAACTTGCTTCTCCTGGAATAAGAGAATCTAATCTCACTGGACCCACCTTTCAGTGTGCAACCCAGCAGCTGGAATGCCTTCTCCTTGAGGCTGAACAAAAGCTTTCTATGGAGCACCAGTCTTCCCTATCCACTACTGCCTCCTTGACTCGACGCCTAAAGCAAGTTATCACTAGTCTTTGTTTTTCTAATAAATGATCCAAATCACGGTATCCTCGACACAGCTTGCCAACTCAGAATTCCAAATGTATATATAACCTCTAAATTCACTGGTCCACGAGACAAAGGTCTTCATCATGCGACAGCCATCACTGAGTCTGGATAATGCAGAAAACACTACGAAGAAGAGTAATTTCCCAGAAGTATTTTGTAAATGAAAAGGACCCAACGCTGTAGTCTTCTACCTTCCCACCCTTTTTTAAGAGGCAGATTCTCATTATACAGCCTGATGTTGTGGTTTGGATGAGAATGGTCCCCACAGGCTTATTATGTGTTTGAATACTTGGTTCCTAATTGCTGGAACTGATTGGGAAGGATTCAGGAGAATGGCCTTGTCAGAGGAGGTGTGTCAGTAGGGGGTAGGCTTCAAGATTTTGAAAGACTCAAGCTGTTCCTAGCATGCCCCCTCGGCTTCCTGTTTGCCAAACCAAGCCTGAGCTCATAGCTGTTCCTCCGGCCATGCCTTTGCTTTGCCCGTGCCCCCCCCCCCCTCAACTCTATCCCTCTGAAACCGTAAGCCCGATTCAATAATTTCTTTTTTTTCTTTTCTGTTTTGTTTGTTTGTTGATTTTTTTTGTTTGTTTTTATTTTTTTTTTTGGTTTTTGGTTTTTCAAGACA
Source organism: Onychomys torridus (assembly GCF_903995425.1). Taxonomy (NCBI): domain Eukaryota; kingdom Metazoa; phylum Chordata; class Mammalia; order Rodentia; family Cricetidae; genus Onychomys; species Onychomys torridus. The sequence continues at coordinate 87,279,134 of NC_050445.1, read as the reverse complement.
GGGTTTCTCTGTGTAGTTTTGGTTCCTGTCCTGGAGCTCACTCTGTAGACCAGGCTGGCCTTGAACTCACCGAGATCCACCTGGCTCTGCCTCCTGAGTGCTGGGATTAAAAGGTGTGCGCCACCACTGCCCGGCTCAATACTTTCTTTTATAAGCTGCCTTCATCATGGTGTTTTATCACAGTTATAGAAAAGTAACTATGACACCCAGGCTGGCCTCAAACCCATGATCCTCCTTCCTCAGCCTCCAAGTACTGTGATTACAGATGTGCACCACCGTTTCCAACTGAAAATCCCTTTATAGTTAGCTCTGATGCTGCCCCCTGAAAGACAAACTATTTTGAGTAGAAAGTGAAAATTTCTTATCCTTGCTGCCAGGGTGTTGGAATTAATATGAAACTGCTTTGAAAAAAAGCTGAAGTCATTCACGAAAAAAAAGCAAAGAATTGCTGGATGTGGTGCTGCACACCTTTAATCTCAGCACTCAGGAGGCAGAGGCAAGTGGATCTCTGTGAATTCGAGGACAGCCTGGTCTACAGTGTGAGTTCCAGGACAGCCAGGACTACGTAGTGAGATCCTGTCTTTAAAACAAACAAGAGAGGCAGTGGGAGAGTGATCCAGAAGAGAATTAAACAATGGTCAGAGTAGTGTAGCATAGTTTAAACTCAGCCTATAACACTTGTGAATGCTCTTCTGGGCCCTCTGCTGTTCTGGGCCAGTCTCCTTTCAGAACACGGCTACTTTCACCTCTGTTGCTTCCAAGCAGGACTGTCACCTTCTCAGAAAAGGTGAAACATAACAAGCCCCAGCTACAACATATGGGTGCCAACTTAGGATAATGGTCATGCTGAGCCCCTTCTGACTCAGGGCAAGGTCATAACTGCCTCAAGGCCGGGCTGCTGCTAACCACAGTAAGCTCTAACTTCAATTACCCCAGGACACCGTGACATTAAAACCTGGCCTGACTGCCTGCCCCTCGGGATGGCTGCGTGTAGTTGTGCTCTCTCTGCTGCCAAGGCCTCTGTGGGTGTAACACCGTGTGTCTAAGGAGCTGTGTTCCTTCCTTCTTTTGTCTTCAGAGGGTCGATCCCCACCAGTGCCATCCCTACTAGCCAGGTCACTCAAAATCCTTGAAGACACTGAGACCCTTCGAGCTGGAGAATACACCAAGACTGAGATAAATCATGCTGGTGGTATTTATATGAGAAACTGTTAGAAATAGCCTATGTTATTTACTAGATTTACTAGACTGGGATATAGTATATATATATATATATATATATATATATATATATATATATATATATATATACTATGTTTAAAAGGCTGAAGTGTATAGGACTGCACTTGCTTATAATTTAGTAGCACAAGATATTAACAATATATTGAGTAGGTAAAAGCAACGATAACACATTCCCTCTGTTAGACAGATTTATCATTCATGTATGTGACATAACCATAAAACAGGACTGTCTATAATTTACATTTCCTTTTCCCCTCCCTTTCTCCTTTCTTCTTTTCCACTCTCTCACTACGGTGGCTCTCACATATCCCACCAGAGTGTAGGTGAAGATGACCTAAACTCCTGATCCTCCTGAATTACCTCCTAGGTCCTGGAACACGGGTGTAGGCCACTGTGCCCAGTTTGTGTGGTGCTGAGGATCAAACCCAGGGCTTTGTGAATGCTAAGCAAGGATTCCACCAACTGAGCTATAATCCCAGATCTTGCCACATATGTGTGTGTGCTACTGGGGATTGACACCAGGGCCTTATGCATGGCAGGCAAATGTTCTACCATTAAGCTATATCCTCACACTATTGGCTTTGTTTTATCTTGTCTTTTTTTTTTCTCTCTTTTCTTTTGGGTAGTGGAGGAGTCTTAGCATCTCACCAGGCTAACCTTGAGCTCTATCTTCCTGTCTTAGCCTCCCTAGTAGCTGGGATTACAGATTTGTACTACCAGATCTGGCTTATCATTTGTGTATTATTTCCTAATCAAAAACAAAATAATTACACACGAAAAAGAAAATACAAAAATATGAAATCAGCTGCTTCTCAGTGCACTGCCCAGGCTTGGTACTCTCTTAGTATCTAACAGCATTACTGGGACTTGAGTTCATACACCACCTTGAGGGTTTTTTTTTTTTCTTCTTTACCTCAACCTTGGCTTCCTGCTGTCTGTACTCTATGTGCCAGTTTGTACCATCTGACCTCCTCCAAGCTCTCAACAGGCTGTTCTGCCTTGCCTGTTCTCCCTTCCAGTTCCAAGTCACCCAGAGTGACTCAGCCTCTGTAATTTATTATCATTTTAGTTTATATTTTCATCTGGGTAATTGTCTCCTGATACAACATCAGATTTGATATTTGTTTGATTTTTGTTTTGTTTGATTTTGTTGTTGTTGGAGACAGGGTCTCATATAGCGTAGGTTAACTGGAGCTCAATGTGTAGCTGAGGAAGACATTAAGTTCCCAGTGCTCCTGCCTCTACCTCCCAAGAGATGGGATTAAGAGCACATGACACCATGCCCCAATACCTAATGTGGGAAAGACATAAGTTTTACAGGCTGGAAGAAAGGCAGAATCAGGTATTGCAGAAAACATATCTCCTTGAACAAGCCTTAGACTGTCTTGTATCAGAGACCTAGGAACTTTCACAGATGAACAAAATCTCATTCCTAGTACCAGAAGAGACAGAAAGTCTGTGAGAAATTAAGGCAAAAGACTCATGGTGGATAGGGGCATCATGGGTTGTTTCTCTCTCTCTCTCTTACTCTCATCCGCTCATTTTCCTTTCTTCGTGTGTGTGTGTGTGTGTGTGTGTGTGTGTGTGTGTGTGTGTGTGAGTGTGTATAAAATGGCCTTGCTACATAGCCTAGCTGGCCTTGAATTCATGGCAGTCCTCCAGCCTCAGCCTTCCAAATGCTGGGATTCCAGCATGGGCCACCAAGCCTAGCATTTGTTTCTATATTTCTCAATGACCTGATGCTACTTGAAAAACTGAAGTTGCTGACATTTTAAAATAAGAAACACAGACCCTCGTGAAGCCATTCTTTTCATCTAGGACCCACTCAAATGTTTCTGAGCTATAAAGCAAAGAACAAAATCAACAGAAAGAGCTAGAAGGGAGGGCCAGGAAACAGCATGCTTACTACACGAGCATGAGGAAATGAGCTTGAACCCCAGCACCCACACAAAAAAGCCATGTGTGGAGCTGTGCACTTGTAATCCCAGAACTGGGGAAGTAGACACAGGCAGATCCCAGGACTCAATGACCTTCACCTATTTGGCAAGGCCCAGGTCTCAGTGAGAGACCTTGTCTCAAAAACAAGGTGAATCATGGGGAAAGGCTGAAACTTAAGAAAACTCTTGCAAACTAAATTGCAAAGGGGAGCTGGTCAGTCTGCAGCAAAGTACCAAAGATCTTTCTAGAATGCTCAATAAGATAATAATTTATGTGGCATACAATGAAATTCCCATAAAGTTTTTCTATTTTTACTTTTGACAAGTAAAGCAGATCTCTAAACCAAATGTCTAAATAAAGCCTGGGATGAAGAAGAATGGAAAACCCAGGGCCGATTCAAGCTGTTCCACATTTGCTCTTCACCTGTTCCTGTAGCTCAAGCTCAGGAGAAAAGAAGCAAGCACTCCTATAGAACTGGTTTCAGCTTGCAACATGCCCAGCCGCAAACTATAATTAGAAAGCAGTCCAGCTCCAAAGTGACGGAGAAAAAGAACAAAGTCACTGTGAGGAGAAATGATTTCCTTCCATGTTCTGAGGACATGCAATTCCATTCTGAAAATAAACAAAGTGTGTGCCGTGAAGATGCCCTGGTAGCCACTTATCCTTGCAACAAAATGACACACAGGCACACGTGAAACACACACACACACACACACACACACACACACACACACACACACAGACACCAGACACCAGACTAACTAACTGCATTTCCTGATGAGCATAAGAATCTGGAAAGCAGTAGTTGTCTTTGATGCCAGCCGTTGGGCTGTTAAGTCACACCAGTCAAGATAAAATCCAGGAGCGTTTTGCAGAGTGGTTTCCATAAACATGACATCTCTTAGGAGGCTCTGCTGGGTGCAGGTTTGTCGCCGGTTACCACGAATAAGAAGAAGCAGGGAGAAAAAGAGGGAGAAAGCACTGGAAGGCGATGGAGGGGTGAAGGAGGGGAGACTAAACGTTTGAGATCCTGCTCTTTGTAGAACACAACCTAATTATGCAAGTTAAACATATGAAACATGCTTTCGATTTTGAGATAAACATATTTATATAAACTACCCAACTCTACTAAATAACAAACCCTCTACTGCAGTGAGGGTTGTAGAAAACATTCAGAATGCCACTGTGAATTTCTGAATCAATACAACCCCATTACGCAATATAAGACAAAACTGAGGTCCAAAGAAGTGAAAAAGCACAGTCACAGGATTTGAGGGAGGAAGGATGGTGGGGGTGGGGTCCACAATATAACCATCCTGTGTGGTTAAGCATCTTAATGCACTCAAGGACTTAACCCTTCCAATCCCAGCTGCTCTGTTCTTCCATTTGAAGTCAACTACTAAGGAATCCCTCCACAGAGTTATTTCTCTCTCTGAGAGAAGTTGGCAGAGGCTGAGGGGTAGCTCAGTGGTTCAGCACTTGCCCAGTGTGTGTATGTGGAAGGGGAAGGGAGAGAGAGAGGGCTGAAGGACGGTGGCTTTGTGGTGAAATATGCCTCAGACTTGCCACTGTGAGGCTGCTGACTGGATCTGCAGAGTCAGCATAAACTGCTGGCAGGAGGGAACACCCTATCTAATCACAGTGTTCTAGGGCTAGGGGGATCTTGAAAACCCCCTCAATTCACAAGACAGTGAGCTAAGGAATCTAGGCAGTCAGTAAATGTGTCCAAGGCCACCAACGGCAGCGCTACCAGTGCAATTAAGGAAAGCAGAGGATTCAGAGCAGCGTCGCTAGGACCTCGGTAGATTCTGTCACACCAAGCAGAACCCAGAGGGCAGAGAAGTGTTTCCTAAGCAGACACAGACTCACGCTGACTTCTAACTTGGATGCTGTTTTTGAAGAGTGGTTTCCAGAGGTGTCTGGCTCACAGGGAAGGGGAGCAGAGGGGCTGTGTACTCACAGGGCACTTCTCTGAGAAGATGAGGTTTTCCTGTGGTCTTTCCACAGCCAGGGGCTTGTGGCAATTATAGACATACCCATCCACTTTCTTCTCATGGCCCTTATAAAGCCAGCACCCTTTACCCATTCTGCAAGGCCTGCCTGCCTCTGTAGCCCATACTACTGAACAGAGTTGTACCAGGAGTGGGTACCTGGGACTGGGAGCTTGGCTTCATACAGGGTGAGATCCATGCTCTGCTCACCAACCTCAGTGTTTAGCTTAGGCTGCTTGTACTAAGGGGCACCTGGTATGCAGTAGCCCTCCCTACCAGCTTCCTGATACCCTGTCCCGATTCTGCACTTATGCCCAGATTCTGGTGGTTGCTCGAGCTCACCCTGCTTGCTGGGGAGTCACAGGCCCATGCAGGAGTTGTTCTCTCTGCTTGATTCACTCCAGCCTTCTCTAAGGCTCAGTTCAGCAGCCTTTTCTCAGCTTCTCCCGAACAGCACATAGCACCATATGCCTCTTGCCACAGTGGTGGCTTCACATTTATATGGGTGAGTGCTGAGCACATAGAGAGTTCCATAAGGAACAGAGATGTCACAGTTTTGGCCCCAGCACCTAGCACGGCATACTTGATAAATGTGTCCAAAGAAAGAAAGTAACAGATCGGTGCTTTTTCATACCATTTCATTAACTTCAGCGTATTTCTGTGGCCATCAGCTAAGGAGCATGAGATTAATATAGACAAGCCACTATTATTCCTGTTGTATACTAGCCAGGACAGGGAAATAGTCCCAGCTTTCGTTTCTTCACAGAGCTTGTTAAAGGGACAAGTGAGAAAAGTATCACTGGGAAAAAATTCATGCTCCTACATGAGAAGGTGAATGGACAAGGAAGAAAAGCTGTAGGCTTTCTGCAAGGTACCTCTGCCGGCTGTGTGACCAGCACAGGCTGAAGGACAGCAGGGACAAAGGAGAGAGATTAACATACTGCTGACCTATCCTTTGAGGGTCCTTTCTGCTTCCTGTGATCACTCTAACTCTAGTGTTCGGTGTTTTTTGTTTTGTTCTGTTTTTTTTTTTGTTGTTGTTTTGTTTTTGGTTTCCCAATATGGCTTCTGTCCTGGCAAGAACTTTATTTTATTTTTTTTAAATTTTAAAAATTACATTTATTTATTTAGTGTATACATTCACCATGGTGCAGGTATGGAGGGCAGGAGGCAATGTTCAGGAGTCAGTTCTCTCCTCCCATCCAGATATCCAACACTTAGACTATTAGGCTTGTCTGCAAGTGCCATTATCACCGAGCAATCCTGCCAGCATGCAAGAACTCTATCTCACTGTAAAGTGTAACTATGGGCTTTAGACACAAATTAACCTCCAGTATATATAACCATCATCTCCTGGACCCAAGGAGCACCAGGGTAAAGGAGACTTCAGAAAGTTTAGATGAGACAAAGGAAAGTTTAGGTGGCATAGGAGTCTGTCTATTTTGTCACAGAAGGTCAAAGTAACATAACCTTGGGACTTCCCTAACTGGCTGAATTAGCAAGGCCCACAGAAGTCACTGTATCCTGCATACATTGCACCATCGAACTGAGAATTCTCCCCTGGTAGTTCATAAAATTGGCATCTCAATGTATTCCTAGCAAGGCATATTTTGTTAACCTCTTGTGTTTTGTTTGGCATTTACTAAACTATTTGCTTATGTATGAACGTATTTATTATTTATGTGTATGTATATTTGTGTGCACATGTATGTATACATGGAGGTGAAAGGTTGACATCATGTGTCTTTCTCCATTGCTCTCTATCTTTTTTTTTCAAGGGTACGTGTTTCGAGACAGGGGTTCTCTCTGTGCACCCTGGATGGTCTGGAGCTTGCCTTGTAGACCAGGCTGGCCTTGAACTCACAGAGATCCATCTGCCTCTGCCTCCCAAGTGCTAGGATTAAAAGTGTGCACCACCAACAACCAGCTTCTATCTTAATTTTTTTAGACAAGATATCGCAGTGACCGGCAGCTCGACGAGACTGGCCAGCCAGTGAGCTCCAGGGGTTCTCGTGTTTTAATGTGTTGTTTTAATGTGGTTGTTATGGGTCCAAACTGAGAGCCTCATGTTCCCACAGCAAGCACTGGGCCATTCCCCACACCCAGGACTGCTAAGTTTACTTTGCACAGACAATTAGTTGGACATGAGTTAGAAACCTTAACTCTAATCCTCCCCGAAGTGTCGGCATGTCAAATGGTGGCAGAACTGGAATTAGACCGTAGTGAGTCCTTTGAAACTTTTTTACGATGGAGAGCTTTCATCACCTACAGCATTAGAGAGCGTGGCATAATAATGCTCACATACTCATCACTACCTTGGCTCATGATCCTTCCCAGGAACTTTTTGGAAGTAACAGAAGACCCTTGCTTGTTGACAAATGGGTCCTCCTGAATGATTTTAGTGGTGTAATTTTAGGCAAGGAAAACTTGAGAATTATTGAACTATTGTCACGTGGCAAGGGAGAGAAGTTGGAATTGACACATGCTAATAAGATGGATGACACTAAGTTCTCTTCCCATAAGGGTGTCTTATTTATCTCACATTAACCTCTAACCTATACACTGAATCGGTGGGTTACTAATCCAGTTGGTTAGCAGAAGGAGCAACCAAAATGCTGTTTTCTACATTAAATGGCCTTTCTGCCTGCCAGTGAATGCTTATGGAAGGGAAGGCCCAGACATGTGCCTACTCATGGCAAGGACCTAAAATCCTATCTATTTACAGTAAACAGCTGCTGAATGGGAGCCAGACTGCAGGTTTGATCTCTGACCAAAGCTGTAAAAGCATTCCATGACCAGAGGTGACATCCAGGGTAAGCCTTCAACGATGAATGATAAAGGATATAACTCACCTGTCCAAAAGGAAAATAATATAATACAATATAATATTAAATGATACAATCCCAACATTGTCCAGAGTTCTGCAGCCCTAAATTGATTCACAACTCAAAGAGGGGGGCCAGGAATCCAGACTACACACATTATTTCACTTTACCTAGAAACTATAAATCTCTCCCTAGTAAAAAGAAACTGAAACACCAACTAGTTGACAGAGACAGGGTGGAAAATTAATTCTTCTAATAAAAAGCATGTGATGGTGACAGAGAGAAGCCAGGAGGTAGAAGTGACTTACATGATGCTAAGGATATTTAAATGAGAGGTAATTTTGCCTGCAAGGGATTGAACCCATGACCTTGTACATGCAAAGCTTGCTCTCCCACTGGGCTACATCCTCAGTTCAGATGAAGGATCTTTTTTTTTTTTTTTTTTTGAACTGAGGATAGAACCTAGGGCCAAGCGCTCTACCACTGAGCTAAATCCCCAACCCAGGATCTTTAGATTAAACATCTGAATGTTGACAGTTCTCTTAAAGGTCTGCACACAGAAAAACTCTATCCACCTGCACTGTCTTTCCCGGATGAAGTGTACTTAAAGAAGCACTGTGGGGCAGGCGGAGTCTGGGAAGATCGGGCAGGTGTGGATGTTGTATGTCTTGCTGTATATCCTCAGGGCTGCCGCTAGGCACCCACTTAATATTTGTTCAATGGAGAAGTGATGTGAATTGTGAGTGAATATTTTGAGAATGTAATAATCCTATTCCCTATCCACATAACAGTGTTTCCCCTGTTGCTAACACTGGAGAGTTTTCTGAGTGGAATTGTTTAGGAAAGACCATGTAAGTCAGTTAGGAAAGACGTGTGCCCATAGAGTTGAGTATTTCTTCCTGTCCTTCTCCTTCTTCTTTTTTTGGTTTCTCTGGCCTGGAACTTGCTTTGAAGACCAGGTTGGCTTCAAATTCAGGGATCCACCTGTCTCTGCCTTCCAAGTGCTGGGATTAAAGGTGTGTACCACCACTGTCCAAATGTAGTTGTGTATTTCTGTAGCCTTGGTTGCCTTGTATAAAAATTAATTCTGACCTATTCGGCATTGTCTGACTACCCCTCTAGACCTCCAGCTCGACAAAGGAGTCATAATGTCTTATTCTCCACTTCCTCCCAGCAGTACCTGAAAGGCTGGTGATTGCCTCCCACTCTGTGGAGTGAATGAATGAAGGAACACAAGAATCCCACCATAAAACTGCTGACTCTGACTAATCATTTTTAAAAATAATTTATTTATACTTATTTTATGTACATTTGTGTTTTGCCTCCATGTATGTCTGTGTGAGGGGGTCAGATTTTGGGGTTACAGACAGTTGTGAGCTGCCATGTGGGTGCTGGGAATTGAACCTGGGTCCTCTGGAAGAGCAATCAGTGCTCTTAACTGATGAGCCATCTCTCTAGCCCCAGACTCTAATCTTAAATTGTAAACAGACTGCAATTTATTCCATTTGCAAATAACTATGAAAAGAATTGCTAGCAGTTTCCAATTCATATTATTCTTAGCATTAGTTACACTAGTAGTCTAAAAAATAGTTTAAAAAAAAAAACAGAAAAACAGAAACAAATCCATAAGCAATACACCTGCCAGCATAAATTTACAAACAGGGCCAGTGTACAGGGATGGGCTTGTGAAGGGTTCACTGATAAATGGCAACAGACAGTCTGAAAAAAATTCCAACAATCTTTTGTCTTACAGTCTACCTTTCACAATAAAAACAAAAGCAAAACAAAACAGAACAAAAAACCAAACCAAACAAAACAAAAAACAAAAAACAAAAACCCTAAGATGATCAGGTTTGCCTCAACAAAGCCAGGGGAAAGGACAGTAGTTACAAGAGATCAAGAACTTAAAAAATGCACCTCCAGGGCTATTTAGAGGCCAGCAGGGGGAGGACCCAGATGTCAACTCTTCTTCCCACAAATGTTTAAATATATCCCCATGCAGAGCACCCGGGACTTTCTTAGCTCTTTTTTCCCTCACCAACTGGCAACCAGTTCTTTCTCCTTATAGCATTTTAAAAGCACAAACAGTGTGAGCATTCTTAATACCAGATGCTGACAGCCATATGCTTTGGGCCTGTACAGAGTCATACTTCTTTTGAAAAGAATTAGCCTAATACCTCTTTTTTCAAGTCTATAATTACTAGCCTTCCGAGAAACTTCTTACCTGGCAAGCCAGCAGCATAAAGTAGCAGCTGTTGATCCCACCCTCTTTTAACACTTCCACAGGCCAAACTATCAGGACACAGAGTGACTCCTGCCAAGAAAACCTAGGCTCATTCACCTAGCCCTGACACCACTCTGGATAAGGTGGGGGGTGGGGGGATGTGTGCATGTGCCTTGCAGGCAAGGGGAAGTATTTACAAGTTGCAAATACTGTGTGTGGTTGATGACTCTGAGGCCACACCGGAAAATAGAAAACATGAGTTCTGGTGTCAGGAATGAAAACGGTAAGTTAGCACAGCAGTGAAAATGTAATTTTCAAACATTCAGTTAAATCCGACTAAGCAGGAACTTTAGCAAATTTACCATGCGGTTTGATTGAAAAGCTATTTCACCTGCTAGTAATCAACCCGGCTACTACTAGCAGTTTGGGTTCCAATTAGCTGCATGACCTCAAGCCTTCATGCTTTCAAACGTATGGTCACTCAGCAGGATTACTAGCTCTTACTCAGATTTGGGGTACACGTATCACAATCATTTGGGGAGTCAGGGGGGGAAATCAACAGATTCCTGAATCTAGGAAAAAAAATACAATTAGAATTTCTGAAAGTGACACTGGCATGTGGTATATTAATTTTCAAGTTCTGTCAGTGTTTCTTTTGAGTCAGACTAGACCAAATTTTAATGTGAGGATGAATGCTCTGAGACCCTTATTGAAATACAGAGCTCAGAGGTTGGAAAAGGTCCAGAGGGTCTTCATTGGTGATAAGCTACCAGATGCAGGTTGCTAGTGCTCCTTGGCTCAGTATTTTGAATAGATTTTTCTAGTTCGTACCTGCAGGCACTCCATCAAGCACTCAGAAATCCTCACCCACAGCTAGAGTGTATCACAGGCATGGAACTAAGGTTTCAAGTGCAATTAACTGTTGCCTGTATTTTTTACTTTGGACAAAAAACATGGAAAGACTTCTATGGTGGTTTGAATGAGAGAGGCCCCTATAGGCTCATATAGTTGAATGCTTAGTTACCAGGGAGTGGAAATCTTTGGAAGGGTTAGAAGGATTAGGAGGTGTGATCTTGTTGAAGGAAGTATGTCAGTGTGGAGGGAGGGATGGACTTTGAGGTGTCAAAGCCCACGCTAGGCCCAGTCTCTGTCTCTCTGTCTGCTGTTCCCTTTCCACTTCTATCTATTAGCTTGTGGGTCTGGATGCAGCTCTCTGCTACTGTTCCAGCACCATGTCTGCCTCCATGGCCCCCACCATAATGTTCATGGACTAAACCTCTGAAACGATAAGCCAGCCCCCAATTAAATGCTTTCTTTTATAATCATTGCCTTGGACATGGTACCTCTTCACCGCAATAGAACATTGGCTAAGACAACTCTAGTTGATGTGTGTGATATAAACATAATATCTTGATGCATTGATGGCTCCTGTCACGGATGGAAGGCCAGTTTCTGGTCTTTAATCTTTCTTTTCATGTGGACATGGATACACAGAAGACTTTCAGGTAACAGGAAAACTGTGAGGACAGATGTGGGATCCAATTAACACTGGCAATGAGGGACACTGGGACAGGGTTTCTCTCATGAGGTGACACCAAAACTGAGTCTTGCAGAAAGTGGGAAAACAGACCAGGGCTGGACTTTGGCAGTGGAAGTCATGGGTCTAAAGAGGCTGTGTTTCTAAGCTGTCTAGTTGGTAACACTAACAGTGATAAGAAAGAAGTAACGTTTCTGGTAGCAAACTGAGGAGGCTGGCTCTGCTCTGAAAGCAGCACCTGTATGATACTGGTTAGTCCTCACAGCAGGCCTGCGAGCTATTCTTACCATCATTGTACAGATGGTGAAGATGAGGCAGTGTGGTCATACAGCTAGTGGCTGGCTGCTGGGATTCTAACACACTTAATCTGGCTTATAACTACTAACTTATACTGCTACTCCAAGAGACCAACAAAAGTTAAAACTGTCTGGGGCAAGGGCTACAAGGCTAAACGATACATGCCTATGATCCTGGCACCTGGGACTCCAGAGCAGGAGGAGCTTGAGTTCCAAGCCAGCCAACCAAGAAGCACACAGTGAAACCATGTTTAAAAAAAAAACAAACAGAGGGTAGGATGAGGATGAGAAGTAGAAAGCAGGAAAAGGAGGGTGGAGAAAGGCGAGAGGAGAGGAAAAGAAGAGAGGAAGAAAAGGAGGAAGAGGAAAGGGGAGAAGAGGAGGAGGAAGAGGAGGAGGAAGGGGAGGAGCAGCAGCAGCAGCAGCAGCAGCAGCCACAAGCTCACAGGATCTGGGATGCACAGTGTACCTACTGCATGGAAGTCATGTACTGAGTAAGACCATGGTTTTAAAACGAAAACCAAACTGCCTCCTCTCCTCTTCTTTTGAAGAGAAAGTCTTGTTATCCAGCACCAAACTCACTATTTAACTCAGGCTGGCCTCAAACTCACTATCCTCCTGCCTCATCCTCCCTACTACTGGGATAAAAAAACAAAACAAAACCATGCACCTCCATGCCTCGCAGAAGACCTAACTTCTGACGGCCAAGCCCTTCCTGGTCAGGACCCGGTCCAGAACTCCTGGGTCTCTGTCTTAGTTCTCTTATTCTCCATCTTGGGCTAGTGCTTCTTAGTGCTTTCTGGAACTACACCACATCATCCAATCTCCCCTCCCCTCATGCTGGAATCTGGGAAAAAACCAGCCCTGTCTGTCCTCAGCCAAGCAAACTTGAAACACTAGAGGACCTCAATAGCCACCCATTGTCCCCAAGGGGCCTCCCGGCCACAGGAATGGAATCACTGAACAGTCTTCACCCCAGGTAATGTGTCTTATTTGCACATTTCATCATGAGAAACTATCATTCATTGCAGAGTGTCCTGATAAGCAGCTTCCAGCAGTGTCTAGACCCACCCATCCACTGCAGCACCAAAGAGAACAGTTCTACTTAGAATGGGGAATGCTCCAGAATCAGCCACGCTCCCTGATCCCAAAGGTATTGGATTTCGTCTGCCTTTCAGGCACGATAATTCTAAACCTCCTGACTCCTAGGAAGATGCCACAGTAGTGAAGGGGACAATCCCAGGTCTGTGGTTCTAAGCATGTCATTCAACTCCTCTGAGCATCTGGTTAAATAATGAAAATAATAGTTTAGTTATGGAGCTATATGACACAATGCAGGAAAACACTTAGCACACAGTACTTATCACAGAGCCCTCAATAAATGTTTATTATTAATTATAAAGAAAGAAAATAAGAATTTGTGGGGAAAGCTATAAGGTATTTAGAGATGCATAGAAAAAACTAAAAGTTACATGACCAAATTTATGCTAGGGTATAAAGAAAATTTTATATTTTGCACACACTCATGTTTTTGAAACAACTGTTGCAGAGTCTCCTACTCTAGCAGTGGCTGGCCTGGAACTCATGGCAATCCTCCTGCCTCAGACAACTGAGTGCTAGTTATGAGCCACCGTGCCTTGCCTGGCTCTTTGCAAATTTGTAACAACAATTACAGGTACTTTTCTCTTTCTCCTTCAAAGATGCCACTAACAATTGAGACTTCTTTGTGTAATGGGAATGAGAAGGGTTAAGACTCCCAGACTGCCTGGTTTAGTGGCTTGAGACAACAAGGAAAGAGCCATATTTAGTTAAAGAGCTGACTGTGAAAAATGGATTCTATGAAGGCCACAAGATGGCCAGGGCTTGTGCTAGAGTCTGGGCACATACTGCTTTTGGGGGAGGAGGATTTTTTTTTCCTTGTACATTTGATTGGTTTGTCAAATATTTCTTTCTATTTAAGATAAGAAAATTCCCCCATAACTACATAACCACAAAAGAGGAAGAAAAGATATGTAGACCCATTATTAGCTATTTTATTTTAAAGATACTTTTTCATGCAGTTTTTCTCCAGGAAGAAGCAGAGTTTGGGGCAGGTTTAGGTACAACTGCCTAGGCCTTCTTACTCTGAATAACGGTTCCTCAGCTGCCAGTTTAGTCAGAGTCTACCAGGGCCGGTGTCCTCTGCACACGAGGCCATCTCTAGAGTTGGCAGTTCCTCAGTCACACACAGCAAGGATCCCACATGGAACTTGCATTTGGGCACTGGCGCCCACTGTGAACCACGCCCGGAATAGGAAATTCTGCCAGTCTCCGGTGCTGTGAGAGTTTGCTCCTTTTGAGGCTCAGCAAATACCATGTGTCCCTGGGCCAGAATTCAAGTCTGATTCATCTTGGTGTGCTCGGAACTTGGCATGGGCTCTGGTGCCCAGAGGTAGCTCAGTAAACAAAGCCAGCTAACCTCAGGCCAATTTAAGGCAGCTTTCTCACTCACTCCTTCCTAACCCCTCCAAGTATGAATCTCTCCTTTTCGTTTTCTTGGCAGCTTTCTTTCTCTTTGAGTTTGTGCTGAAAAAGAAGCCTTAGACAAGGAATATTTTTTCTTTTTCTTTTTCTTTTTTTTCTTTCTTTCTTTTTTTTTTTACACCGCAAGCGAGTTCAAGGAAAAGCCTTTCCTTTAAATTCAGGTAAGAGCTAATACACAAGATGGTAAATATAACCACCTATTTTGTAAAAGGTGAGATAATAATTTTTAAAGGATAAGGCAGCTTCTAAGGAAACAGGTGCAGAAATGTGTACGTGTACGTGTGTGTGTCCGCATGAACCTTATTAACACACGGCATTTCTTAACTATCAAGCATTGAAAAGGCTTTCATTTATGGATAAGACCCCAAGTTAAAGAGCAAAGCTAAAGTGACCATGTCTGGCAACTTCTGGGGAAAAAAAATATGTCAGGGGCCTCGTTCCCAGAGTCACCTCACACGGGAAGATGCGCCACCAGGAGACGCGCACCCTCTTGAGCCCAAGCTCAGCTCTCTTGTACAGTGTGGCGGAAATTAGGCAGAGAAGTCACTTAAACACCGCCCTGGGTCCACACCCTGTCACTCCAGGCTTCTCTAGGCAGCCCCAGGACAAGGTTACAACACTACATTTTTCTTATTTTTGAAACACCCAGAGTGCTACAAACATCTGACAGGCACCTGACCTCAGCATGGGGGACGGGGAAGCGGGTAACTTCTATTGCCCCAAGTTCTCAGCACTCCCCATAGCTTCTCCCTCCCAGGGTCCTTGTCAAGTCTCAGCCACCGGAGCAGAAAGAGAAAGAGAACGGGGACCCAGAGAGATGCGGCCTCGCCCTGAGAACAAGTTTCCACTGGGCTGGCCACTTCCCGAGACCGCGGGGCAGGCGCTCTGCGTGGACCCAGTCTTGCATCTCATGGCCTTGTCCCCGGAGTCCTTGCGTCCCGACCGCGGACAGGTGCTCCGGGGGTCGGGAGACTGCACTTACCCCACGACCGAAATCATCATGGCAGCCACCACTAGGTAATTGGTCTGGTAATAGAGCAGATTGCTCACTACACGGTTGTTCCATTTGGAAATGTCCCTGAAGTCCGGCCGGGCGAAGCGATCGGAGCCCGGGAAGAAATCGTCCCAGGCACGGAGCGGGGCGAGGTTCACGTCCATGTTCCTCGGCTTCGCGTGCTTCGCCTCCGGAATCTGGAGGCGGCGGCGGCGGCAACCCAGCTGGGTGAAAGATGACAGCCGGCTCCTTTGGATTGGCTCTGCGGTTAGAGCACCGCGGAAAGCCCAGGAAATCGGGTTCGGGCGGGTGTGTTTGCCTGCCCCGTGATTGGCTGGAAGTGGTTAGTGAAAGAAAGCAGGGGCCTTCTTCTACTGAGCGAAGGAACAAAAATGTAGAACAGAGTACTGACAGAAAGTAGCCAGAGGATATCCCCTGCCTAAAAGTGGTGTCAGTTCTCTCTCTGGCAGTTTGAATATAAACCATCGCTTTTAAGACACGTTTTGTGAGTGTTAAAAGTAGGACTGTGGATTCTCTGCCTTGGGGGCAGTAAAAAGGCAGCTGTTCAGATGTCAATCTAAATGGAATGGAATGGAAGACGACCTCAGTGCTACCCGAAGTCCAATATTGCTAAAGCTCCCCATATATGCATGCAATTCTCATGAGTCACTTCGTGTGAAATCAGACTGGAAAAAGGTGAGCAAGGGTTTGATTGAAATGAACGGCTGATTATGGCTTCGCTTTTTTCTTTGCTCTCCATTTCTGCTGTCTTGTGGCAAAATTACTGAACTGCTGTGCCATCGTAATGGGTAGACGATCAAATAGGTACTTGACGGCTTCACTTTTGGCTGAGTGTGCTCTTAGCTTCAAAGCAAACAACTGTCTGCAGCGGCCCACGTTTCTGGGCAGATTGATGGATTCCACACCAAAAAGCGTTCTTAGTTTTATTCCAATATTAAACCAATAACATTTACTTATGAAAACAATGTCTTTTTTTTTAAGGTATACTTTATTTTAAAAATTATGTGTATGGGTATGTGCATATATGAATGGGGGTGTTCTTAGAGTCCAGAAAAGGCCATTGGACCCCCTGGAGTTGGAATTATGGGTAGCTTTAACCACCCAGTGAATGTGCTGGGAAGTGAACTCAGGTACTCTGCAGGAGCCCTATAGGACCTTAACCAAGCCATCTCTCAGCCCAAGCACAGATCTTAATAGATAAGGAGACATTTTTATCCTACACCAAAGCTATATTGGTGACTGTTGTTTTTCTCCAAAGGCTCATGTTTTGTTTTGTTTTCCCCAGGTAAGGTAATTATTGGTAGGATAACTCCCTAACACACACACACACACACACACACACACACACACACCACACTTAAAAACAAAAACAAAAAAGGCTGGAGAGATGACTCAGAGGTTAAGAGCACTGGCTGCTCTTCCAGAGATCCTGAGTTCAATTCCCAGCAACCACATGGTGGCTCACAACCATCTGTAATGAGACCTGGTGCCCTCTACTGGCGTGCGGGCATATATGGAGGCAGAATGTTGTGTACATAAATAAATAAATAAATCTCAAGGGAAAAAAGATAAAAAACAAACAAACAAACAAACAAACAAAAACAAGATCTCACTATGTAGCCCTAGCTGTCCTGGAACTCTTGATGTAGATCAGGCTACCCTTGAACTAACAAGAGATCCTCCTGCATTAGCCACCCAAGTGCATCACATCAATAAGCCTTTTATATCAAATACATGAGAACAAGGTACAATGCTCTTCATATTCATTAGGACCCTTCCTGGATGCTCCAGCTCTTATTTTAAATGCTATAGTATTTATACACAAACCCTGTACTTTAGAGCACCTCTAGGTTCTGTTAATACCCAATGCCACTTGAGTGAGATGCAAATAACTGTGTTGTGTTATTTAGTTAATAATGGAAAGAAAAATATGTACATGTTCATAAAAGGTAAAACATAAACTATTTTACACATATGGTTGGTTTAATCTGTGAATGGTAGTGGATTGGAAGATGGCTAATGGCTATATTTTAGTTAGTTCCTAGGGTGGAAGGCAGACTTTAAAAAAAAAAAATTATTCTCCTATACACTACATTCTGACCACAGCCTCCCTCCCTCCACTCCTCCCAATCTCCCCCAACCCCCGTAGCTCCCCTATCCCCCCAGATCTACTCCTTTGTTTCCCTTCAGAAAAGAGCAGCTGCCCAGGGATATGAACTGAACATGGTATAACAAGATGCAATAAGACTGGGCACAAACCCTCATAGCAAGGCTGGATGAGGCAAGGAGGAGGAGGATCCCAAGAGCAAGCAAAAGAGTCAGAGACATTCCCACTGTCATTGTTGCAAGTCCCACAAGAATACCAAGCTACACAACTATAGCATATATGCAGAGGATCTAGCTCAGACCTGTGGTGATACATTGTTTGTAATCTAGGAAATAAAGCTTGCCTGAAGATCAAAGAAGAGCTAGCACAGAGTGGGCCATAGAGGTCAGGCAGTGGTGGCACACATCTTTAATCCTAGTACTCGGGAGGCAGAGGCAGAGATCTGTCTGGATTTCTGTGAGTTCAAGCCCACACTGGGCTATATGAGATTAATCCAGTCTAATAGAGAAACGGAGCACATGCCTTAAATTCCAGCACTTGAGATCACACATCTTTAATCCCAGCACTAGGAAGGATGAGACAGGAAGGGATATGGCTGGGCAGAGAAAGGAATATAAGGTGAGAGGATATGGCTGGGCAGAGAAAGGAATATAAGGTGAGAAGATATGGCTGGGCAGAGAAAGGAATATAAGGCAGGAGGAGACAGCTCTTTCAGGCTGAAGACTTGATGAGGTAAGAGATGGTGGCTGTGGCTTGCTCTGTTTCTCTGGTCTTTCAGCTTTCACCCTGATATCTGGCTCTGGGTTTTTATTATAAGACCATTTAGGATTTGTGCAACACAGGCCCATATCTATGTTTGACCCTTCAGTTCCTCTGAGTTCCTATGAGCCCTGAGGTAAGAAGAGGGTGTCAGATCTCTTGGGACAGGACTTATAGATGTTTGTAAGCTGCCATGTGAGTGAGTATTGGGACTTTAATCTGGGTCCTCTGAAAGAACAGCGAGTGCTCTTAACCATCGAGTCATCTCTTGAGCTAACAAAGACTGTTGGGATCCAGACCCTTACAGTCTTTTCCCAGAGTTCCAGAAGAGACGCTACCAGTGGCGAATTAAATAATTTGAGGGATGTCAAATGAATCTACGTACATGAAACTCGTTAGTCCATTCACTTTATTCTTCTGAGTCAGTTCTCTCTCTACACAGCTTCTTTTCTGCTCTCACACTTAGCTCCTTTCTTGCCTGATTCTACACTTTCCTGCTGTTCTAAGTTCTACCTTAATTCTCCCATCTTAGTTCTTTCCCATCTAGTTCTTTCCATCTTGTTCTTCCTAACTTAATTCTTCCACATCTTAATTCTTCTCAAGTCTCTGAGGTTTTTAGTTATACACCCGTGCAGTCAGCAATGCTCTGGCCAAGGCAAGGTCACCAGGCTTGAATTCTTACAGGGTCAAAAGAAGGGGTGATAAGATCCACATAAAGAGCAGTAATTGTCAGCTGTCATTAGCAACCTAAAAGGGAAGTGCTCAAACTATATTCTTAGAAATGGTTAGGTAAAATGTTAGGACTCCATAAGTCACAAAGTAATGAGTGAAAATAAAACTGCCCCCCCCACCCCGAAATCTGTCCAAGTTGTGCTGTTTTCTGACAGGGTGGGGGAAGTGTAGTTTGGTAACTAGGGAACCTGCATCACAGCTTGATGTACCTGGTCTGTAAAAGCCCCTTTGTTCTGAGTTAATTGTTAAAGGGAGATCTAGAACTAAAGTAGCACTTGGAAGAGGGAGGGTTAAGCTTACTTAGCACATCTGCCTGGCCTTTGCAGCTATCTCATTGTAAATTTTTATCTTCTCTCAGGACCTAACAGATAGTCTGGATGCTTATCTATCTGCAGTCTATTCTTAGAAAGCCTGGGAAGTATCTCAGATAAAAACACTTTCATCAGGAGATGGTCCTGGCTGGATGTTGCTAATGACGATAATTACAGAAAGGCCTGACATTAGGGGTCTGGCTGTGTGACTGCTGTCAGCACAGTTGGGGGGATGTTATCCAAATACTCCAATTGTATATATAGCGGACATTGGACCTCATGCCCAATGAATGATTCAACCACACTGTTAGACGTTCTTGGGGAAAGAATCAAATGGGAAAGCTATAATAGCACACAAGAAATTAATTACAGGACACAGCTAATATATTCAAAAGCCAATATCACAAAAACTCCTTGAGTCTTGGCTTTATCCTCTGGAAGAGTTATTAACTCTTCCAGGTAATAGCTTTTGCCACAGTCAGCTGAATTTCTACTTCATATTTCTGCGGCTTGCAGCATCCAGCCCCATGGAGACATTTCTTTCTTTCTTTTTTTTTTCTTCTTTTTCTTTTTTGGTTTTTTGAACAGGGTTTCTCTGTGTAGTTTTGCACCTTTCCTGGAACTCACTCTGTAGCCCAGGCTGGCCTCGAACTCACAGAGATATGCCTTCCTCTGCCTCCCAAGTGCTGGGATGAAAGGCATGTGCCACCGTTGCCTGGCTTGGAGACATTTCTTATATTCCTCCAGCCTTACTTTCTTCATATGTAAACTGGGGTTAGTAGAAAATCTGCCACAGAAGTGAGGCTAATTGAGGGAAGTTTGGGAAGTGCTTAGTATATATACGTGTTCATAGATTTTTATAGTTATCAATAACGGTACAAACTTGGCCTGGTAAGGCAGACCTGGAAGCCCAACTATTCCAGAGGCTGAGGCAGAAGGATTTCAAGTTCAATGCTTGCCTGTGAAGTGAATTCAAGACCACCCTGAGCAACTTGGTGAGACTCTATCTCAACATAAAAAGCAAGAAGAAGGCTAGAAATATGTAGTTCAGTGATCAACACTTGCCTAGTATGGAACAACATTGGTCCTGTGTTCACTCACCACTATTGCAACAAAAATAAAACCAAAAGCTAGTATAATGTATGATTTACCTGGTTGATATTTATAGAGTTTTAGCCTGTTTCTATACTCTTAGAATAAATATCTACTGACTTTTATTATGTTGCCATTGACATTATGGCTGTGTCTGAATAGATAGGATGGGAGGGAAATGTTGAGGCTGCTTAATACCAATCCAACAGATATTCTAAGTCCTTTTCAAACTCTGTGAAAGCACTGTGGGGAGTCAACAAGAGGAAGCTCCTGCGCTACTCTGCCTTCAGAGGGCCTGCAACGCAGGAAATACTCAACTATGAGACAGTGAGAAGAGCGCTAATAGAGAAGTGCCAGGCCTCTGTTCGGTTCCAAGAAATCAGAGGGTGTGGAATTCCCGAAGCATAAGAATTTTAAAAAGGCAGCAATGTGAGTAAACTGAGTAAATGATGGGGAGGGAACATAGAGCACAACACCTGTCAGAGAAATCTGTGAGCTTTGGGAACTACAAGGAAAAGCTTTTTCCTTCCAGCTCCTCAGAACTTCATGAACAAAGGCTATCAAAAATGTACTAGTAACATCATTACTATTCCATCACAGGCAACACATAGTCAATAAACATGAGTTGGCTATATTTTTATTTATTTGCCTAGGCCTCCAAAGACAGTTGAGCAGAGTGGTGCAAGCCTCTATCCTCAGCTCCTTGGAAGATTGAGGCAGAAGGATTACAAGTTCAAGGCCAGTTTGGATAACTTAGCGAGACTCTGTTTCAAAATGAAAAGAAAATGGATATGGATGTAACTCAATGGTAGTTTTTCTAGCATGCACAGGTCCACAGCTTCATGCCTCATTACTACAAAAGAAAAATAGAATCCAAAAGGGTCAAAAGGTTTTTTGTTTGTTTGTTTGTTTTCCTATTTATAACATGAGTCCCCTTCTCTCTCTCTCTCTGAAAATATTGAGTATGCTTCTGTCTCTGGTTGGATCCTGGGTAGGTTTTTGTTTGCTCGCTTGTTGTTTTTTCCTATATATAGTTATACTTTGTCATCCAACCATTTTAAATGGGAATGACCACACATTGAATGAGCTTTACTTCAGTCTCTATTTAAAAGCTGCTAGCAGCTCTTTGTCACTGTTTTTAGGTGGGGGAGTAGGAGTATGCATATCCATTGTAGAAGTCTCTTACAACAAATGCTGGAGAGATGGCTTTGAGGTTAAGAGTACTTGCTGTTCCTCCAGAGGACCAGAGGATATTTCCCAGCACTCACATCAATTCTTTGCAACTCCAGCTCCAGGACATCTGGTGTTTTCTTTCTGGCCTCTGTGGGCACACACATGACATACATACACATAAATACAACTTTTTTTTTTTTTTAAAGAAATATCTTGAGGCTATTCCAAAGGGACTTAAGCTTTAGTAAGCGCCACCCTGAATATTCTTCTGTCTGGCCATAGACTATAGCAGATGTCTAATAGTTTATGATTGCTCCATTGTACATGAAATCAATCCACTGAAGATTTTGCTGACACACCAATATTACTCTTAGTGTGAACAAATGGAGAAGGCAATTTCTAATCAGCTGATCTAATGGATGTTGGTGTCAGCTGTCAACATGAGGAGTCATGGTGTCACCCAAGACACAATGATGCAAGACTAATGCCTTTGTAGGCTTATTTTGGGTGTTTTGTCTGCATGTACATCGGTATCACTTGTGTGCTGAGTGCTCACAGAGTTATGGGCTATTGTCAGGTATGATGTGGATACTGTGAATTGAATCTGAGTCCCCTGGAAGAGCGGCAATGCTCTTAACTCCTCTCTCTCCCTCCAGACTTCTTTTTTAGCCATTTCTGACCTATCTCTAAGGCTCAGTCTCTTCCTCTGTGACATAGGCAGACAATCTCTGGTAGTTTTCATTCTCTGAGGAGGCCAAAGTATTTGCTGACATGAACCAAAGACCCAGCCCACAAAAAAACCCATCTTAATCAGAAATGATTTCATCTTAGTGAGGTCCACCAGTGAAACTATCTGGGGAAGAAAAAGAGATTTCTGAGTTGATCTTGAGACATGTGACCTGGGAAGAGGTGGATGTCTCATTGTGTGGCCCATGAATTCTATCCTCCCACTCGCTGCCTGGCTCTGAATGATTTGTTTTAGCTCAATGAATGCTATTGATGAACAAAGCTGGGGGTTCATAACAAGGCAAGTCTTCCTTAAGGTTCCTTAAGGTTCATTCAGTGGAGAACAGGACAAGGAGTAGATTAAATGCCACAATCAAGTAACAGCCCCTACTTTAATTAGCACCCTGAAAGCTTTATTTGCTGTGGTTCATTGGTTTTCAATCATCACGCCCACAAAACCACCTATTGTAAAACTCAACAAACTGGCATTTGTAACACTCGAGTGATTCTGATCAAGGACTGTATATGAGAATCACTCAAGATTTCATTTAATTTAAAATCTTAATTAGTAAATATTGTTATTCTTTACAAATGAGGGTCTGGAAATACCCAAAGCCTCATAGTTAGTAGCTGGGTGCTAACCATTTAAATTCAGTTCTGATTCCATATTAAATTTCTATCTCACCTCAGTAAAGGAGATATGTTTGTGTAGATACATATTTGAAACACAGGAACATAATTATTTTTCCCAGAGAGTCTACCAGACTCTCATTTGCAGACAGTATGTGATTGTGAAGAAAAGAGACAAAAACTTCATTGGCATTTATTGCCATCATTAGGCAATGAATTATACATCTCTATATTTTTCATATCTGTCATTTATCTCATCTATCAATCATTCATTTATCTATCTATTATATATCTGGATATATTTATATATAACAGAATAGTTTTCTGATAGAATGGTGTGAAACAAAAATTTTAATATGAATTTTCACAAAGAAAATAAGACTCCCTGCCCTGCTTCTATTTAATGTTTTAAATTGCCTGCCAATAAAGGCAAGGATTTTGAATCTTCCTGAAGTATGGAAAACGGAAATTCCTCTCACCATTTTTCCCAGAGGAAAGCACTGGCATATTAGGGTGGTTCTTTCAGTTTCTAAATAGAATATATCAACATTTTATGCAATTACTTGTCAACATTTAAGTGTATAAATAAATAACATATCTAAGTTCATGCGGCATGACAACATTATAGATGACAAAACATTAAATAGATACAATTAATGAAGATTTTAATTACAGTGTGAAATGCTTAAAAAGCCCAAGGGAGTCTTAGCAGCCACCTTGCCCAAGGCTACCCTGGATTCAGGTGGCATTCGGGACAACCCTGCCTTCCCTTCCTTTCCCTGAAGTCCCGCCCCCTGTACTGGCCCCGCCCCTCGCTCCTCTTCCTACTAGCCCCATCTCAACGCAGTGATCCCGCCCATCCGTGCCTGCTAGGCTTTTTCCCTGTCCCCAAATGCCAGCTCCGCCCCTTCGCTTGAAGCCCCGCCCCACCCGCCCACTCATGTCCTCACCTTCCCTTCCGCGTTGGCTCCGCCCTCCAATCTTTCCATTTTCTTGCAGTCCCGCCCCTCCCGGGCGGGCCCACAAGCCGCGAGGGCTTCTGGGAAGAGGCGGGGAACAATATGGCGGATGGCGAGGAGCCGTAAGTATCGGGGTTTTGCTGGCGCGCGGGGTTGAGCTGGATTGTGAGAGCGCGCGGCAGTGGGCGGTCACCGCTGCCACCCGGGGGTCCCCCAACCCCCGCCCCGTCCCTCGTCCCCCATACCCTTGCGGCGCCCTCTGTGGAGCTTGATGCTGACCCTTCTTTTATTCTCTCTTTCTTTTAGGGAGAAGAAAAGAAGGAGAATAGAGGAGCTGCTGGCTGAGAAGTTAGTGCTGCCGGGAGGCCGGGGTCCTCTCCGGAGACCCCCGCCTCCCCTCAACCCCAGGCCTAGGGGAACAGCCGCAGCAGGCCCGGGGGACTGGGAGGGGGGCACCCGGAGCAGGCCGCGCGGCCTCACCCCTAACCCCGTCCCCATCCCGGGCCACCGCCCGGCCGCTCCCCGGCTGTGCTCCTGCAAAAGCCGCCCGGTGTCCCCTTCTTCCTCCAACCCAAATTGTCAGAGCTGGGACCTTGTGGCAAGTGAATCCAATCTAAAATCTAAATGGACACGAGGCCTATTTTGGGTCCCTGGTAAACACCGAGATAATAGTACACATTGTAAACTTTTTCTGAACACTGTGCATCAAGAATTGAGTTACAACTTGTCAGTTTTGCAAAGTAATTGGGTTTTAAAGGATATGTCGACCCCAGCACTTACTCTCATTTACCTCACAACCTGTATCAGCTACTTAAGTTTTTGATGCCACAGATTATGGTTCTTTTCATATGGCCAACCCTACATGAGTCCCCTCCCTCTGTGGAAGGGAAAAAAGTACTCCTGTAATGGGTGTGGTGAATTAATAATTTCTGTGTCACTTCTCAGTAGTACCTTGGTCTCTTTTCCATACTCCCCTCATGGTTGAATTTCAAATGCAAGAGTTCACATTCCTTTCCCACCTTCTAATTTCCTGCTTCGTTTTCTTTCTTTTCTTTTTGCATGAAATGACAGAGTTTGAATGCTTGCTATATGCCAAGAGCTTCCCTAAGCCTTCTGTGTAATTACCTCTTTATCTCGTGACCATCAGAAGTAGTTGCAATCTACTGTTGAGGTTTCTGACAGTTGAGTAATCTTCTCAAGGTTACAGTGTGCTTGGTTGTGGATTGAAACCCAACTATGCATCAGAACCTCCCTCCTCTTCTCTTGCTGTGAAATACGTGTTGGTTCTTTTTGTAAAAATTTGATAACACTAATATGTTTGAAGATAGAAATTGCAAAGTTACAGGGAAGTTATCACAACCAAACATGAATCTGTAATTATAAAGTACATGTGTTTTGTTTTTTTAAGAGGAGTCCACTTTATTTTGTTGCATATTCTCAAAGATTTCTTGATGGTAATGCCTGTCTGTGGCATAATCTTAACCAAAACATTTTCTCTTGTGTGTTTAGTGACAACAAATGCACCTCAGTTTTTACAGAGGGCTTTAAGAAAATACCGGGACCTCTCTAAGGAAAGAAATGTTGAGAGTTGCGTTTATCCAAAAGGCTCAGTAGATCCCACCCTTCCAACTTGGGAGGAGCCATAGATAATACTAGATTTGAAGCACTGTAGCTCTCAAAGACCCTCTCACACTCCGCATCTGTTATTTCCCTATCCGAGTGTAATGAAGGGACAGATTATGGAAGTTAACAGTGACTGTAAATACCAAACGAAGGGAAGTCCTTTTCTCACTGAGACATTAGTGTTCTAACTTTGATCTTTGGGTGCTGAGGAAGCTAGAAACACAGAGACTGACTTATTTCGTGCTTTCCAATAGCAGACAAGTTAAAATTGGAGAATACTATGACAACTCAAGTTTCCCTTTTTATTTGAGCAGGTCAGGTGGGGAGACCTAATAGTTGTAGGTGTGACTTTTTCATACTGATCTTTGCAGCTGAATTTACTATGTTCTATGCAGAATGGCTGTTGATGGTGGGTGTGGGGACACTGGAGACTGGGAAGGTCGCTGGAACCATGTAAAGAAGTTCCTCGAGCGATCTGGACCCTTCACACACCCTGATTTCGAACCAAGCACTGAAGTGAGAAACATTTATTTTTAAATAACTGCTTTAATAGTTTTACATTTCAAAAATAGTAAAATGTTTCCTTTTTAATTTGCTTTTATAATGCGAATAAGTAAAATTGTTTTGTGAAATTAAGTTATAGTGAGTATCGAACTAAATCTTTACAACTGATTTTATGTAAATGACCAGTAATGCATTTTACATTTTCATGTAAGTTTAAAATTTTCAAGAGTAGAAAAACTTGGTGACTTCATATTTTGATATGTTTAAAATCTAGTTTAAAAGGATTTCTAAGACTCATTTCCCCTTTTGTAGTCCTACTGTGGTAAATTAATTCTTCTAAGACTAAGGTATACTTGGTTGGAAATCTTTATTTAGCATTGACTATAATTAATTGAATGTTTAAAATGTGCTTTCAATATAATATATATTTTGAACTGTGTCTTGCTTAAAGCAAATATTTAATTAGATAAAATATGCTTCTTGCTAAGAAGTAGGAAATAACATATTCACTATAGTGTGTTTTATGTCCTTTGTGCCCATGAAGAGATTTTGAAATAGAAAAGCTACTTATAAAATTGTTGTGTAAACTCTTGAATTTGGCTCAGTAGCCTATGTGAATGAATCTCTTCCTCCTTTAATGGTGAGCAGAATGCTTAGTATTCATTCCTTCTTTGGATAATATAGTTACATAATACATCATATTTTCTTGTACTTTGAAAGTGTTTCTACACAATCGCTTAAGATTGTCACTTCTGTTAAGCAATGTTTCTAAGTTGTATTTCTGCTGATCTGGAATTTCCTGAATTTCTCATGTTTTATAAGTTTCATTCATTGTTCAAAGGAAGCTGTAACTATTCTTACCTCATTTTTGTTAGATCTTCAAACACTGGTGTCCCTTTACCTTCTGGTTTTTATATTTTAATTTTTTTTTCTGTTTTTAGAAATCAGTTAAGTAACTGTCTACCTTACAGTTTAAAAATTAAAGAAAAAAGAATAGAAGGAAAACAGAGAATACTGTAACAAAGTTATTACATTACCTATGAAATGATAAGCCAACCCTTTGGAAAAAAGTTAAAAAAAACTAAGACTAGGTTTTAAAATTTCTTTTAGATTTATTTTTATGTGTATGAGTAATTTTGCCTTCATGTGTGTATCTGCACTGTGTGTGCCAAGAACCCTGAAAGGTCAGAAGAGGGCATCTGTACTTCTGGAACTTGAGTTATGGATGGTTGTAAGCCACCACGTATGTGCTGGAAACCAAACCTGAATCCTGTGCAAGCTGAGTCATCCAGCTCTAGGGGTAGTTTTTCTGGTTAGAAGGAGACTTTTAATTTCATATACTAAAAGTCAATTTCAAGTGTTAAAATTGCAACTCAGAAATCATTAGGATTTCAAAATTTATAATGACATCTCTTTCATAATTTGAAATAATTGGTGATATGCCAGGTATGTTTCTTATGGATAATTGCCCTTTTTATGCCTGCATTAACAACTGTTGTGTGGTTTGTTGCCATATTCATGGTTCCTGTGGTGATTGCCTAGATTTTAATATACCTTTCCATTCTTTGCAGTCTCTCCAGTTCTTATTAGATACATGTAAAGTTCTAGTCATTGGAGCTGGTGGCTTAGGATGCGAGCTCCTGAAAAATCTGGTAATATATCATAAAGTACTATTCTCTTAGAGATGAGTAAGTCCTTTTACTTTTCTGTCATATGAGGAATGCCTTCATTTCATGATTATTAAATTTTCCCTTTAACATTTATTTATTGGGTAAGTTTAGCAGGTCCAATTCGTACAGTAATAGAAATACATAATATTACTTTGGAACTCTAAAAGTCTTAAAGTCATTTGTTTCTTCTCTGCTGTTTGTTGTTGTTGCTTCCTTTTGACTAGTGCTAATTTCATTTCATTGAAGTAAATAACAGAATAGTTCATCTTTCAAAGTGTAATTTCATATAATTTATTATTTCTTTTGCTTCTTTAAATAATTCAGATGAGGTTTTGTATCATTTTATCCAAAGGGACACATTGAGGTGCAGCAAATAAAAGACTCATTTTTTTCCCCCCTGAATTATAGTGAAGTTCCTAAGATCTTATTCAGGTCATCAGTTCTTTAAAGTACAGTATTTTTTCACTGAAGTATGCATGACCTAAGATGGTTGTTTTTGATGACCATATGCTAGTAAATACCTAAGGTTTGGGACAGCTGAGCCTTTAGTAAAACTGTTTCTGTGTACTGTTTAGAAACACACAGTTGTGTTGTAATTGCTTTCATAGAGTTCTTTGTATAAATTTCTCTTGGGTTAATAGCTTGAGGAAGGAGAGAATTAATGTAGAGCAGCTGTATGCCTGGCTTCTCACTGGGTAGAAAGTGGAAACTTAGAAGATTAAGCAGCTCATAGCCAGATAGAGGACACCAATAACCTGCTAAGAGTTAAATTTACTTACTTACAAGGTTTATCTTTATTTTACCGATATGAGTGTTTTTCATACATGTATGTATACAACATGGGTACCTGCTGCCCAGGGAGGTTAGAGGAGGGTGTCTCAATGAAACTGGAGCTAGAGACTTGTGAGCCACCATGTGGGTTCTGAGAACTAATACAGGTCCTCTATAGAGCAGTAAGTGCTCTTAACTGCTAAGCCATCTCTTCAATCCTGACAGTTAAATTTTAGATGTCAACACAGCCAGCTTGATACTAAAGTTTTAAAATGAAATACACTCACTTGGTTTAGTGCTATGTTAGATCTATGGGGATTGTAGGTCACTGTGATCCCTGTCTTCAGTGAATTTGAAGTTGGAGGAGATAAGTCTTATTGAAATAAATAGCAGTGTATATGGAGTAATGTGGTGTTCCAAAATGGCAGCACCCTCTCAGACCTACTCTAGCAGTATGAAAACCTGAAACTTGTAGAAGGGAAGGGTTTGTGGAGTTGGCCATTGTTCTTTTGTTTAGTCATTAGGCATGTACACGTCCCTTAAAGCTTAACTTTCATTTTGAAGCCATGATTTACTGTTGCAGTGTATATTGACTTTTAAATTACTGTTATTAAAGATTAGATCTGAGGATTACTTGTCAAGCAATTTTAGGGAGTAGTTCTGTTATTAATTTACTGTATTCTGATCTTTTAAGCTCATACATAGAATGTTGGCCTTTTACTTTATCATTTGTTACTTTCCTTGTTTTAGATGTAAGCATAGTAGACATGGGTGATTTTTTTTTCTCTCTCTTCCTTTTCACTGACTGTAAGCCCCCTAAAGGCACATTCCAAAAAAAGAAAAGGAGAGTCTATGACATTAATATCACCAATTAACCAAATGTTTCTTGAGCCTCCTCTTGTAAATGCCAAGCACTATTTTAGGTGATATAGACTTAAATGGAGCAACATAGGCAAGTGATTGTTTCTGGGACTTAGATTTTTGCTGGGGAGAGAGAGAGAAAATGTGGAATATCAGATGGTAGTAAATGGATGCAGAAAGGAAGAGTGAATGAGGATAGGTATCCTGGTGGTGAGGGGAAGGGCTTTCAAAAGGTGCAGTTGGAGTAAGGGGTGAATAGTGAGCTAGAAGAAGGTTGGGAAGGAAAGGTTCTCAGCAGGGGGGCAGCAGATGGAAGTCAGTGGAGAGTGAGTTTTAGACATGATTTAAACCTGACTGCTTGTGCGTTTTTTGGCCTCTGACCAGATTCTTGAATATTTTTTATGCTTTGTACAGACTTTTTTTAAGCCAAAGAATACAGAATTTATTACTGTAAATATATGGACTTAGGACATAGATTTTTGAAAATCTGTGTTTTGTTTTATAAGAAAGGAAGTTCTTGCCTAATTGGATTGCTTTTCTTTCCACAGGCATTGTCTGGTTTTAGACAGATTCATGTTATAGACATGGACACTATAGATGTTTCCAATCTAAATAGGCAGTTTTTATTTAGGTAAGTTTTGATATTTTAAAAATTGTGATAAACATTTGAATTTTTGTACATTGTAATTTAGTAACTGCTGAGGGTCTAACATGAATCTTACAAAATCAGGAAGAGCTACTTTTTACACTTTAGGTAGATACTCAAAACTATAACCTGAGTCTTCAGGGGATGATTGTTTTATGAGCACATGTATGCATTTTGTGTGCCTTTTCCATTCTGACAAGTTTTTAATGTATTACTGCTTTGAAATAGACTGAGATGATTGGTTATAATAAGCCACATCTTTTAATCTGTAACTAACATGATTACAATAATAATGAGACTTACAAAGGTAACTAATTTGGGCATGGTGCCAGGAAGGGTGACTTGCCATTTTATTTATGATACTGTCTTCATTGCAACAGTTGAACAGTCTCCTGATCCTGTAAGTTTTGTAACAGTCTTCACTAAAACCATGCTGGAGTTTTTTGTGTGATACTTGTAAAAGCACAAAAATATATTTAGAAGAATCTTGGCCTCCACGATTTTGTTCTTGCACATGTGAAGAGCTGTCTGCAGAATGCTTGAATGTAGTACTCAAATCAAGATTTCTAATTTATAGTACTTTTCTGTGTAAGTAAGGACAAAGAATAAAATTCTTGACAACTTCAAATAGGAAAAGAATAATTCTTTATTGGAGAAAATTTGTACCAATTAAATGTTTCCTTTGAAATTCTAATTTTAAATAAAATAAAATTTTGATTTGTTATTTTTACTTTTTAAAAATATGTACACTGCCCGGTATAAATGATACAAAGATTAAGTGTTCAATGTCTAGGAATATGTGTGTGTTATAGGAAGTTGTACTGAAGCACTTACTCTTACATGTGAAGGATGACTCATTTCCATGAGAACTTTGAGGAAATAGTAAAAAGAAAATCTTCACATGCTTAAAGAGACACTTTGTGTCCTTTTGTACTTAACATCTGGTAATTATCAGAATGATGCTTCCAGACTTTGTTGTTGAAAATGCTGATGTATGAAATTTATTCTTTTTTTTTTTCTTCGAGACAGGGTTTCTCTGTGTAGCTTTGTGCCTTTCTTGGATCTCTCTCTGTAGACCAGGCTGGCCTCGAACTCACAGAGATCTGCCTGGCTCTGCCTCCCAAGAGTTGGAATTATAGGTGTGCACTACCACAACCTGGCCAGGCCCAGCTTCTTTAACCATGTTTTAAAAGAAAGAATAACGCCAGGCGGTGGTGGCTCACGTCTATACAGAGAAACCCTGTCTTGGAAAAACAAAATGCAAAACCAAACAGACAAAAAAAAAAGAAGCTGGGCCTCGTGGTGCATACCTGTAATCTTAACACTTAGGAAGCTGAGACAGGATCCAGGCCAAACAAGCAAGAAATATCAAACCCCACCATGCTTTAGGGACCTCTGATGCCTACTTAAGTAGCACACACAGAATGGAGGTGATACCTAGAGGGTCTTCCTTTCATAGAGTGAATCTCTTTGTGTATGTTTTACTAAGACCAGCATATAAATACAGTGAAGCAGGCATGCTGGCTCCTAGCATTTGGGTGGCTGAAAGCAAGAGGATTGCTTAGAGTTTGAGGTCATCATGCTGGGCTCTATAGTAACCTTGTGGCTAGCCCAAGTTATAGAGTGAGATCTTTTCCCAGAAAACCAAACCGTTGAGATTCTGGGATCCAGGCAGTATACTTGGAAGGCTCTGGGTGCAGGATATTTTTATATTAGGAAGTGTCATGGTTGGAGTGGCCACTAAACATACTGTTGTTATGCTTTATTAGGGATGGGGTGGGGAGTGGGGGTGGCTACTGTTCAATAGTTTATATTTTCAGTTATGAAATATAATTAGACTTGTCATATTTATTTGTACTATCAGGAAGGGTTTAGTAAGTATGCATTTAATTTATTACTGATAAAACAGTACTTAGGGGTTGATGAAGAGTTGGCTTATCAGTTAAGAACACATATTATTCTTGCAGAGGACTTAGATTCTGTTCTCCTTACCAATATCAGGTGGTTCACATATGCCTATAATTCCAGCTTCAGGGAATCTGAGGACTCTAGCCTCCACAGGCATTGGCACTCACATGTACATACTCACACACAGATGCACATGCATACATATAATTTTAAAAATAATAAAAATAATGTAGTTAAAGTATTTTTTCTAAGTTATGTTATAAATAGACTGTTCATTTTTATGTTTGAAAGCTATTTATGTAGACCATCTAAATTCATATTATGGATGATAATTTAGACGTTCATTCATTCATTTTTGAGGCAGGGTTTCTCTGTGTAGCCCTGGCTGTCTTGGAACTAGCTCTGTAGATAACCTGCCTTTGCCTCCTGATTGTTGGGATTAAAGGCCTGTGCCACCACTGCCTGGCTATAGATGACAATTTAATGTTTTCTGTAGGCCTAAAGATGTTGGAAGACCAAAGGCTGAAGTTGCTGCAGAATTTCTAAATGACCGAGTTCCTAACTGCAATGTGGTCCCGTATCCTTTCAACAGAAAGAGTACTTCTCTAGACTTTTATACTTACTGATGCAGCTATTAAAAAAACAACAACAAACAAACAAACACCTCGTTTCTAACCCTCACTCATTCAGAACTCTTCCCTTTGAATGCTGGGCAAGCAGGGACGTAAGGCGCACTGGGAACTAGGTTGAGAGTGGTGGAGGAGCCGGAGGCTGCCCAAGACGTTCTCTGTCCTCTTGCCCCAGACTGCCCAGTGCTGGCCCCAGCACATCCACTAAGTCTGGGCCTTACAAATGCACTCATGTAAGGCATTTGTGGATGGAGGCCTATAAAACAAGTTTCCCAGGTCTCAGCAGTGGGGCTAGATGGAACATGAATATCCCCCCTTTTAATTCAGTTTCCTTACAAAGAGGCCTGTCTTTCTATTTTGAAACCTATTTACTTCAAAATGACATATTCAGCAGAATCTGTAAAGGCAGTACAGAGAAGCTGCTCCTCTGTGTCGCTGTTAAAAACTGTGTGTTGTAGAGCAGTATCGTTTGTATTAAACGTTCCTTTATTAGAAAAATTAAACATTTTATACAGGCTCATGATTTTTTTGTTTTGTTTTGTTTTTTTGAGATGGTCTTTCTATGTAGCCCTGACTGTTCAGGAATTTCTTGTCTAGACCAGGCTGGCCTCTGTCTCCCAAATGCTGAGATTAAAGTGTGTAGTTCTTATGCTTTTAAAACGTTAAGTGCTGTGACTGACTCAGTCTCACAGCTAATGGAACAGGGACTCGTGAGTAGCCTGCAAGCACAGGACAGTTGATGACCAACTGTTGCTGATTGAGTAAAAAGACCTACACCTGAATTTTATGAGGGGCAGAAAATACTCATATTTTACTCCAAGGCCCCCAAGCCTCTTAAAACACAACAAACCCAACTGTACTACTAGCAACTGAAAAAGCTGTCAAAATTCTCTATATTGTTCTTATATAAGGCTTCCAGTAGTTTGACATTTTCTGGTAGTCTATTTTTTATTGAAAATAATTTTTCACACAATGTATTTTCATCATGTTTTTCCCCCTCTCTCAATTCCCAGATCCTTTTCACTTCCCTATCCACCCAACATTGTTCTTTTTCTCTCTCTTAAAAAAAAAAAAAGACCCCCAAAACCTAAGAAGCAAACACCCACCCCCCCCACTAAAATAGAAATCAAACAAGCAAAAGACCAATAAAAATTCCAAAATCAAAATGAAACAAGTTCACAAAATACCATAACTCTGATTTTTGACACATTTATTTATTTTGTGTGAGTGTGTGTGTGTGTGTGTGTGTGTGTGTGAGTGAGAGAGAGAGAGAGAGAGAGAGAGAAAGAGAGAGAGAGAACTCTGCCTTCACTTGTGCACTGTGGCATATACATACATAAGTAATTTAAAATAGTTTTGTCAGAAAGTAGGGTTGTGTTCAGTTTATCAGATTTCTTGAATTCCACCTTGATTACCTATTGTTTTAAATAAACACAATGTGTTCCTTATGGCACTGTTACAATCACTTCAGAAATTTGAAACTTGGCATCTTAAGTTCCTTTACTTGGATTCAGACATTTCAACAAGATTCAAGATTTTAATGACACTTTCTACAGACGTAAGTTGTTCACTTGAAACTAAATTCTTGTTGATTCTTACAGTTTGCTTTTGTCCCCACCCCCACCCCCCCCCCCCCCCCCATTCTGGCTGTTTGGCTGTCCTTTATGGTTCTCTGCTGTATTTTGAGTAAGCTTGTTGACTAACTGAAATACCACTGTCCTGATCCTTAGTAGATACCACTAGCTGCTCATTCAAATGAGAATTACTGAAAGATTAGGGGGGTGGGCGATTCTAATAAAATTAGTTTTTGGTTTTTTGTCTTACAAAATGATGTACTTTGCATAACTGTGTTCAAAGCAGTTTTGGAGACACAGAAAAGTTGGGTAGAAGGTAGAGAGCTCTCCTAGCATTTTCCGTCCACAGTGATCCGTGGGAGCTGGTGCTAGACCACTGTTAGATGAGTGCATTTGTAAGCACCAGACTTAGTGGATGTGCTGGGGCCAGCACTAGGCAGTCTGAGGCAAGAGGGCAGAGAATCTGAGACCAGCCTAGGACTATATAGTGAGACTGTAATCAAAAATATAACGTGGGTTTTTTTTTTCCCTCATAGAATTTCATATTATTGTATGTGGCCTGGACTCTATCATAGCCAGAAGATGGATCAATGGAATGCTGGTAAACTCTTCAGTGTTGGGGTTCTCTAAAGATCTTTGCTCTTGCTTTTGACATAGACCAGATCAAAATTGTCATATTTTTGTAAAATAAGAATGTGTTCAATTTTAAATTAAGTAGATATATGACACTGTTATTGCCTGTTATTGGTTCAGTGAGAACATATTTATTGTAAGGAATATAATTCCTTTGTTCTGATGTGTTGCTACTGAGTCCCAGACTGATTTCTGGAATTTGTTGGAAGCATGTTGCTACTTTTTTTTTCCCATTTCCTATACCCTTTTTTTAAAACCCTTTAAAACATTCTCCTAGATATCTCTTCTAAATTATGAAGATGGTGTGTTGGATCCAAGTTCCATTGTCCCTTTGATAGATGGGGGGACAGAAGGCTTTAAAGGAAATGCCCGGGTGATCTTGCCTGGAATGACTGCTTGTGTTGAGTGCACTCTGGAACTTTATCCCCCGCAGGTAATCGGAAAAGCACCTGCATTGCTTTCTTAACATCTTGGTTGTAGTTAGTGCTAATTAGTACATCTTGTCAGTGTTTGGGGATAAACATGTATTTAAAGATATGCTAACGCCTGAGATTATAGGTTGGTTAGTATTTACCATAATGGGAGTATAGGTTAGTATTTACTATAATGAGGGCACGGGCTCAAACTTGTGCACTTCAGCATCAAAACAAAAGCAAAATTTAAAACAGAATTTGCTAAGAAGAATAAACTATGACAGTCTACTGTGAGAGACTGTCTATCAGGTCTTGTGTTTTTATGGTTTCATTCTTGGTGTTTTTTTTATTTTAATTATGTATGTGTATATGTGTGAGTATGTAGGTATGTGAATGTAGTGTCCCTGGAGGCCAGAGGTGACAGATCTCTCTGTAGCTGGAGTTATAGGTTGGTATGAGCTGCCTAATGTGGGTGCTAGGAACTGAACTCAGGTCTTCTGAAAGAGGAGTATATACTTTTAACCATCTTTCCAGCCCCTTAATTTTTTATTTAAGAGAAATTACAAAGTTATATATTGGAATAAGTTGTATTCTGTCTGTTTTCCCCATATACCTGCCCTTAATCTGTAGTTTTATTATTCATGGTTCTAGCTGCCTATAGGCTGGGAATATTAAAAAGAAAATTCCAGAAATAAAGGATTTATAAGATTAAAATTGGTCCCTTCCCCCTCCATTTTAAGTTGCATCCATTTCTGGATAATATGAACTTTTGAGTCATCTTATTGCGTATACTTGAGTTATTCTGTGTTTTAAATTTATCCTAATTATGTTTATTTCTGTGAATAAACCAATGAATATGTATCCACATGGGTGCAGGCGCTTAAGAAGCTGGAAACATTGGATCCCCTGGAGCTAGAGGCTCAGGACGTTGGGATTCACCTGATGTGGGTGCTAGGGATCTAACTTGGCTCCTGTGCAAGAGCTGTTAACGTTCTTTCTCCATTCCTTGAACTCTTTTCTTAGTGTTTTTTAAAAAATTTTATCGTACACAATATGTATGTTATACTTTATCTTAAAGAGGTTCAGACATTTGTTGGGGTCTTGGGACGTATCTTTCATGAATAAGAAAGGTCTACTGTGATTATTTCAGAGACCAAAAATACTAGGAAAAGAGCTGGTGAGCTGTCTCTGCAGATAAAGGGACTGAATTCAGTCCTAGGATCCCATGGCGGAAGGAGAGAGCTGAAAGTTTTCTTCTAATCTTCACATGTACATTGTAGCACGTGCTCCACACATATACATGCAAAATAAATGTAATACAAATCGAAATATAGTATTAAGAATGATCTTTTCAAAGGTGGGTTTCTTTATATACTCCTTTTTAAGAATAGTTGCAATTTGCAATTTGGGTTTATAAATGTCAGCAGCTCTATGAATATTAATTTATAATCGATTATGCTTTTGTGTTGGTGTGTCTTATACCTTCACATTAAACACAGGTAAAACTAAATCATTCACATTTCAGAATTTAATATTTTTCTTCTTGTTGCCAACAGAACTTGAGTGAGTTTGCTCTAAAAATTTAGGACAAATGTGTCTGGCTTTATAGGCAGCTCAACCTTAAGAGACTGTGATGCCTTCTATTAATATAGCAGTTTTAATGCATTATAGTATTTTGCTTATGTAAGTCAAGAGCTGAAATGAATGTTACGAACTAAACCAGACCTGGAAGTTGCATTTTAAAATAACGCCAATTACTTAAATTTTACTAAGAAAGACAAACTGTGGTTTTAGGTCAATTTCCCCATGTGCACCATTGCATCTATGCCCAGGCTCCCAGAACACTGTATCGAGTATGTAAGGATGTTACAATGGCCTAAAGAGCAGCCGTTTGGAGGTAATTTAACAATCTAGACTTAGAAAGTATTTTATATATTATTTATTTTGAAATTTCATTTAAAAATTGCCTTATGGTCATATATGTCTGTTTTCCCCTCAACAGATGGGGTTCCATTAGATGGAGATGACCCTGAACATATTCAGTGGATTTTCCAAAAGTCTGTAGAGAGAGCATCACAATATAATATTAGAGGTGTTACCTATAGACTCACTCAAGGTGAGTTAGTGAACTCTCATTGTCATGGCATTGGTGGGGATGCTCTCTGGGGAGGATGCTTGATGAGAGAGTGATTATAGAGATCACCATCCATTTGAATTTCAATTAAGGAACTATAGGAGCAGTGGTTTCCCAGTTTTCTTAGGTAGGAGGGAACTAAGTTCAGGGGAATGCATACTACTCAGCTAGTGGGGATTGAATGGTATCACTGACTCATATTTACATATAATTGAAAGAGGCCTTATCTTCAGTCTTTCTACTTCATCTTTCACTGAAGAGGAGTTCATTCCCTCCTGGGAGCAGACAAAACACTGTTATCTGTATGTTGAGCAGAAATCTATGTCTTCTTTGGTTTGAGTTTTGTTCAGTATCTTACCCAATCTATTTACTTTTTATTTATTTTTATTTTTAAATTTTAATGTTAAAAGTGTTTTGCCTACTTTATGTACGTGCATTTCATGCATGCCTGGGGCCTGCAGAGGACAGAAGAGGACAGTGGATCCCCTGGAATTGGAGTTAAAAAAGATGTGAGCTGTATGTGGGTGCTGGGAACTGAATGGGGTGTTCTGGAAGAGCAGTAAGTGCTCTTAACTATGAGCCATCTCTCCAGTTCCTAATTCCCATTTTATTTTTTGGTTTTTCGAGACAGGGTTTCTCTGTGTAGCTTTGCGCCTTTCCTGGGACTCACTTGGTAGACCAGGCTGGCCTCGAACTCACAGAGATCTGCCTGGCTCTGCCTCTCAAGTGCTGGGATTAAAGACATGCGCCACCACTGCCCGGCCCTAATTCCCATTTTAATAGTAGTTTCTAACTATTGAGCATAGCAATCACATGTTGTCCACATTTGTAAATTGTACTTCTTAAGTCTTCCTGATTTGTCAGTGTCACAAGCTTCAAGTCTTGATGTTCTTCCCTGACCAGTGTCCAGTTGTCCATCCTTCTTGAGTCTCCTAGTCCTGAGTGCAGTGTTCTAGGGTTAGCCTTACCTCTGAAGATGGGTACAGTCTTAAAGAAGAGCTGATGTTACTTTTGTTGTTTGCATTGGTGTTCTCATTCTATTCTTTGATGTTGCTGTTTGTTAAAATCTTTTTACCAGTGCAGTTGCTAAAACCTTCTCTTCCCCTTTCTTACCTCCTCACCCTCTCTCTCAAAGAATTGGTATTCTAGAGTTGTTTATTAAATTTTTGTATTGGTCCTGGAGATCAGCCCAGGGCCTTAGCAGCCTTTTAGATTTGTCTCAGTCTGTTCTCAGATCTTCTTGAGTCTCTCAGACTTCTTCACTGTCTTCATAAGGAAGCCATGAAAGATCTTTCCAGATGCTCTTCTGACGCCTGGTGTTCTGTTTTCCTGTTTCCTGAGTGCTGGGTCAGTCACAGTCACTGAATGCGTCTCCTCTAGCATGGGCTCACAATGAGCAGTCCTCCTGTTCAGCCTTGGTGACCAGTGTTCTAGTCCTCTTACAGTTCATCCCTTCTGGAGTTTTGCCGAATTCTCCAGAGAGAGCTTTGTATTCTTTTTGTAAATTTGTCACTTCTCTTCTATGATTATTTCTCTTATTTACTCATGTTCTAGATTGTCACTTGAAAGTTTGGGTCATGCCTGCTGCCTGTTTCCTTACCTTCCCTATCTATAGCAGCCCGCTGTGCTC
Source organism: Onychomys torridus (assembly GCF_903995425.1). Taxonomy (NCBI): domain Eukaryota; kingdom Metazoa; phylum Chordata; class Mammalia; order Rodentia; family Cricetidae; genus Onychomys; species Onychomys torridus. The sequence continues at coordinate 87,240,058 of NC_050445.1, read as the reverse complement.
CTCTTGTGGAATGCTGGGAACACATGTTGTGGTGCTTCCTCTCCCTCCAGGATCAGGTTTCTTCTAGAGCAAGCAATTCAAGTGCAGTTAGAAGAGAGACTCTTTTGTACTAGGGGAGACGATCTGCTCATTGCTTACATGAATATGGAACTGAAAATCATAGTCAAAATAGAGAGCCATATGTCATTTTGTGTGGTCAGGACTGTAGTGTAAAAGAAAGATGCTTTAAAAAAAAATTTTTTTTTTTTTAATTGTGGTATTTTGTGAATGAAATGACTTGAACTAACTATATCAAGAATAATTAAGGCCAGGTGGTGGTGGCGCACACCTGTAATCCCAGCACTGGGGAGGCAGAGGCAGGTGGATCTCTGAGTTCAAGGCCAGCCTGGGCTACCAAGTGAGTTCCAGGAAAGGCGCAAAGCTACACAGAGAAACCCTGTCTTGAAAAACAACAACAACAACAACAAAAAAAAAACAAAAACCAAAGAGTGGGGGGGAATGATGGATGATATTGCTCTGTATGTTGTGAATGTGTTGCTCTGATAGGTTGCTTTAAAAAAAAAAAAAAAATGCTGATTGGCCAGTTTGAGGCCAGCCTGGTCTACAGAGCTAGTCTGGGACAGGCTCCAAAGCTACAGAGAAACCCTGTCTCAAAAAAAAAAAAAAAAAAAAGAAAAGAATAATTAGGTAACTTTCTTTACACTTACTTCTTAGGCATTTCAGAGTCTAGTACAGTGTATCAATGGATAAGACTAATAGGGGGTGGGCATGTGTAGGCCCAACCCTTTCCTACATTTGCTAGGGGTAATGTTTTGGATATGACCTTTAATTTCTCAGCCTTCCTTTCCTTCTTTTTAGAACAAGGATGGTGTGGCTAGCATCAGCATGTCAGCACATTGAATACTATTTACTATTCACATTTCACTCTAAACTTGGAGTAGAAGGAAACACTTGTTAGTGCGTTATACTGCTTGGTCATTATGTAAAGCTACAAAGCCTTTATTTCAGTGCTATTGCTCAAGATTTTCAACACACTAACTACAGAATGTTGGGAATGTGAAAGAAGATAGTTCATGTTTAGCCGTTTCAGGGTTTTTTTGTTTTTGATTTTTTTCGTTTGTTTGTTTGAGATAGCGTGTTTCTGTGTAGCCCAAAATGGCTTCAAATTCATGGTTCTTCTGCCCCAGCTTCCCAGGTGCTGGGAATAGGCCCATGTCACTGAACCTGGCTATTCCCAATTTCATTTCTTGATTTGAAAGCCTGAAAAATCAAGTATCAGAAAATGGTATTTAACAATCAGACTTTAAATGATTTAATTATATTACTTTAACTTAAGGAGCTGGAGAGATGGCTTAGCTGTCAAGAGTGGCTTACTATCCACAATCACTTCTAACTCCAGCTCCAGTGAATCTGATAAACTCTTTTGGACTCTGAGGACACCTACACTTACATGTTCATATACCTGCATATATACGTGGACACACACACACACACACACACACACACACGCCCCTACACATAATTGAAAATAAATCTTGAAAGAAAAAAAGAAAAGAAATGACCATATTTTATTTCGTAAATTTTTTTCAGGGGTAGTAAAACGAATCATTCCTGCAGTAGCTTCTACAAATGCAGTCATTGCAGGTAAAGCAAAAAAGACTTTCTCAGTTTTACTTTTTGCTTTAATTTTTAACTTAATATCTAAATTGGTATTTCTATAGTTACTTGTATCCTAGGAATTTGTTCTTGGGTGAGTTACCCAAACCAAATATGCTACTGTATCCTCTGTACATATATATCTTGTCTTTTTTTTTAATTTTTTTTTTTTATTTTGTACATATGTTACGTGCTGACCACAGTTTTCCTTACCTCCTCATATCATTATGTCTTACAAGACATTGTATCTCTCTTAGACCAAGTGCTCACAGTAAAGGGTGGCTTAGCATGTCTTTTTACTCATAGGCTTAGCTTTTCATTGATTGAATGATGACAAAGGAAAAGGTTGCCTAGATTATGTAAAACAAATATGAAACTTGTTCCTTCCTATGGTTTTTAAATTATGTATTTTAAAATCTATTTTCTCTATAGATATTACAAGTTTATCTGATTTATCGCTGACTTTCAAAGTATTTAATTTTTACTAAGTTAAAATGCCTTTGCTTTTCTCTAGCTGTGTGTGCCACTGAGGTTTTTAAGATCGCTACAAGGTAATGAGTTTTATTTTTAACTTGAGTTTAACTCTGTTATAACCTTGCTCAATTAGATAAACATGGACATTTTTCATTACAGTGCATACATTCCCCTTAATAATTACTTGGTATTCAATGATGTAGATGGACTGTACACGTACACATTTGAAGCAGAGAGAAAGGTTAGTAGTGTTAAACTAATGGAAATGTTTTTCAGTATTCAGCCTTTGCTTTTATTTATTAATTATTAATTAGGAATTTAAAGGTAAATATTCATGTTCTGAGCTACTAAAGCTAATCATATGTATTTTTTGTTGGCTAGCTTAAATTGTAAAGCAAATTAAGTTAGAGGGAATGCTCTATTACAAAAACAGGCTTTAAAGCAGAAAATATTTTCTGGAAATATGTATGATTGATAGACAATTTGACTTCCACATCTTTGCTTAAAAAAGACTGACATTAGTTTGTGTGCCTCTAAATTATTCTTTTCTTTGTAGGAAAACTGTCCTGCATGTAGCCAGCTTCCTCAAAACATCCAGTTTTCCCCGTCAGCTAAACTCCAGGAAGTTCTAGACTATCTGACCACTAGTGCTTCTCTGTAAGTGTTCTGAGTGTTTGTTATTGTAAAATCATTGCTTAAACTTGAAGAGGAGTTAGAACTATTTCTTTAACTAAAATGATTTTTACTACTTTATTTAGGCAAATGAAGTCTCCAGCTATCACAGCTACATTAGAGGGAAAGAACAGGACACTGTACTTACAGGTCAGCAATACTCAGTGTTAGACTTTTCAGGAAAATTGGTTTTTTGTCTCTTCATGTGCTATCCATTAAAATAATACTATTTTCCAGTCAGTAACATCTATTGAAGAACGAACAAGGCCCAATCTTTCCAAGACGTTAAAAGGTATTTTAAGTAAATGTGTATATTAATAGTTTCCTTTTGATGGTGCACGTCTTTAATCCCAGCACTTGGGAGGCAGAGTGGATCTTCATGGGTTTGAGGTCAGCCTAGTCTACAAAGCAAGTTCCAGGACAGCTAGGGCTGTTACACAGAGAAATCTTGTCTCAAAACCCCCCCAAAAAAGTAATAGTAATGTCTGTGCTCTCTCTCTCTCTCTCTGTGTGTGTGTGTGTGTGTGTGTGTGTGTGTGTGTGTGTGTGTCTGTGTGTGTCTGTGTGTGTCTGTCTGTCTGTCTATCTGTCTCTGTCTCTCTGTTTGTCCCCAGTGCCAGGAATCACAATCAGGTACCACTTGACTTGCTAGGAAGGTGCCTTATTACTGCTCTATCCTAAGCCCTTGTTTGGAGATAAGATGCCTTGCTTTCGCTTTAGCTGGCATTGAACTTGCTTGTAGCCAAGGCTGGCTTTGAAATGAAATTTACTCTTTATTAAATATGAGCAAGTCATAATTACTTATATCTACAAAAATAATAGAATTGATGGCTCTTTTAATAGAAAAAAATTATAAAATTCTAAGAAATCAAATTTTATCTTAAAAAAGAATTGGACTTTGAGGCATATCTGAACTATAAAACTATAATTTGTGAATATGTATATGTTATTCTTTTTGTTGAGATATTTATTTTTGTTTGAGCTAATGATATTCCTTCCTATTTTAGAATTGGGACTCGTTGATGGACAAGAACTGGCTGTTGCTGATGTTACCACACCACAGACTGTACTATTCAAACTTCATTTTACCTAAAGAACATAAATCCATACCTAATAGAAAATTCATAGAAATAATATACTTTGTGAATGCTAAGGAATTTAATTGAAGAGCGGTAAAAATGAGGCAGAGGGGATACCCAAAAAGGAAATTTAATTGATGTCATTTTTAGCATTAGTGTTGCTAGAATTTGGCTTTTATATATATATATATAAAATGAATGACTCTTTTTTAACTTTATAAGTTTCTCTTGAAGATTGAACTTTGGGGTTGGGCTAGTAAGCAGTTTCATTAGTAATATGGAAAGCAATGCCTGGAGAGAAAGATTATGAACAAATGTATTGCTTCTTTAAAGCAGGACAAACACTGTCTTTTGTGTGAGTTTGTTATTATGGTCAAAGAACATAGTCCTCAGCTCCCATTTGAGTGTCCACATGTATAGAAATGTATCCTTGAGTGGAAATGAGGAATTATGTTTTAAGAACATTAAATATTACAACCTGACATCTAGAATATATCAGACATAGGCTGTTTCTTCATTACTACTCATATAATTGTGGCTATCCAAATGTGTATTAATTATTGTAGAGTTAACTTGTCCATAATAATTTGTAAACAGTATTACAGATTAATACCTGTGCATGAAAATATGAAGTATTTTCATGTGTTTATTTGCAATGCCATAGAGGTCACTATGCACAAACTTAAACCAAGACAATGGCTATTCAAAGAAAATTAATGTTTAAACAGTTATCACTGATGCTTTTGCACTATTTATTAATAAAATTGTACGTTGTCTACTTTTTTATTGAAATTTTTGAAGTATATTATTATTAGTTAATAGTTACATAGTGATGTAAGAGTAATTTTTAAATTTAAGTTATCAGATTTTTATTACACCTGAGTTAAAATTTTGCTATAGTGATTTCCATGGTATAAACCTACTAGGTCAGTCAGCTAGCTCAAACTGATAAATGAAATGGGATGACTAAATTTTTATAGTAAATGCCTGTTTTCTTAAAAAATACTAAAATCAAAGTGGAGCACAAATGCTGAAAAAAATACTGTTGTAATAGTTTAATGTGGGAACAAATAGTACCTGTGTTTTACTCAGTTTACAGTGTTTTGTTTGTTTGTTTCCTTTTTAATTGTTAATTGTTTTATTCTTAAGATTTGTGGAGCTGGGCGGTGGTGGCGCACGCCTGTAATCCCAGCACTCAGGAGGCAGAGGCAGGTGGATCTCTGTGAGTCCAAGGCCAGCCTGGGCTACAGAGTGAGTTCCAGGAAAGGCGCAAAGCTACAGAGAGAAACCCTGTCTCGAAAAACAAAAAAAAAATTTGTGGAATGTTAGTGGATGAAGTCAGTCTGTCGTCTTTCTAGTGTGGTTATGATGCAGGGATAGAACCTAGCACCTCTCACCTATTCTTCCAAGTGCTCCATCACTGAACAATACCCCATTTATTCTTCTTTCTAGCTCCATGTTAACAAGTTTAGTTTTATTATAAAACCACATGGAGGGCTGGAGAGATGGCTCCACAGTAAGAGCACTGGCTGATCTTCCAGAGGACCCAGGTTCAATTCCCAGCACTCACTTTGCAGCTTACAACAGTCTATAACTTCAGTTGTATGGGATCCAACATCCTCACACAGACAAATGTACACATTATGTGCTTAAAAAAAAAAACCAGTAGGATCACTGGGCAGTGGTGGCTCACACCTTTAATCCCAGCACTTGGGAGGCAGAGCCAGGCCTGGTCTATAAAACGAGTTCCAGGACAGCCAGAGCTACTATACAGAGAAACCCTGTCCCCCAAAAGAAACAAACAAATAAATAAACTACAATGGTAGAGTTAACACAGTTGTTGTTTGTGGTTGTTTCTGGGATCAGACTTAGGGCCTTGCACATCCCCTAGCAAGTCTTTTTTTTAGCAAGAGAAGATTTGATTGCATAGTCTAAACAGGCTTTGAACTTGTGACCCTCCTCTTACTGTCCCTTTCTCTACTAGCATTGTAGGGATGTGTCACAAAGCAAACCTTTTTTTCTTTCTTTTTTTTTTTTTTTTTTTAAGATGGGGTCTCACTGTGTAGCTCTAGCTGGCTTGGGACTCACTATGTAGATCAGGCTGGCTTTGAACTCACACAGATACACCTGCCTCAGCCTCCCAACAGCCGAATCTTTTTAAAGATAAAGATTCTTAACCCTTAATACCTCTTTCATAAAGATGCTGTAGTAATTTTTATAAAAAGGCAACAATCCATCACAGAACTCAGAAAATAACTTTAGATAGTTTATGTCACTGGCCCAATGCTGTGCAGTTAGAAGTATTGGGACAGGAAGTCTAAAAGGCCTCAATTCTCCTTAGATACTCATCTAAGCTCTTTGGAACAAATTGCATACAAACTTGGATAATTAACTGAAGTATTAGAACACACTAAGAATTTTCTTTTGGCTCTGCAAATGTTTTTGTTTCATAATGTACATGCACATGAGTCAAAACCCTGTGCTCAAAGAGTACTGTTCGGATCAGAGGCTTCTGGTCAGGATAGTGATAGTGAAAAGCAAAATTAATGGTAAAACACAGGGCCTGCAGAAATCTACCAAAGCAAGGCAGGATCTGCATCAGAGAAGTCAGAATCCAAGGGCGAAAGCATAGTGGTACAGGGTATAAGCCTGTTTTGGCACTTTGCCTCTTATGGCAACACACCCTATACATTTCTTTCGTCCAGTGAAAACCACCTCCTTTTCCCCAGATATTCCTCAGCTATGACATTGTCATAAGTCTTCAGCTTGCTGGGATTCTGATGTGCCCTCATCTTGTGACTTTCCCTGCTCTCTGGCTCCTCCTTTGTTGTTTGTACTTCATCATCCAGCTCTTCCTCAAGGGCCAGTTCACCTTTGGCATCGGCTTTTTCCTTCATCCTTAGGCTTAGCTTTGTCTTCTGTCTGTCCCTGGTTTCCCATCATCTTCATTGTAGAGTGTTTCTGTGCCAACATTTTCCCACCCCACCCTTTCTGTCCTTCAGGACTGGGCAGGTTGCTGTTTAGATGCATAGGCCTGCCAAGAGTTAGGACCTGGGTTTCAGTAAGAACCCTCTAGCCACTAGCCTGCCACCAGGACTTTGTAATGCAGTTGGATAAATTATTGAAATATAACTTGCCAAGGATATGTTCTGTTTGTTTTGTTTTTTAAAGAAAAAGTCCCTTTATAAGCATAGTTCCTTGCAGTGTAAGGCAAATATTATCATTCTAGTTCACCATTACCATGTTCATCCATCCATCCATCCATCCATCCATTCATCCATCCATCCATCCATCCATCCATTCATCCATCCATCCATTCATTCATTCATTCTGTGTCATGAGTTGACACCCTTGGAAAAAGAATCAGTGCCCAAGTAAAACGTCTCAGAGTGCCTTTGCCCTCTAAAGCATGACATACTAAGGCTATGCCAGCCATGAACCAGAATAGGGCCCTTGAGCCCTTAAGAATGTGATTTTTTTGAATAGGGTCATTACAGATATAATTAATTAAGTAGGGTGTGATCATGCTCAATATGGGGGCATTAACCTGCTATGGTAGGCATCCCTATTAGAAGAGGCGAGAGAGATGGAGTGATGTAACCAAGGAAAAGGATTGCCTGCGAAGATGTAAAGCTAGGAGATTCATTCATCAAAGTCGGATGTGTCTTCCTGAAGCTGTCAAAAGAAGACAAGACAGCTCTGTTCAGACTTAGGGCTCCAAACCATGAAAATATTTGTGTAATTTTAAGGCACCCTGTTGATAGTTGTTTGTTATAACAGTCCTAGGGAATGTTTTGGGGAATTATAATTACATCATTTCTCCTTTTTCTTTCCTCCCTCCAAACCCTCTCATCTATCCTTCCTTGCTGTCTTTCAAGTTAACGGCCTCTTTTTTCATTATTTGTTGCATACCGATATTATGTATATACGTATGCACTTTTAAATACATAAATACTGCCTGTATGATGTTGCTTGTGTATGTCTCCAGGGCTGACCATTCGGTATTAGATAACCCAGTGGTGCCATCTTCCCTGGGGAGGACTGTCTCTCCGTTTCTAGCGGCAGCATTCCTTAGTTGCCTATAGTTCGTTGTGTAGGATTGGATTCTCTTCTCAAGGGGCTGAAACTCTGGATGTCTGAATGAACTTTAGCTTTTAAATGCCGGTAGAATTTTTTTCTTTAGCATTATTAGACCAAACAGTTGCTGACTAGACAAAAGGAGGCCATTGACTTTGTTTCCTTCCATGACCAAGTGTGCAAAAAAAGTGCATTCAAGCTATATCTTTTAAGCAATGTGCACAATATATACTGATGGCTTATATTTTATTGCTTCCCGAGTGCCTTAGTCCCTCCAAACTGCTATTACAAATTGCCATAAAGTAGTACCTGGTTCACAGACAACAGAAACTTAGTATTTACAGTTCTGAAGCCTGGGAGGTCCAAGATCAATACAGCTGGCTGGCATGGCTTTGGTTCGTCTTGCCGGAGAGGGCAAAGAGTCTGAAACCTTTTAATGGGCATTTATCTTCTGGCGTCACCTCTTGACATAGGAGTGTGCTGATGAACGACATTCAGATTACAGAACTCAGTTTTGAGCAAGGTGGTTTCGTTTGCAAATGCTCCAGGATTTGGGGACAGTGCCCGGAAAGTCAGGCAGGCAAAGCTAAGATAACCAAGCCCAGCGAGAACTGGTCAGTTATTTTTCGAGTGCCAAGAGAAATGCGAGGCCTAACCGCCGATTTTACTGCGAGGCACGTGAGGCTCTGCTCGGAGGTCCAGGTCTCCGTGCCGGTCAGCAGAGAGCGGGCACAAATCTACAGTCTCGGCTCAGAAGCCGTAACTAAGGGCAACCTTCCGCCCCCGGATATGGCGTCACGCCACCGCCCCTTCCTTCCGTCTGGGCGGAGCTGGGCTCCCGGATCTGGTGGTTGTGTACGTGGAAGGCCAGCGCATGCGCGGCGGGGCCGGGCTCAGCTGGGCCGGAGGCTGTGAGCTGCCGCGCGGCCCCGGGAGGCGGTGGGCCTGGCCACCGCTGAGGCCCCCGGAGCCGGCCGGAGCCGGCGCTGAGGAGGGGCCATGAGCTGGTTCAACGCCTCGCAGTTGTCCAGCTTCGCCAAGCAGGCCCTGTCTCAGGCCCAGAAGTCCATCGACAGGGTCCTGGACATCCAGGAGGAGGAGCCGAACGCCTGGGCCGAGGCCATCCCGTACGGCGAGCCGGGTAAGCGGGTCCCGGGGAGTCGTTGCCTGCTCGCCGTCAGACCCCAGCCCCGCGGCCCGCCTGCCTCGGCCCCTGTGCGGGTCTCGCTGTGCTCAGGTGTCGGCTCTCAGTCTGCCCTGGCCCCAGGTCCTTCCTGCAGGGTCCTGAGCACAGCCTCCGATCCCCTAATGGCTGCGCGTCTTCCGCAGTTTGCGTCCTAGGTCCGAACTATGTAAATTCACAGAGTCAGGGAGCCCCGCGGGTAGCACTTAGTGAACACTTCATGCTTGGTAGCACAGACTTTACAAAACGCTTCCTCGTCTTCAGAACAACCCGAGTCAGGGCTGGTAGTAGCCGTGTTCTACAGAAGAGCTAAACGAAACTCTGAATGCATAAGTAACTTGCTCCAGGTGAGGCACAGAATGTACTGGGGATAGTACCAGGGGACTGTGTGCTTGGTCCAAGAGTTCCCAAGTGTAGCTCCTTTTCTGCAGACCCAGGTCTTTCAGATTGGCCGAAATGGCTCTTTCGAGGGTCCAGTTACTCGTGTCTTTAAGTCTGAGGGGTTCTTGAGCATTTTTACGTGTGTAGCAACGGACATAGGAGTACAAACCTTTGGATGAAAACAGTGCTTGATCACTCTCCGGCTTCTGGTGTTAGTTGTACACCGTTAAAGACTCGGGGCCCAAGTTTGACGAACCATTGATGTCTTGGTGTATGTGGGTATGTAGGTATGTCATGATCTTACTTCTTTCCATGTGTTAATGACCTTGCTATTGAATAGCTCACCTTGCTTTTTTGTGGTTGGACCCCAGAGTTTGAGTTACTAAACTTGAGATCAGATCAGTTACAGAAATAATCTTTCTTTCCCCCATGAAATCTGAGGCATGAATAGTGCTGTATAATTTATTTCTAAGGGCAGGTTATCTGGAATGGAGCCAAGTTTTTGTAAATGCTGTTTTCATTGATTTTCATCACTGGTTGTGTTTTGGATTACAAAACAACATAGGTCTGAAGAACGGCAGTTTAGGCTAGGTAACTGCAGTTTCATGCCACATTTTCCAAGAGGCGAATTTAAACCCACCCATGAGGATGATAATTACCTACCTTGTAGACAGACCTAGGCTAACTAGCACACCTAATCTTGCTTTAAGCTTTGTTTTCTGTTTTCACATTAAACAGGTGACTGGAAAACTCTGTCTCCAACTCAGTTTCCTTAGCACTTCATTCTAGTTAGTGTTGGACTTAGTCAAGGATAGACTTTGTTAAACGGCTTCTTGATTTTTTAAATAGTCTCCAGTTAATGTGTGCCCTCTCTAACAACTTCTAAATCCACACAAAATTTTGGTGATTTTGCTTGTCTACTTTTTAATTTACAATAAAAACCATAAAGAAATGCTTTGGGTTTGAAGAGAGAGGCACTGGCAGACTGGTCATTCAGTACATAAAAGTAAATTTATTCACTAGAACTTACTGTTCTCGTCAGTTTAACTATGATTTTCAAAAAAAAACACCTCTATTATCTCAGGTTCAGTTTCGAGTGCTGCTGTTTGCTTAGCTTATCATCAACTTTTATCTAATGTTACAAGAATAAAATGATTGTGTGGCTAAATAGTTCTGACTGTATGTGGCCTGTTAGTGAGGATTTAGACTGTTTTTGTGAGATGAGTCACATATCTGGGATGGGCTATGAAACCTATATCATTACTTTAAATGTGTTCTGGGAGGGGAATAACATACTTGCTTTGGCTAGGAAAAGCCAAGCCTGGTCTTGTACTTGTTCATAGACCCTCTCAGGTCAGCCCACACTGGTTTTATTCTTTTAGGCCCAAAGTTAATCAGGAACCTAATGAGTGATACTATAAGCAAAGAGTTTAACTGTTCCCAGTTATAAGATGTATTTCATAGGCTTTCTTTTTCTCTTATATGGAACCTCTGATGATGATTGAAATATTAATGCTAGATATGTTTTATTTAATGAATTAATTTATTTTTTTGTCAAAGGAATAAGTCCCCCTGTGAGTGGAGGATGGGATACTTCAACCTGGGGGTTGAACTCGAGCACTGAATCTCAAAGTCCACCAACAGCCTCTCCTAAAGCAATTACAAAGCCAGTTCGAAGGACCGTAGTAGATGAATCTGAAAATTTCTTCAGTGCCTTTCTCTCCCCGTCAGATGCCCAGACCATTCAGAAGAGTCCAGTGGTATCAAAACCTCCGGCTAAGTCACAGCGTCCAGAGGAAGAAGTGAAGAGCAGTTTACATGAGTCATCATCCCCTGGCCAGTCCAGAACTTCTGAAACAGCTGAGTCAGAAGTAAGAGACTCTGTGTGTGTCTCAGGAGACACTCCGGCTGTGGGCACTGCATCCCCTGTACCTGAAGGCAAGCGTGCAGAACCTGCGAGTCAGGAGTCTGAGGTGAAGGGGCCCACTGTGCGATTGAAAACCTCTGAGAATGTAGTGAACGTAGCCACAACAACAGAAGATGCATCTACCACCCCCACCCAGGCTCTCAGAGCAGACACTAAGGAGATGGCCTTGGAACCTAAGGAACAAAAACCCGAAGACCGGCAGAGCAATACACCTTCTCCTCCTGTTAGCTCCTTCTCGTCGGGCACGTCGACCACCAGTGATATTGAAGTTTTAGATCACGAGAGTGTGATAAGTGAGAGCTCTGCTAGTTCAAGGCAAGAGACTTCAGAGGCGAAGTCAAATCTTCACCTCATGCAGACGTCATTTCAGCTGCTCTCTGCCTCTGCTTGTCCTGAGTATAGCCGCTTAGATGAGTTCCAGAAGCTCAGCGAGAGCTGCTGCTCGTCGGATGCTTTTGAAAGAATAGACTCGTTTAGTGTGCAGTCTCTAGATAGCCGGAGTGTAAGCGAAATCAACTCAGATGACGAGCTGCCAGGCAAGGGCTATGCGTTAGTGCCTATCGGCGTGAATCCTTCGACCCCAAAGACTGCAGCAGTAGACTCCACTGAAGAAAAGGCTGAAGAAGAGGAAGGAAACGAAACGTTAACTGCACCTTCTGAAGAAGCAGAATTAGAGGAAAGTGGCCGAAGTGCTACTCCTGTTAACTGTGAACAGCCAGATATGTTGGCTTCCCCTACGCCAGTAAACGAAGGGCATCTTGTCTCTGGCCCGGCCGCTGAGCACTGTGAAGCTGCAGACAGTCAGCCGGAAGCACGGCCCGAGAAAGAAGACGTTTGCAAGGTAACTCTAATGTTTGGGTCTGGGGTGTATCAGTGATGAAAACGTTGTCATGGACATGTGATGATTTGAAACCGTAGATCTCTGGTCATTTAAGTGTAGCAATAAGGACTTTAAAATGGATAATATTTACATTAGATTATTTGAAATGTCTGCAAAGCAGCTATGGTAGAATAACGTTTAACATTTCCGTTTTACATTTTTATTATTGAATCCTTATCACTTTAAAATTCTTTTATGTTCCGTACATCCTTATGTCAGTTTGCTAAGGATTGTTTATGTCACATGTATCTTTAACTCTTCTGAAGATAGACATGTTAATGCAACCCCAACGTTACTATTTTTTCTTATATCAGAGTACTTTGCGTGTTGATACTATTTATGGGAAATTTTAGATTTTTGTCTAAATGAATACTATTGATGCTTTCCTGTGATTAATATTCTAATGTTGATGTTTTTGTTGACATAACTAGTATACTTCTTAAAATGTTTTGGCTTGGTTATGTTATTTTTGATATCTGCTGTTAGTAGCTATCTTACATGAATGAGAAAAGGAAATGCCCAGGGAACAAAAGTAAAACTTAGGGATGACAGATGACTTCTTCCTAATACATACAAGAGAAAATGGTGTTGATTCTTTAATGTTAAATCACAGCTTTGCTTTTTCCTGATTCTTAGAAATTAAACAGGAGCTAGCATCTTTAATAGGCTTCTGAAATGTATATATAATATATGTGGAGAAGTGTACTATAAGTGCTCAGTGTTGCCTTACCTACCATTTTTGAAAGGAGCAGATTCTGTTTCCTGGGTTTAATATTATTCAGAAACAAAATGCCATGCTATACTTTTGAATGAGTGGTAGCAACCTCGGAGTATATGCTGATACTTTGAATCCCTGAAAGCCAGCACCAGTTAATGTTCATGTTTTCAGTGTCTTTATGAAGATAAGTGATTTTTAGTCTGTCCTGACTCAGACTTTTTTGAAGCTGGAAAGGCACTCTTTCTCCCTTTACAGATAAGTTTATCACTGCTTTAGCAAGACCTTAGGAATGTGATTCATAGAATTAATTCTGTTAGCTTTGTACTGATATATATCCTAGAAAATTCAAATTACATGCTTATGGTTTTTTTTAAGTATTTTTAAGTACAGTGGATAATAGTAAAAAAATTACATGTTTGGGTTAAAGAATAATAAGAACATAGAGGGATATCTAGCTACTACTAAACGAAGATCTGAAACCTTACCAGAAATTTGGAACCCTTTTTTGACCTTTTTTTAAAAATTTTATCTATTTTTCCTTCCTTAGTGGTTATACAAATAAATAAATCCTAGATTTTTCTGTTCAAAACAAAGTGCTTTAAATGCCCTCATGCATATCACCTAGTATATTCACCATGTGCTGCTTCCCCTAAGGTATACCTAGAGGTGGAGTTTTCTGCAACCTCAGATAGGTCGCCGATCAGCCAGCACTGCCTGTTTTGCGTGCACTCCCAGCAGTCATGTGCTTGCTCTGCCTTGTCCTCTCCTGACAGAGCTGTTCTGTGTCTGCTGTGACCGCAGCATTGGGTTTTGATTTGTGAATGGCATACCCTTATAGTTCTTTGCTGGCATAGCAGATGGACTTTTTGAAGTCAAATGCTTGACTTGTGTGTGTTCTTTTTATCCAGACAGTTGAATTTCTGAATGAGAAGCTAGAGAAGAGGGAGGCTCAGTTATTATCTCTTAGTAAGGAAAAAGCACTTCTAGAAGAAGCTTATGATAACTTGAAGGAGTAAGTATTCAAAGCACGTGAGTGATTTCATACAGTATGTGCAGGCCAATGTACTTTGATGTTTTCAAATTAAAATGTTTCACAATTTGGGGCTGGAGAGATGGTTTAGTGGTTAAGAACACTTGCTGCTTTTGTAGAGGACCTCTGTTTGGTACCCAGCACCTTCGTAACTCCAAGGGTACCAGTATGTGGTATATGTACATACATGCATGCAAGCACTCATTAACCAAATCTTGGCAGAATGTTTTGCAGTTGAAGTTGTTTATAGTCACTGAAAATTGCATAGTGTTCCAGTTATTACCAGATTTAAAGACTTTTTTCTCAAATTATCTTTACCATGTTATCTTTGGCATTGAAAATTGTTTCATAAAATACACATATATACATACATATTTTTCCTTATTCTTCTTTTAGTACTAGAGATTTAGAACATATATTTAGTGAAAATTGAAATCCTGTAGTTAAAAACACTGAACTGGTTTACTTTGAGATGAATGAGGAAGTGTGACCCAGAAGATTCATTGAAACATTTGCTTTTGTCTTAGTTTTGCACATCTAATATTGGTGACATTTCCACCAGTTGGTTTTGTTTGAAATTTCTTAAAATTAACTTATAGGGCTGAGGATGCAGGTCTGTGGTAGAGCATTTTCTTAGCCTGTACAGCCCTGGGTTCAATCTTGAGCAATACCAATAAATATATAAAGCAAATTTAGCAAGTAACTTTTCTTTGAGAAAGTAATTGGCTGGCCAGATATGATGGCACACATCTGTAATCCCAGCAGAGAAGCAGAAGCAGGAGGATGAGTTAGAGGGGCCACTTGTACTATATTGTAGGACCTTGTCTTAAAAACAAAACAGAGTAAAAGTTACTAGACCTAACACAGTTCTATTTGAATATGGTATATATTGGAGAAAATGTCTGCATTTGGAAACGGACCTCATTACCTCTGGACTGTATAAACAGTATCTTCATTCTCATGTATTTTAAATCTAGTGAAATGTTTAGAGTAAACGAAGAAAGTAGTAGCATTTCTTCCCTGAAAGATGAATTTACCCAAAGAATTGCAGAAGCAGAAAAGAAAGTTCAACTAGCCTGCAAAGAGAGAGATGCTGCTAAGAAGGTAATTTAAATTAAACTATAGAATTTCATGAATAAGCTCATTTTGATATTAGAAAAAAATTAAATATTAAAAACATATATATATATATAGTATATTAACAAGTAAATTATAGTTTTTTGTTTTATTAAAACTGGTAGATTTTGATACTTTAAAGAAATCTAGGCACTGGAGAATTGGCTCAGTAGACTTTGAAATACCTGTTGAGCAAACATGAGGACTTGAGTGTGGATCTCCAGAACTCATAAAAGCCAGGCATAATGGCATGTGTCTGTATCCCCAGTGCTGGGGGCAAGGGCTGAGAGTCTTAAGAAGCTCATTAGCCAGCCTTGACAAATTGATGAGCTCCAGGTCCAGTCCATGTCTCAAAAAATGATGTGGAACAGTAATAAGAGAAGTCACCTTCCACAATCGTGCTTACAAATTTAATGTACATATGCACTCACACAAATTTTCTTTAAATGGGTACCTATGTAATTTATGAATGAATCCTTGCAAGATATATAGCGAAGATCATTAAGATATCTAAAAATGATAATTCCTTTAGAATAAGTAGCAAACCTAAATGATGATATGTACATTTTAAAAAGTAATCATTAGTCCTATGGATTATTTTCTTACTACTTCAGAGATTTATACTTCTAAGTACGAATGAAAAGTGTGATTTATAGTTAATGATTAATGACTCTTCTTTGGCATATGTAAATATTGGCTTGTTCTGACATTCCTCATCTTTGATGCTATTGACATTTAGGAGGCTAATTTTGTTATGGGGGCTATTCTGTTTGGGTGCTTAACAGCATCCCTTGCTTCGCCATGTCATTGTGTTAGTGCCTTCCCTGTTTAGTTGCTGGGGATTGCCAAATGCCTTTTGGGTGCAAAGCCATACCTATTCAGGAGCTGTTGTGCTCCCAATCTGGAGTACTTACAGACTTCCATTGTTAACAATTATGGCTGTTAATTACTGAACAAGTCCTAGCTGTTACTAACAATTTAGTGTATGTATTTAACTTTTTGAGATTAGGCTGCTTTCCCACTTTATTACTATTTTTTAATCTTTTACATTTTAATTTCTGTGTCTGGGTATGTCCAGGTCGCATTTTGCTTGGCACACTACAGGACACATATGAAAATATGTGGATCCTGTACATTGAGTAAGGACACATATGAAAATATGTGGATCCTGTACATTGAGTACAGGTCATCAGCTTTGTGTCAAGTGCTTTTAACTGCCAAGCCATCTCACAGGGGCCCTGTCCTACTTCCCGACTATTAAAAATGGTAATTTATTGTTTTTCTGTGTGAACTCTTACAGAGTCTTATTATACTACCTGCTTGGTTGCTTTAATTAGCTATCTCATTTCAGATACTGACAATAACTTGAGACACTTAACCAACAAACCTCTTCTTAGCCTGTACTGCTATGTTGTTCCAAATGCAAAGCATAACCTAGAGAGATACTGAAGGACAGTATAGGAAGTTACTTTACTCACATTTCCATATTAAACTTGCTTTTATAACTGATGAGTGTAGGCTTTAGTGTGGTAATCAAAGCTGTTTCTTTGTCTTAGTTAACTAGGTAAGTGGGTTGACTCAGCTGACAGATTTATTATAGGAATGTGATTATGGGTGGCTTCTTCAAATGGGAAAGCTGAGAAAAACATACCTAGAATGAAAATAATCCTTTATGATAACCACAGGTTGTTGTTTTTTTTTTTAAATAGGAAGTGAAAACTATAAAAGAAGAACTAGCCACTAGATTAAACAGTAGTCAGACTGCAGACCTCTTGAAGGAGAAAGATGAACAGATTCAAGGGTTAATGGAAGAAGGTGAGTTTTCTGTTGATTATTAAAAATAGTCTAAGAAAAGGAAAAATGTTATATGATACATAGTACATGTTTTCTAAGAACAAATAGTGAGCTGGGTATGATGGTATATACCTGTAGTCCTAGCTACATAGGAGACTGGAGGATCCGTTGAGCCCAGGGAGTGAAGATAAATCGAGTCCCACAGAAACTGTCCTCAGAAAGACAAAGAAGAGAAGAGGGGAGGGTATGAGAGGGGGAACAGGAGGAAGAAGAAGAAAAGGAGAGGGGACAGGAAATGAAAGCAAGGGAGGGGTGGGCTTAAACCACAGAAGTGGCTTGTGACGGTTTGTGGAAGAATGGGGTCAGATACAGTGAAAGAAATATGTGCTGTGTAGTTTTTTGTTAACTCTCCAAAAACAAGGCAGTATTTGTGCTTGATATGAAAGAGCCCCTCATTTAAACAAAGATATCCAAAGGTTGAGATCTAGGGTCTATAAGGTCTCTGAATCCTTAGTTTGAGTCCAGTGAGTTATGGTTTTAGCATTTGATGACTTGGAGGTCTAGTTTTTCTTTAGTGTATCTTTCTCTGCATCTTTCTCTCACAGTTTAGGTTGTATATTCCATGTACAGCTTTCTTTATATATCACTGTACTATTAAATGCTTTGTATATCATTACTAATAGCTGTATAAAGTTCATTGTATTGGGGTATTGCAGTTATTTTAAGGATTGTTAATGTTGGATCTTTTATTATTAAAATGTTCATATTACAAATGTTAGACAAACATTTCTAACTTAAGTTGTTAAATATAAATGTATTTAGAGCATGTATAGAATTTGAGGACATTTGGAAGCATTCACTTCATTTGAAATTACTATTACTCAACTTTATTTTTTTACTTACATAAGAATTCTTTTGAATAATGAGTATATTGTATATTATTTGATACAATACTAGATATGACATACTTCCTGTCTTTTTAAGAACCTAGTTTAGCCAGCGGGAAACATAGATACATAGACAATTTTAAAATGCAGCTGTAAGCTGGGTATGGTAGTACATACCTGTCATCCCAGCATTTGGGAGGTTGAGGTACTAGGACCCTGAGTTTGAAGCTAAAGATCAAATGAAGACTGTTAGTATCTTGTTTCCTAGAATCCTTTCACATAATAATTTTAGTATTCATTGATAATTCAGGTCCAAGTGAACACTGGAGTTTAAAATTTTTATGGCATTAAAAAAAAAAAAAAGAACTCATGTATGCTACTGGTTAGATAAAGCTTTTTATGCAGATTCTTAAGCAATCACTGTTTTTGGCATTTATGCTTTTTTTTTTATAATCACCAGGAGAAAAACTTTCAAAGCAGCAGCTACATAATTCTAACATCATTAAGAAATTAAGAACTAAAGACAAAGACAGTGAAAGTGTTATTGCAAAGCTGAACAGGAAAACTAAGGAGCTGGAAGAGGAGTTACAACATTTAAGACAGGTGAGCAGCAGTGTTCTCTGTCTGTGTATTGTTTTCACCCCCCCGTAATTAGCCTTGGCTTGTGGAGCATTCAGATCGACTTCATGGGATTTCATGCAAGAAAACGGTTTTAGTCTAATAGATAAGTGAATAGCTAATTCGTTACCTAACGTCACTGTGACCAAATACTTGACATGACATGAACAACTTGAAGGAGAGGAGGTTTCCTTTGACTCCAGATTTCAGAGGATGAGATTCCAGTAGTGGGGAGGTATGACAGAGGGCTTGGTATGTCGTGACGTAACTGTGTGCAACTGTTTGTTACGTGGTGCTAACCATGGAGTAGAGAGAGGTGAGGCTGGAAATGGGGAAGAGCCGACCCTTAAGGCCTGTTCTCCAGTGATCATTTCCTCCAGCCAAAGGTTCCATAGATTTCCAAAACACCCCCAGCAGAGCACATGTTCAGACACATGCACTGGTGGGCCATTTCCTATTCAAGCTATAACCAGTATTAGGAGATTCCTGGCATTATCTACCACTTACTGAAAAGTGTTCTTGTCTGTTTTGATAACATAGGTCCTTGATGGTAAAGAAGAAGTTGAGAAACAACATAGAGAAAATATTAAAAAACTAAATTCTGTGGTAGAACGCCAGGAGAAAGATCTTGCCCGACTTCAAGTAGACATGGATGAACTTGAAGAAAAGAACCGAAGTACTCAGGCTGCCTTAGATAGTGCATACAGGTATGAAATATGCAGTGTGTATAGAATCTGTTATCACAGTGGAAGGTTGACGAAGTCTCTTTTCTTTATTTTTTAAAAATTACTTTATATGCATTGTATTTTTCTTGCTTGTGTATCTGTGTACCACATAGCCAAGGAGTCCAGAAGAGGTTATTGGATCTTTAGAAATGGAGTTCAGCAGTTGTCAGGTGCCATGTGGGTGCTAGGAATTGAACTTAGGTCCTCTAGAAGAATGGTCAGTGCTCTTTAAATACTGAGCCATCTCTCTAGCTAGTCTCTTTTCTATTATTGATTATTAACAACATTTATAGATTTACCTATGAGTGAGTTTGTCATTAGACAGAGCAAGTCCAGCAGAGTCCTCATAGTGGCTAGTGTTACTGTAAGGTGTGCTTACTGTTATTTTGAGGTTTCTGTGGTCCATAGAAATTGGATTAGTGTGGATGGATATGTGTTTACTTTGGCATTAAAGTAAATGAAAAATATCCATCTCTTTTTGAAAGAGAACTTACCGATCTTCACAAAGCCAATGCTGCTAAGGACAGTGAGGCACAGGAAGCTGCTTTGAGGCGTGAGATGAAGGCTAAGGAAGAACTTTCTGCAGCACTGGAGAAGGCCCAGGAAGAAGCCCGTCAGCAGCAAGAGGCCTTAGCGCTTCAGGTGGGCAGTGGGTGGTTAAGGCCACCTTTTATGTATTTGTGCATGTTTCTGCAAAGCGAAGCAGTTTACTAGCAAATGTGAATCTGTTCTTAGATGAGGTACATCTGGTCGGCTTCTGTGATTATGTTACTGGCATTTTAGAGTAATAGATTATACAAGCCTTTCTTGTGTGTCTTTAAAAATGTCCTTAGTGCAATGGTTCTCAACCTGTGGGCCACAGCCTCTTTGGGGGTTGAACCCCTTTCACAGGGGTTGCCTAAGAGCATCAGAAAACACAGATATTTATATTATGGCTCATAACAGTAGCAACATTAAGTTATAAAGTAGCAACAAAAATAATTTTATGGCTGGGGGTCACCACAACATGAAGAACTGTATTAGAGGGTCTCAACGTTAGTAAGGTTGAGAACCACTACCTTAGTATGATGCGCATACCATGCTGTTGATGCTTGGTTTTCTGTGAGATTTATTTATATTTATAAGTACCAGTGTTTGCCTTATCTTTTCAGTGTTTCTATTATAAATGAAGGAAGTACTTATGTCTGCTCTTTAATCAATTCACCGGGTACACGTGTGTCTCCTCCCCTCCTCTTCCATGAAAGACCACTACTTACATGTTTTACAACTGTCATTATGGACTTAGAAGGCTGTTATCTTTTTGGTTAGAAATCTTGCCTATAACGATGGAGCCATCTCTTCAGACTATTCTGATGGTTGCATAATAGTTGAACTTAAGAGTTTTAGTTTTATATCACTTTGCTATGTAATTTTCAGCTATATTTTTGATGGGTTTGGATTGTTTTTTGGTGTTTTGCAGTTGTAAATCATGCCATGGTCCATATATCCATGTGTTTCTGCCACCCTGTCAAGAAAAGATACAGAATATTACTATTTTAAATTAGTGGGCTGGAGCCGTGGCTCAGCAGTTAGGAGCACTTACTGCTCTTGCAGACCTAGCTTGGTTCCCAGATCTCACATGGCAGCTTAGAACTGCCCATAACCCCAGTTCCAAGTGGTCTAGTGACCTCTTCTGACCTCTACGGGCCCTTGTACATATGTAGTACACATGCATATACTTTTAGGCACATACACAACCCAATTTTGAAAAATTCTTTCAAATTAAGAATACATTACTATAATAAAGAAAAATTGAGGGAGTGAGGAATAGGGTATGGGACTTGCATTCTTAAAACCACCATGGTATATAAGGATTGCTAATTTTGTTGGTTACTTTGTTAACATTATCTCTATCTAGTTTTTTTTCTTATAATTGATAACCATAGATATTATAGTCTTTTTTTTTTTTCGTTTAGGATGAGTAAATATTTTCTGCATTGACTATACTTTTTAACGCTTATGTTCATGTATGAACATTTGAAAACAGATTACAATACTAATGGCTGTTTAGAGTTCCGGTTTCATTTCATTTGTTGCTGGGCTTGCTAATGCTGCAGAGCATCTCTGTATGTTCCATAGAATAAGTCTTCAGGACTAGAATAACCAGATAGAGGCCTGACATCATTTTTTTATTATTTAAATATGATGCCACAGTAGGCAGTTACAAAGTATGCAACTATATATGAGTGACACCTTCTTCCTTATTTTTGTTCTGAGACAGTGTCTAGCCATGTTATGCAAATGACCCTCAACTCTTGTCTCAGCCTCTCACTAATAGCTGTGACTGCAAACACACATCATTATACTCTGCTAACCCTTTTCTCTTTTAGTTTTAGTTTTGGGGTGTTTAGATAAGGCCTACTATGTAGCACAGACTTTTCTGGAACTCTCTATGTAAACTGGGCTGACTTGGAACTCAAAATGCTCATACTGAAATCACAGGTGTGTGCCACCACACCTAGTTTAGTGCCTAGGTTTTATTTATTTACCTACTTATTTATAGCTCGTCTAGTTCTTATCACACCCTGCGTCGTGGCAAATGTTTATGCATACATTATCTCCCCTCTATTTCATTGTATGTTCTGACAATAAGTGTTGTTTGCCTTGCAGGTGGGGGACCTTAGGCTCACACTGCAACGGGCAGAGCAGGCAGCTGCCAGGAGAGAGGATTATTTACGCCATGAGATCAGTGAACTTCAGCAGGTATATCATAGCTTTCCCAAGCACAAGGTCACACGTGTGTCTTCTTGAAGTAACATTCCTGGATTGAAAGCATTATTACTATATTATTACTATGCCTGTATAGTATTATAGTGGATGTATTTTTGTAGCTTATGTGTACCAAACTGATCCACTGGGGGGAAAAAAGTAAAATCTCTAATTTTATCTTAAAGGAAGTAATTTTATCATGATAGATTTGCTGTATATTGAGTATATATGTGCATGTGTATATATGTATATTTTTTTAGTAAGAAAGCTAATAATTTTTTTCTGGAAAAATTTCTTTTTCCAGAAATCTAACTAAAGTTTTGGCTGGTGTTTTTAGTGCTTTTCTTTCTTTCAGTGGTAATAACATGAGGATTTTTTGATTCAGAGACTCCAAGAAGCAGAGAATCGAAATCAAGAACTGAGTCAAAGTGTTTCATCAACAACAAGACCATTGCTTCGACAGATAGAAAATTTGCAAGCAACTCTAGGGTCTCAGACTTCCTCGTGGGAGACTCTAGAGAAGAATCTTTCTGATAGGCTTGGTAATCTCTTCAGTATTTTATGTTTGGTTCAGGGGACTTTCTGTCGTGTGTGTAGAAGTAGGATAGTGGCATGACATTGAAATTCATGTGATCTCATGGTGACATTTGGTGTCTAATATGTATAGATTTGTCTTCCCCTTTTTCATTCTTACATCAGTACCTCAGTCATAACTCTTCTAAAGCAGTTAGTTTTCCTTACACAGTGTGTCATATACTTTACTGCCTGCCATTTCATTTGTGGGGTGTGTGTGTGTGTGTGTGTGTGTGTGTGTGTGTGTGTGTTTGTGTGTGTGCGCGCGCGCATGCATGTGCACAAGTATGTGTGAAAACTGATGTGCACATGCTATGTGCATGT
The DNA here is from genome assembly GCF_903995425.1 of Onychomys torridus. Classification (NCBI taxonomy): domain Eukaryota; kingdom Metazoa; phylum Chordata; class Mammalia; order Rodentia; family Cricetidae; genus Onychomys; species Onychomys torridus. Next base: position 87,217,196 of record NC_050445.1, on the reverse strand, counting down.
GTGTGGAGGCCAGAGGTTGAAGTCTGGTGTCTTTCTCAATTGCTTCTCCCCCTTATTTTTTCCCTGAACCTGGAGCTAATTGATTTGGCTAGATTGTCTGGCTAGCAAGCTGCACACATCCTCTCCTGTGTCTGCCTGCCTAGCTGTGGGAATGCACACTTTACTGCACTTGCCTTTAATATGGTGCTGGGACTCCCAGCTCGTCCCTGTGCTCACAGAGCAAGCACTTTACTAAGCTATCTCCTCAGGCCTGATTCTTTCACTTATTTTTATAGATGGCTAGACAAATCTTTTCTTGTCCCTCATCCATTGCTGCCTTTGACCCCTTTCCAGCTTGTCTACAAGAATGTAAGCGACAGGGATCAGATACAGTTCCAGATTGTGGTAGAATTCCAGGAGCTGAGGCAAGTCTGAAAAGGATCAAGATGAAATCCTAGAAGACAGATATGATGGAGTCTTAAGACTGTATATTCTGCTTCCTTATAGACACTCCTTGAGCTATTTCCTCACTGCTCTTATTAAAGAAGACAGTGTCAAGGTGTTTCTCTTTAGTCACAGGCAAGTGGTATATGTATATCCTAGATATCCAGACGTTAAAAGACTCATGAAAAATTCATGCATACTTTCTGGTTCTCAAGAATTCCATGTGTAATTTGAGAGATACCATGTTCTAGTGACAAAGCGTATGAGTGAGGGGTCAGGAGATGAGGGTTTGGTGTAATATTGTGTTTGAATTTTCAGTCAACAGCAAGTCACTTAGTTTACTCCAGACTCTGTCTTTGAGTGATTCCTTGTCAGTCCTGGGGTGACAAACTGGATTCTTGGCTTTCAAGTGTTATTTAGTAGACCATTGGAAGTGTCTGGGGCTGCTGTTTTGTTGACAGGGCTCCTCCAGGCTGTCCTAATGCAAACAGGGCCTCCTGAAATGCACATGGAAGTTATCACTCCAAAGTGTTGAGTTCAGTTCAGGGCAGCTTCCCTGTTCTGTTAATTAAACTTTGGGACATTGAAATTGACTGGGGGGAATGACTGAATAGAGAGTATTACTCTATTCATATACTTCTAGTCTACACAAATAAATAAAATAAATTTTTAAAAAGTCATCAATGTTTCAAAACTTTAGTATTTTGATTGTTGAGTGTTAGTCTCTGAAATGTCTGTTTCCATAGTTTAGCTATTTGCTTGGGGAAGGATATCCTGGCTGGTTCCAGGTTTTGACTATTATGGATAAAACTGCTGTAAATGTCCCTGTTCAGGAGTGAGTGTGGATGTAAATTTTCATGTCTTTGGATGAGGGACCAAACATGCAGTTGCTGGGCTTAGTTTTAAGAGAAAATGCTGAACTGTTTTCATGGTGGCTCTGTCTGTGAAAGTAATCCAATTGGTTCAGTCTTGACAGCATTTTGAGTTGTCCCTGGTTTGTTCATTAATTAATTAATTAATTAAATCATTTATCATTCAGAAATTCTTTTTTTTTTTTTTTTTGGTTTTTCGAGACAGGGTTTCTCTGTGTAGCTTTGTGTCTTTCCTGGATCTTGCTTTGTAGACCAGGCTGGCCTGGAACTCACAAAGATCTGCCTGCCTCTGCCTCCTGAGTGCTGGGATTAAAGGTGTGTGCCACCATTGCCTCGCCTCATTCAGAAATTCTTATATCTCATAATTTGAGTTTTCATTTCCCTAGTGACAGCCGATGCTGATTATCATTTTTTGTGTTTATTTTCCACTTGCTCATCTTTACAATGAACTGTCTAGTTACAGCTTTTGCTAATTTTTGACTCAACTGTCTATAGTTTCACTTCTGAGAGTTCTATTTATATTCTAAGCACTAAATTTACATGTGTGACTTGAATTTGTTTTTTCCCAGTTTGTAGCTTGTCTGGTCTTTTTATTTAAAAAAGAAAAAAGACAGGTCTCATAGCCCAGGTTGACCTCGAACTCGATTCTTCTGCCTTTATCACCGATTCTTGGCATTATTGCTTTACGCTGTACTGGGGATGAACCCATGGTCGCATGCATGTTCTGCATGTAAACAACCAGCTCTGCTACGTCCCTAGGCCATTGTCTTCTCACCCTCCTCACCTGCAGCAGAAGGGTAACATCCTGTTGTAGGACTCCATTTTACTGCTCTGTCTTCCTGTAACTCATATTTTTGGTGTCAACTCAAAGTGATTTTTGACCCTAGATCTTGAAGGTTTTCTTCAGTGTCTGTCAACCATTTTGAGTTAATTTTTGTATATGATATTTTGTGCCTTTTCTGTGGGTGTTGGGTTGCTCCAGAGCCATGTGTTGATTCACTACCCTGTACTGAGTAACTGTTTTCCAATAAATACTCTGAGGAGAGAGTGTCAACTTGTGCATTAACTGACGCTGGCTTGCTTATCTCAGTTGGTAGTCTTGTCCTAGTCTGGAAATTTGAGTCATTAGAAGTTTGAAGTCAGAACCAGCCTGCTGTGTGATCTTTCCCTGGGTTATGTGTGTATGACTTTTCTTCCTCCATAATCAGGTGAATCACAGACTTTGTTGGCCGCAGCAGTTGAAAGAGAGCGAGCAGCTACAGAAGAACTCCTTGCCAACAAAATCCAGATGTCTTCGGTGGAGTCACAGAATGCTCTATTGCGGCAAGAAAACAGTCGACTTCAGGCCCAGCTAGAGTCCGAGAAGAATAAACTACGAAAGCTGGAAGATGAAAATAGTCGGTGAGTGTGTTTGTGTGGTCTTCTCTGTGGTTCCGTGACACTTCAGATCACTGTTGGGAAGTATGTTTGTTGGGTTTTAGCTTCATTGCAGTGAGAACTAGAAGTGAAAACCTTACGGTGTTTAAAGTCAGGGTCGTCAGTGGCATGCATTAAGCTAGTGCTAGGATCCATTGAACTTCTTTTGAAGTTATGTTCTACATGTATTTACATCTCTCTAGGGAAAGTATTTGTCCCATTAATGTGTTTTTTTTTTTTTTTTTTTTTAAGGGTCTAATGCCATCAACAGAAAGGAAGGGAAGGGAGGTGGAGAGGAAGGAGGGAAGGAGTGATTATTGTGCATGGAACTTGTTTTTATAGTAGTCTTCCAGTTTTTTCTAAATAAGTATTTGGATTCTTCTGAAACCACAGGGTATAAAATCGTTCATCTGAAGTTACATAAGGTTAGAGTGGGTGTGTTTTCACCCTTGACTTCCAAAGAGAAAAGTAGTTAAGTAAAAACAAAATGTCTGTACTTCTATAAACATTCCATAGAACTCCTGCTTTTTTTTTTTTTTTTTTTTTGCCACCTTTGAACTTGGAATGTGGTACTTAAAATTACTGCTTAAATGCATCATTTTAAATCTCAGAGTACTGGTAAAAAAAAATGGGGGGTGGGAGGAGGGAGGACAGCGGAATCTGTGGTTGATATGTAAAATGAATAGAAAAACCTCTTAATAAAAGGAAAAGAAAAAAAAATGGGGGAAAAAGTAGAACTTTTCCCTTCTGCTTCAGCTAATGAGTGGAATCCCAGTGAGCTGGGACAGTCAGTGGAGAAGTGCTCGGGGCTGAGCTGCTGATACAATGACTAGTGAATATGGAACTAGAGTTTTTAATAGTCTGTACTGTCACCTTTTTGTTTTAATTCCCTCTGGTTTACTAGGTACCAGGTTGAGTTAGAAAACTTAAAAGATGACTATGTAAGAACCCTTGAAGAGACAAGGAAAGAAAAGGTATTTGTCTTAGTGTTCGCTCCCCCAGGGCTGGCATTGGAGATGGATGGGGATGGTGGCAGCCTGCTGAGGAGAGGAGATGGGGATACGGACCCTTGTCTTTGAATGGCAGCTGTGTTTTACACTCTGAGCTTTGCAGTTGACTTACTATGGTGCCGTGGAATAGTGTCTCAAAACTACCTAACTGTATCTCTCTCCATTAGACACTGTTGTGCAGTCAGTTAGAAATGGAAAAAATGAAAGTTGAACAAGAAAGGAAGAAAGCCATTTTCACTCAAGAAGCAGCGAAAGAAAAGGTACTGAATTGTGTTGGTTTGAGTTGGTTTGTGTAGCTGAGCTGTTGTGGTGACCCTGGATTGATCTGGGTTTACTTGTGCCAGTATCTTTAGAATTACTCCACTGATAAGGTGTAGTGCATTGTCAGTGTTCCACATAGACCAGTCATTGCAGTGCACTCAGATCGGCCTGCCATTGGCTTTGAATTAGATACTTCTACACTTTGAAATGAATTTTGTGATTTCTCATGGAAACTAATGTAGCAAATGGCCCATAGGCAACTTCAGAATAGAACTGGCTTGTTGTGTCTTTGTGATTAGTAAATGTAAATGTAGTGAGGTTGTTTGGTTGTTTTTTTTTGTTTTGTTTTTGCATGTGTTTGTGTTTGGTGTGCATGAATATGTGTATGCATATGTGCAGGTGTGTCTGTGTCCACATGCATGTGGAGGCCCAAACTTGACATTGGGTATTTTCCTTGATTATTCTCTACTTGTTTTGTTGAGACAAGCCTTTTGCTGAACCTGGGGCTAGCTGATTCTGGCTAGTCTAACTAGCTAGCTTGCCCCAGGAATCCTGTCTCTGCCTCCTGAGTGCTGGAATTACAGGCAGCCATCACATTTGCCTGATTTTTCTGTGGGTTCTAGGGGTCCGAGCTCTGGTCTCCATGCTTTATGCACTAAGGCACCTCCTTAGCTCTGAAAGGTAATTTTCATAAAATGGGTTTCCTGTACCTGAAGTAGTGTAGCATACTGAGGGTTAGCATAATAGTTCAAATAGTACACAAAATGGAAATTACCTTTTCAGTGTAATTGGAGTTTCTAAATTTTACTTTTATTTTATTTGTATGGATGTTTGTCTACACAATCTGTTTCAAATGCATGCAGTGTCCTTGGAAGCCACAAGAGGGCATCCAATTCCCTGACAAGTTAGAGGAGTTGTGAGTCACTATGTTCCAGCTTAGAATTGAGCGAGTGCTCTTAATTGCTGAGCCATCTCTCCATCCTCCAAGTATTTTGTTGGGTTTTGTTTTGTTTTGAATACATTAAAATAAGATGGGTAAGTCAGAAATTTCAGCACTTTTAAGCGTAATTGACAATATATTACAGAACATGAAATAGTTAGCTTCTGCAGTCATCTCAACCAAAGCATTCTCATTTCCTTAAAAAATAAACAAACCTGGATAATTGTGTTATCCAGGGCAATACAGGCTTTTAATTTTAATTAAAATTTTTTTAATTATGAGTAATTTGTGTGTGTGTGTGTGTGTGTGTGTGTGTGCATGTGTGTGTGTGTGTGTGTGTGTGTGTGCATGTGTGTGCACATGTATCATGAAATTTTTAAATGCTGGGCTGGAGAGATGGCTCAGAGGTTGAGAGCACTGGCTGCTCTTCCAGAGGTCCTGTGTTCAACTCCCAGCAACCACATGGTGGCTCACAACTATCTGTAATGAGATCTGGTGCCCTCCTCTGGCCTGCAGGCATACATGTAGGCAGAACACTGTATACATAATAAATAAATAAATCTTTAAAAAAAATTTTTAAATGCTTTTTATACTTTGAGAAATTGTATTAATAACATTTTATGGAGGAATTTAATGTCTTTGTTTTCATTAATTCTAGAAATTTTTCTTGCTTCCCTTATTTTTTGCTTCTCAATCTTACAGATTTCTTTTTTTTTTCTCTCCAAGGACCACAAACTGTTTTCTGTTTCTAGTACTCCCACCATGTCACGCTCGAGCTCTATAAGTGGAGTAGATATGGCAGGGCTCCAGACATCTCTCCTGTCTCAGGTAATGGCTTGTCTCCTACATGTGCTTAGCTCTTACCTTGAGTAAGGGGACATGCAGTGTCAGTTGGCTGTCTCCATCACCTTGTTGGGGAAATTCGTCAGAATGTGGGGATAATTGAAGTAAAGAAATACAGATGATTTTCTGCTTTTGAGAAACTCAGACATTTGAATTGACAAGATCTTTGTTTGAACTCGAAAGCAGAACATAACATGATAATCGTCTGTGTTCTTTAACTGAACAGGATGAGTCTCATGACCACTCATTTGGACCAATGTCTGCATCAGCCAGTGGAAGCAATCTTTATGAAGCTGTAAGGCTGGGAGCAGGATCGAGCATTATTGAAAATCTACAGTCTCAGCTAAAGCTGAGGGAAGGAGAAGTTAGTCATTTACAGGTACCGGAAACAATGAGATGTGCTGTAGAAGCCTATGAGATAGTGGGGTCCACTTGAGTTCTGAGCACATTGGAAAATAAGATGAATGGGTGACATAGGAAACCAGTGTATCACATACAGCAATGATATAAGTGGGAACAAAATGAGCCTCCTGACTGACTGCCAGAGGTAGGTAGATTTATCTGCTCTGTCTTGGGAAATGCTAGGTGCCTTGTGCTGTGGCCTGCCTAGAAAGGACCTGTGTAGCACGAATCTTAAAAGGGTCTTATTAATAAAAACAAACCTTGAGCCAGGTACTGGAGTCAACGCTGGAAGATCAGAGAAGTAGAACAAGCCACAGCCACCTCGCCTTGCCAACTCCTCAGCTGATCCTGTTTCTTCAGACTGGAAGCCTCTGAGTCCACATCCAGAATGAATCTCAGTTGAACTGCTACTCAGAGCCTAAAAGCTTAACCAGGCCTAGTTCCTGGTTTTCATGCCTTTTATACCTTTCTGCTTTCTGCCATCATTTCCTGGGATTAAAGGTGTGAGTCACCATGCCTGGCTGTTTCCAGTGTAGCCTTGAACTCACAGAGATCTGAATAGATCTCTGCCTCCCAAGTGATAGGATAAAAAGTGTGTGTGCCACCATTTTCTGGCCTCTGTATCTAGTGGCTGTTCTGTTCTCTGACCCCAGATAAGTTTATTAGGGTGCACAATATTTTGGGGAACACAATATCACCACAGACCTGGGGACATCTAATCAGGGATAGCCCATTCCTTCCCAGCATCTTTTCTCATCAAGAAAAAAAGGAAGTGCTGAACCAGCATGCTTGCTTTATTTTTCCCATAAATGCCACAGGAAAAGTCTCTCCTTCCCCACAAGGAATGAGTGAAATGAAAGAGACCTGCACATAGATGAGACAGCACAAATAGGAGGGGGCTGTAAGGACTATTGCTGTAAGAATTAGTAAAGTACTTTTCTAGTTTTTGATGTTAAATTTATACACTCAAAATGAATACCTACCTCTTCCAATTCCCATTTGAACAATTGTGAAGTGGGTTGATGTGTATATTGAGAGTCCTGCTTAGTTTCTCGGGTAGTAGTGAAAGCTTTAGCAATATGACTTATGTAGTTGGGAGGGACAACATTGAAGTATGTTCTCATTGCTCTGGCTTTTTCCAGTAACTTAGAATAATGGAAAAGTGTGTTGTTTTCTTAGATTAGAGAAAAACGTGGTTGCATTTTTCAGACAGATCACTGTATTTTCTTGACTTCTTTCTTTCTTGCATAGTGAACCCTATAAATAAATAACTTACGAAGAAAGTTTGGGCCCCTTTGCCCCCACTGCTCAGCGTTATATGTTGACATGTTTCTCTTCAAAAATGACACACTAAATATTTTTATGTTAGTGAGAGCATTAAACAAGATATGTTTTTATTGAAACCATTTTATGATTTTGTTTCTCAGTTAGAAATTAGCAATCTAGAAAAAACTCGATCCATAATGTCTGAAGAGTTAGTTAAATTAACAAATCAGAATGATGAACTGGAGGAGAAAGTGAAAGAGATCCCCAGGCTTCGAGTTCAGCTGAGAGTAAGTATTCTTCACTTCAGCACACATCGAAGATGTTTTCACCCAGTTACTAAATGCCAAGTTTTTAGTTTACATCAGAGGCATGTGTGTGACTTAGTAATTTCTTTGAAAATTAAGGAGTCAGTAGTTGAGTAAAGAATGTTAAAGATGAATCTGCTGCTTGTGTCATTGCATAGCTAATGTATTTTCACAAAACGTTTAGTACTAATCATAGAAAATGAGATTTTCTTTGGCCAGTACTTATTAAACTAAGCATGTACATTGCATGCTTTGTAGTATTTGACTCAGTGTTTGTTTCATCACCTTATTGTGACATAACTCAATGTTTGGGCAGACTAGTCTTGTGTGATCAATGCCAAGCAGTAATTACACCAAATCTGTCACGAAGACAGAAATCTTATCAAGGATACTTAAATTCATAGGGAGGAGACTGATTAAGTCATGTTTGGAGAGAATTATAGATTTAGTGGAGAAATAGAGGTGGTGTGTGTGGCGTATGTGCATGTGTGTGTGCTGGAACGTGTACCAGGAGACCATGAGGATAAGTGGGTGTCCTGCTCTGTCACTCTCCACCCTCCTGTTCCCTTCAAACAGGAATCACATTGAGCCTGGAGCCACCGGCCCCAGTGAGCCTCCTCTCAGTTTTGGGGTTATAGGTCATGTGACTTTTTGTGTGAATGTTGGGGGTTAGAAGTGAGGTGCTCATGCTTGCTCAGCAAGTGCTCTTACCCACTGAACCCTCTATTGAGGTTTCCAAAGAAGTTCCTCTTTTTGCTCTGTATTCCTAGATAGACTGGGTATTAGTTTAATTTTTTAAAAGGTAAGTTTATTCTTTTTAAAATTAATATTTTTCAACTTGTGATGTTTTTCTATTGACTTGCAACTACTATAGATATTTGTATGGTCATTAAAAGATTATAAACAAATATTTTTTAGGATTTGGATCAAAGATATAACACTATTCTGCAGATGTATGGAGAAAAGGCAGAAGAAGCAGAGGAACTTCGCCTGGATCTTGAAGATGTAAAAAATATGTACAAAACTCAAATAGATGAACTTCTAAGACAAAGGCTCAGTTAACTTGTGAAATTTGTATTCCCATCAAACTGAATGTAAACACTTAATATATAAATCCAGACTTCCAATAAATTCTTTTATAGAGTTAGAAAATGGGATTTGTTGTAGAGTGTAAAAAAAACTTTTTTAAAAATTCTTTTATAGTATGTAGTTATATTTACAGTTAAATTATTTTGTGCAATATTTGAATTTTATTTTTGAAACTATTCTTTAAAAATTTTTAAAGCATTTTTTTTTATGCTTTGAACAGCACAGAGAATTATTACTTTATCCAGATAGCAGTACAGTTAGGAAAGGAGATTGCTGTTTTCATATTATTGTGGATATATAATTAATTGTATTGTATCTATAATTTATATGTATTTGTACATATTGAGAGACTTACAGAGTAATATTAACATTGAAACTTTGAAATCTTTCACACTGAAATCTTCGACATATTTCTTGAAAGTGTTTTAAGCATTCAAGTGTAAAGGTTATTAGGCCTGTGACTAAATTATAAACTTAAGACTTCCCTTTAAAAGCAGAGGTCACACTGACATGTCTAAAATATAAAGAGAAATTTAAGCTTAAAAAATATTTCTGTTTTGAAAATTTATTCCATGTGGCTTCCACAATGAAGTGTGAACAAGTGCAGACCCTTTTATTACTTTTTATTACTTATCCAAAGAAAGCTTATAAATATTTAATATTAGTTAGACATAATTGGATAGTGGGAAATTTTGCTTGCAATAAATTTTGACATAGCATCAGTAGCAGGTAATTTTGAAGTATTTTACTACACTGTGAAACAAATCTAACATAATAAAATCACTGGCAAAATTTACTCTTAAAAATTAGTCAATTTACTTTTTAAAAACTACTTGTTTAGTTTTATACAGTTGTATTTGGGGACATTAAAAATGAATGTTTTAAGATAATCGCCATAGCAAAATAAAAGTTATAGGAGTACATTTAAATTGGAGATTTTATAATTTTGTATAGTTTAACTTTTTTTTCTTGAAATTTCAACAAGCAAAAAATAACAAAAAGTATAATAGAATAGTTTTAGAACATAGTTATGCACTCTTCTAAGAGTTGCTTTGTTTAAAAGTTAATTGGATTGTGTTTTAGACCTGTAAAATATTTTGGTTTTATTACTGAAAATTATTTAAATGCTTTTATCATAGCCCCTCTTTATCTATTCTTTTGGTTTTTGTGGTTCTAGCTAAGGTAAAAAATAATCCCAAAATACATGGAAATCCCAGAAAGAGTTTCTAAGTGCGAAGGTGTATGCTGTTCAGAGTAGCCTGCTGAAATCTCACTGGTTGACTGCATTTGTCCAGTACATGCACACCCTCTTGTTAATCATTGAGCCATGTCGGCCACTGGGTCTACTTTCAAAGTGTGGCAGGGCTTGTGTTCAGGTAACCCGTTTGTTCTTTAATGGCCCTCCAGTGAAGAAGATGTCAGAGGTCAGCCAGAAGTGCTTCCCATCAGCAGAACGTTGGCTATCTTGCTGGAGGTTGGTATCTTCCACTGCTTCAGGCATTCAGTGAGGGTCTGAAGTTATCCTCCCCACAATGAGAAGATAGGATTTCAAATAAAAACTCTAAGTTTTAGTTACATTTTAAATAGTACTTCAGAATACAGCTGTGAGTAGCCATCTTGCAGAATGGAGAATTTTGGGGGGTGATTCAAGTGACCTTGGTTTTGGTCCTTGTGTTCCATACAGTGTTTCTGTCATTGGGTCTCTCTGATTTGTAGCATGAGTAAATGTCCTTTTGGTGAAAGTCACAGTCGTAAAATTAAGTTTCTGTATTTTAGTGGTGGGAAACCGCTTATTTTTTCCAGCTTTAAAATGTTTAAGCTGGGTGGTGGTGGCATATGCCTTTGATCCCAGCTCTTGAGGGGCAGAGGCAGGTGGATCTCTGAGTTCGAGGCCAGCCCAGTCGCAGATTGAGTTTCAGGATAGCTTGGGCTACACAGACCCTGTCTCCAAAAAAACAAACAACAACAAAAAACAGCAACAACAAAAAAAATCAACTTTTAACATTCAGGGGCAGGACAAGTCTGACAGTAATAAAAATGTAGAGTTTGAAGAGACAGGAAACCTCAATTTCACAATTCTTAGCAAGCATTTGAAACTGGTAGTTTGGGAAATATAAAATACTTCTTAAACCAATAGTTTAAAAAGTGGCAGAGAAAAGATTTTGAAATTAAATTTTTCTGTATTAAACTCTAAATGTTACAATATCAACATTAAATATTTTTCTTGGTTCTTATTAATAAAATTAGCTACACTTAAAATCCTAAAGTGTTTTCAACTTATTTACTTATCAAAGGACACACAACCATTTATATCTGTCACATGGTCTGCTACATGTACAAGTTCATAGCTGATGTTCAAACTGTTTATTTTGACTAGTGTATAGTTAGACCTTTCAATACATTGCAAGTTGGTAAGGGGTACTGAATAAATTTCTTATAAATAATCCAGTAGTTAGCAGAACACTTATTAAACATTGGTTGCTCTTTCATTAAATTTGCTTATATATCATTGAAAATTCTCTACTCATATGCTAGTAGAATATTCTAGTGCATAAAATAGTTTGGAATTAAATGCTTCCATTCCTGAGAAACCAAGAAGATACTTGGAAATAAGAGTGCCTCTGGTAGGCTGGGTGGAGGCTGCTGCTGCTGCTGTTGCTGCAGCTGGGCCTCTCTTGAGAGCACTGTAGAGCATTTAGCATGTAGAATGTACCAAATACATGGCAGTGCAATTCAAAATATTCTAAGTATGAATGATTTCTGACTTAGAGGAATTTGAGTTTTTACAGTTAAGTAAATGAAAAGAATATTCAGGAAGTATTTCCCCCATCCCTCAATTATTTAATTAATTGAAAGTTATTTGAGTGCTTACTAAAACACCTGATTTGTAGTATTTAAAAGAAAGCCCCCAGATTAAAGAATGAGTGTAAATGTCTTATTTTCCTACTGTTTGTTTAGTATTATATACATGTATGTTCTAGGGGATCACTTCTCATTTTCACTACAAAAAAGCTGATCCAATTTTTCTTATCTTTGGTCAGTTTGAAACTTAAAGAAATAGCTACATATTTTGTAAAGGACTAAAAATATCATTTAAATATAAACCTATAAATTATTTTAATTCCAAATGAAAGGTAATATAAGTAAGCATGGATCTGATTTAAATAAAGATTTGAAAGTCTGCTAATGTATTTCATTTTCATATAATTCAGAGCGGTGTTTCTTTGTACTAGACCTGAGTGGTGGGATGGGCAGCGGTAGAGCTACATTGTGACTATTTCAGCTTGGTGGATTGCACAGCTCCAGTACTGTCACTGAATCTCCCCTTCACTGAGAACAGACAGGTTCTTTTTTGTTTTTAATTCTTCCAGTCTTTCGAAGTTGTTTGAGGTGGTTCTTTTGTGTTTCATGCAGCAACTGGAGAGAATTCTGGTCCATTTCAGTTTTCAAGGAGTGCTGCATACTTTTTAAATTTGTTTTATCATCCAACTGTCTGCATTGTTCCAAAATCACTCGTCCTCGTATGCCAATATTCTTTCCTTTTAGTAAACATTTGAAATATTCTCTCATCTATGAAGTAGTACGTGTGTGTGTGTGTGTGTGTGTGTGTGTGTGTGTGTGTGTGTGTGTGTGTGTGTGTGTGTTTGCGCGTGTGCGCGCGCGCCCCTCTCAGGTAAGTGACAGTATTCTCTTCCATGAAGTGATGAGTAGTGTACAGACACATGAATTTCTCTTTGCACTTGCTTGGTTCTACACTTGATTCTCCTTTCATCATGCAGCAAGTACACTCAGCCATCTCTGGTCCATGAACTAACACTGGAACTGAGCTAAAATAATCTTACTATTTTATTATCTGGGTTTTTTTTTGTTTTGGTTTGTTTGGGTTTTTTTTTTTTTTTTTTGGTTTTTTGAGACAGGGTTTCTCTGTGTAGCTTTGCACCTGTCCTGGAACTCTCTCTGTAGACCAGGCTGGCCTTGAACTCACAGAGATCCGCCTGGCTCTGCTGGGATTAAAGGCATGCGCCACCACCGCCCGGCTTTTTTGTTTTTTTTAATGGTAACTACTAATAGCACAGCTAGCTTAGTCACACAGTTTTCTGTTAGTGGCATTTGAGTTTATGTTAATATCAGTTTGAAGAGAGCCAAAAATTAAAATTTTATGATATATTTTGAGAAAATTGGGAATGGCTATTCCAGTAATACAGAACTCTGTCTCACTTTTAAAATCCCATAGCTCGTTTCCTACATATCTTAGTGACTGCTCAATATATTGGTATCTAAAAGAGTATCATGTAGATGGCATACAGTTTGATTAGTTTTTCTTTGCAATTGGACTAATCTGTGTATATAGAAACCTTCCACCTCCTGCACATATGTGTTTTTAATTGTATATTATTGCATTTCAAAATAAGCTCATTTCAAGTCGGTTTAAAATGTCTACACTGTTCTGCATTGACAGGAAAGTTGCATTTCCTGATACAACAAAAATAGGTTGGTGGCAAATCAGCTGAAAACATTTTTAAAGTCACTGCTGTGGTAAAATCCACAAGGCCCCTGGTTCAGTTGCCTTTACCAAAGCAAGTTAAAATCATGGGTTTCCTAGTGTGAGCTAGAGCACTGATTGAGTTCAAGACAGCACCCACATGGCAGCCCTTGAATCAGAATTTAATGGTTGCCTCTAGCATGCTCCAGAAGGCATGCTGGAGCTGCAAGGTGCCAAGAACAGAAAAGAGTGGGAGATGCACATGCAAATAACACATAACAAGCAATCAGAATAGAAGTAATCGTGAAATAGCAAACACACACACACACACACACACACACACACACACACACACACCCCAGTAGCCCATGAACTCAGGCAGCTCATGAACAGGTAAAACTCCGTGAAATCTACAGTATCTTCACTATCCACCAGAAAGAGTGTGTCACCACTACATTCAGTCTCATTTGAAAATCAGGGCAACTTCTGCTCAGAATGAAAAAGTAAAATTTCAGCTCTAGGTGACATGTCCCATGATCCACCGGCTCACTCTCCAGTGCTGATGGCCTGCAAGCGCCTGGAACAGCCGCTAAGGACTTGTAGCCAGGTGTCCCGCATTCGGAGAGATGCAGGCGGCTGTCCTACGTTTGGAGAGGTGGAGATGGGTGTCCTGCGTCCGGCGGGGGCGGGGAATGTAGACGGGGTGTCCCGCGTCCGGGGTGGATTCAGAAGAATGTCCTGCGTGGGTTAGGCTGCGGGTCCTAGGCTGCTCGGTAGCCTTGGCTGATGGGTGGCCAACAGTGCCCTCCAGACAATCGGGCCGCTGGGTGTAGCCCAGGTCACTCGGTTCCGCCCTGGAGCTCCAGGCCAAGGTGTCGCGGCTGCTCCCGGGCGCCCCCTGGCCCGGCTTGGGCGCCCGAGGTTTCCGGTGCACGGCCGCCGGCGGTGACGCCTTGCTGCTCGGGAGCAGCCGCCGCCGCTTCTCCACTAACCAGCTGCAGGTGGGCCCCGCGCCGTTCTTGCCTGCTCCCCACCCGCGTCTGCACCCCTGTGGGCTCACAGCCGGATGCTGGGGCCTCGATCCGGGTCCGCGGCCTTCAGCTCGTCCCCCGGAGCCTGCTGGTGGCCCCGGGCAAGGGCGATGCCTGGCCAGGCCTGTCCTGTTGCCCAGATCCCCAAGCTGGGGCGGAGTCACTCTCCAGATCTTCTCCGCACACCTGGATTCCGAGCGCCTGCCGGGACAGCAGCCCGAGCTAGGACTGGCTGCTGCGGGGCACGAGAGACTGACCCCTCCACTCCAGGGAGTTCTTTCCGAAGACAGCAAGGGGGATCGCCACCTCGGCGCCTCAGGCAGCCAAGCCCTGTCTCAGCGCTCTGCTCACCTGCCTTCGGACTTTAGTCTTTTGAGTCCTAGATGCACTTAACTTTTCATCTGTCCACTGCCGGCTCTGTTGCAGAGCATTGCCCAAAGCCACTCACGTGGTCGTCCCTGGTGACCCCCGGACTCATCTTTTACGGCGTTCAGATTTTTACCTTTTTCCTCCTCCTCTTTTAGGCCTGTGGAAATCCAATCAAGGCATACACGGGTGGAGTGTGCTTGACCGTTTTGTGCAAAAGGGCGCAGTAGCCTAACCTACTAAAGCTTCCATTTGCTGGAACTGGGCATCCACCCATCTCTGCCAACTCTTGGGAGAAGACTCAACTCCAGGAAGGCTTTCTGCCAGGCCCTGAGGTTGTACTTTCATGCCCCACAGCCACCATCAGCCAGCGTATGCAAGTGGGTACGTGCCCTACCTTGCAAAAGCCAACTGTCTGATCTGCCTCTTCAGATTTTCCCCGTGGCCAAGGGTTGCCTTTCTCCATGAATGGCGGCTGAGTTTAGTTATCCCGTAGAACTCATTGCTGAGCAGTGGATTTGGATAACCAAAATTCAGGACTTAGTCATAGCCGTGACTTTATGAGCAAAAGGGTGAGTCCAAGGACTGAGTGGCCTGCTGTGATCCTGGGGTTGGCATTGGCCCACGCAGCCCTGGGAATCAGAAAGCAGGATTACTGCAGTGAGAACTGGGAACAGACTGATCTTAGGAATGTTTTCTGTGCTAACTATCCACTTGTTCTGCACTGAGTGATATCCGTGTGGAATGGGCTACCTTCTCTGCTCACCACTAGCATCTGTCTGTTCTGTGGGTTACTGAGTCCACTGCCCCAGTGCCTGTGACTTTACTTTGAGAGATTTGGTATTCATTCAATAAGGAAGATCAAGCATACTGAAACCATGGCCTCTGGCTAGGGTTTTTCTGGTTAAAGTATTTTCTCTCTTGGTAGTTCCTTTATATTAAAATAGTAGCTGAATAAGGTATGCTTTTAAGGTAATGTGCTTTATTTCTTTCAGGTTTTAAGCTATTCAGGACATCAACAGCTTCTGGGTGATTCCAAGGATTAAAGAGTTAAGTATTTTCATTACTAAATAATTATTATTTCTATCAAAATGCATTTATAAATTTCATGAAACCTAATAACTCGCTGTTAGTTCAAAGTTCCAACTAAAAATTCTAATTTGTTCTTACAAGGGATAACAACATACTCTTCAAGACTCCCAAAGTAAGAAACCCCCTTAGTTAATTGCTCAAGGCGGCAAAGGACTTGTTCCCAGAATCAACTTGGTTCTGACTTGATGACCCCAGAGCCCTCGAACTTGAACAGAGCAGCCTGTGTATAATGGTCAGCAGAGGTTGATTTGAAAGCTGTTGTGCTTACATCCTTGTAAAGGCCAGACTTTACTGCGGAACACCCAGGGTGTGCTCAGTTAGCTTGTAGAAGAGACACTTAGGGAAAACAGAAGCCTTGCTGCCAGTAAAAGGGGCGGAATGGTGTGAGTGTGTCAGGGATATATAGGAGAAACTCAAGAGATGTATCCTTTCCTGGGTAGGGTAGGTGGGCAGAAATCCAGTGAATTCTTGACCATTGTCGTTTTTCACAATGTTAATGCTTTGTTCAGACCTGTATAGAGAGATTTAAATCAATTCTTTCCTCGTGAAATCTGATAATGGTTAGTTTGTAAGAGAAAATGGGGGGGGGGCAAACCTTACTGTATGCCTAATAAATGTGAGGCTTGGAGAGGCGCATCTTGCTATCTGCAAGGTCACAGCCATCAGCCATCTGTGGTCATCTTTCCTGTGCACCCAATGGGATGTGAGGTAGGGAGGCCGATGTCTGTATCCACTGTTTACTAATGTATACAGATGCAAATTTCTTTCTTTCTTCCTTTCTTTCTTTCTTTCTTTCTTTCTTTCTTTCTTTCTTTCTTCCTTCCTTCCTTCCTTCCTTCCTTCCTTCCTTCCTTCCTTTCTTTCTTTCTTTCTTTCTTTCTTTCTTTCTTTCTTTCTTTCTTTCTTTCTTTCTTTTTTTACAAGATGACAGCATTTTGGAACCATCACTGGGCCTGAAGAGTTCTAGGGTCTCTCTAGATAATCAACTCTGAAACAGGCCAAGTTGGGGTGGGATATATTTTTCCACATTTGTGTATCTTGCTCCTAGCACAGTACTTGGCAAGTGCTCAGTAAATGTTTGGTGTACAAAGAAGCATGATTTGGTGACATAGTAAAGTATATAGTAATCATGCTTAGCCATTTGGTATTTGAAGAGGGTTTATATATTTACTGTGTGGAACTGGGGATTGAAGTCAAGGCCTCATGCATGCTAGGCAAGCACTCTACCACTGAGCTATATGCCCAACCCTAAAGAAGGATTTAAAAATTTTTAAACAAGGTACTATTTTAAATGTAGTCTTTGTGAGTTTCACACATGCATACAATGTATTTCAAACATATTCGCTCCCAACAGCCTCCCAACTTCATGTCCTAAAAGGTGATATCGACCTGGCTGGCTTTGAACTCATAGAGATCCTTCTGCCTCCGCCTGTGTTGGGATTAACTGTGTGTGTACCACCCACCACTCCTGTCTAAAGAGGCTTTCTTAGTCACGGCCGTCTGTGGCTGTCATCACCATTAGTGATGAGGTTTTCAATTGTATCTCTAGGTCTACAGGTTGCTATGTTAATGCTGCTTGTCTTTGGAGTATTGCTTCATGAAGTCCCACTGAGTGGCCAAGATGAGGATCATTCTGAGACTGACAGTGTGCCAGGCAAAGCCCTATATGACTACTACAGCCTCCGCCTCCCTGAGAAACACATCCCCTTCTTCTTGCATAATAACAGGCATATTGCCTCTGTCTGCAAGGAGGATTCCCATTGTCCATATAAGGTAGGTCTGACTTCTTCTCACTCATTTTCTCATGTTCAGCATGCTATTTTTAGGGTTTGGGTTTCTTTTTGTTTTTTGTTTTTTTTAAACTTACACCTTTATATTTGTAGGTTGATTTTTGAGGTTAGCATACAAAGCTAAATGTGTTTCATAATGGCATTTTCACGCATGTGTTTTCTCGAATTCATACCTTGCTCTCATTCATACAAGGATGCAATTTAGGATGGCTTGTTATTCTGTTTCATAACTCACAGCTAAAGCTGGGCTTTTAACATTTGCCATGAGTCAACCACTGTTTTCATTTTGTGTAATATTCCTAAGGGACGAAAATGAGCTTAAAACCATATCCCACTCACAAGAAGGGAATTCAGCATTAAAACCGTGGAGAAAAATAATGGGCAGCTAAAGCTATCTGCATATTCTGAAAAATGAAGCGCATGAGATTTCAGGAAGAAAAGAATATTTTGTCAACGTAAAGAATGTCACACCTCTCCTTTCGGCCCTTAGGAGGCTTCTTAGCACTTCATTTCAGTAGTCACACCTCAGCCTTAGCTCCAAACAAATAAGACTGTGTGAGTTTGGAAAGTGCTCAATCAGAGCCCATTAAGACATCTCCGGAGGCTTTGCAGATCAAAGTGGGGCATTGTAAGACACTTCCTTTCCCATGGTGCCGGCACAGGAAGCTCATGGAATCTGACCAGTGTGGCTCCTGGGTCTTGCAGAAGAGCCCTGGCCTCCGGGGCTGGAGAGCTCTGACCTTGTGCTGTTGCTAACGATCTTGATTGATGGGTGAAGTCGCTGAGCCATCCTTTTTACAGAATCTTTTAGTAACAGAAATTCCTGAGGATATGGTTTTTTGTTTTTGCTTTTTTTTTTTTTAACCCCCTTCTAGTGCTTGATTATAGAGTTTACTTTGTGAGAAAGACAGAAGATAGTCCCTTAAGGTACCTCAGGAAATCCTAATTCATGTTGTCTGTGGTAGTCTAACTAGAGCCTGGGCTTTGGCTATAGAGCAGACATGGAGGAGTGAGTAAGGGCGATGGTGGAGACTCTCGAGCCTGCTCATCCCAGAATATTGTAAAATGTAAATATGGAAGAGAGTCTCCTCTAAGCATCGGAAGCTGGGAGACAATTCTAAAGGTACACATTTTATGTTCTAGAAACATCTAGAAAATCTAAACTACTGCTGGGGTTATGAGAAATCCTGCAAACCAGAGTTTAGATTTGGCTACCCTGTGTGCAGCTATGTCGACATGGGATGGTAAGTCTCCCCATGGAACCCCTCCTCCCGTCTGCGGTTGTGCTCTTCGGTGGTGTTGAGTCTCAGCTAGACTCTTTGGTACATAGTAACTCCTGAAGATGTTGATTTACTTATCCAGGTCATGAGTTCAATCCATCTCACTGTTATTTCTTCTATCCGAGGGAGAAAGTACATTGACTATAGAACTCCCCCACCTCGTATATGCTAAAAAGATAAATAGGAAGTTCCTTATAGATTCTTTTTTTTTTTTTTTTTTTTTGGTGTTTCGAGACACGGTTTCTCTGTGTAGCTTTGCGCCTTTCCTGGAACTCGCTTTGGAGACCAGGCTGTTCGAACTCACAGAGATCCACCTGCCTCTGCCTCCCGAGTGCTGGGATTAAAGGCGTGTGCCACCACCACCCAGTTCTTATAGATTCTTAAAGACTAGCTATTTATGCTCAAGGGGAAGTCAAATATAATTAGTAAGTCTAAGTGCATGTCTTTGTTGGGCAAAGACAACATGGTAAAGAGTACTTTATTTTCTTCAGTTCCAGATGACCCTAACTTCATAGATTTCTGTTGTGCCTTTTAATATAAAGGAATAGTCTGTGAATTGTGAATAATTTTTTTGTATCATTATGTACATAGTGATAATTTTTGGGGGGAACTGTGATGGCATGCTTTAAAAAAATAAGGTACAAATAGACTTCCAGCAACTCAACTGATAGAAAGAAAAACCAAGGCCAGAAAAAAGAAGGTAGGTGGAAAGATGACTCAGCAGTTTGTTGCTATTTGCAGAGGTCCTGGGTTCAGTTCCTAGCACCCACATGGTGTTCACAGCTACCCATAACTCCAGTTTCAGAGAAGTTGATGCCTTCTTCTGTAGGCACCAGGCATGCACATGAGGGCACACATACATACATACAGGCAAAATACTAATACACATAAAATAAAGCTTAAACAAAAAAGGAAAATCAAGCCCTAAGATCTCTTTCTTTGCAAATAGGACAGACACTCTGGAGTCGGCTGCGGACATGTTCTGGAAGCAAGCTGACTTTGGATATGCCCGGGAGCGGCTGGAGGAGATACATGTGCTCTGTCAGCCAGAGAGAACTGTGAGTGTCCAGCTGCTTAAGCTTGCTTGGTGGAACCAATCTTACTTGTTTTGTTGTATGGATTGTAATATAAAAACAAGATGGTCCAATCGTACATCTCTGTGTTGCCCAGGCTGGCTCCAGACCCATGGTCTTTCTGGTTCATCCTTGGTACTAGACTTACAGGTGGAAACTCGGGGTGGAGTTGGGAGTTGTTACAGTCAAAGCCTGGGCTCTTTGTTGTTGTTTTTGAGCCAGGGTTTCTCTGTGTAGCTTTGCACCTTTCCTGGAACTCACTCTGTAGCTCAGGCGGGCCTCAAACTCACAGAGATCAGCCTGGCTCTGCCTCCCGAGTGGATGGGATTAAAGATGTGTGCCACCACCCAGCCAGGCCCTGGACTCTTAACAGCCCTGCCAAGCTAGACTCATTGCACTTGTTGGCTATAGCACAAAAACACACAAGCACTAGTGAAAAGCAGAGAAGAAAGATTTATTCTGTGCGGTCACATTGGGATAGGAGAGGAATAAAGTGGTTTAGTGACTCGCAATATCACCTTCCACCGTACACACACACAGGTCATCCTACATGAACTTGGTTTAAGTACAGGGCTGTAGGTATGAGTCACAAAGCAGTCCCAGTAACAGTGTGCTCCTCACCCATTGTTGTATTGATCTCAGTCTTTCCTGAAGGGTGATCTGACAAGTTGTGAAAACTATGGGAAATTTCTTCCTAGGAGAAAATTACTGTATCCACCCCACTCTTTGCTTTCCCCCTCCCCCTTCCTTCCCCTCTCCCTCCCCTCTAGCCTCCTTCCCCCAGCCCCAGACTGGCACCAGGTTTCAGCCCTTTCCTTCTCAGGACATGGAATTCCTGAGGAAATTCCAATTCCTTGGGGACTATTGTTTCAATGATCTGAAGAGAATGGTCGTCTTCATTCCTGGAAGGGTGGCTATATTCAGTGTTTCCCAAATAGCTCATTTTGTTTCCTCTGAAAGGCCCACCCTCCTCTTCACATATATAACAGATAGTTATATTTTGAGGCAGTTAAAATAGTTTTAGATTTAGACCTCCCCTCAAAGAAGAATAGTTGGCAAATCTCATCTCTACAGATTATTTGTCAATTGTTTGGGATAAGTACTATGGCTGGACCATTACTGATCTGTATTTGTTTAGTCTTGTGTGTATTTCAATTTGACTGTCATAGTTATTCCAGCAGGATAGATAGACTGAGGCCTCTTTTCTAGAATGACAAACAGGGCCCTCAGAGAACCCCCCCCTCTCTCTCACCGTGTGTGTGTGTGTGTGTGTGTGTGTGTGTGTGTGTGTGTGTGTACACTTCTTATCAATCCATGTCACACTCCAGCACAGTGAAGACTTCCCCTCATAACCCTCCAAATCTCCATCACCTACTCCCATCCCATTATTAGCTGGGGTTGATTGATGATTGATTTATCTTTACACTTATTTATTTAGTGTGTGTGCTCATGAGATGTGGAGGTCAGCAGACATCTTACAGGAGTTGGTCTCTACTTCTGCCATGGCGATTTTCTCTTTCTTTCTCTAGGGAACGACTCAGGTCATCAGGCTTTGGCCACAAGCACCTCACCTTTACCCCTCACCATGCAAGAGTTAGGGTCTCAAGATGAACTTCTCAGGGATTCAAGCATTCCGTTCTTTGGGATCTTTTATTGACTAGATTCATGAACACTAAACAGGGCAAGCTTCAGGCCCCTCTTTGTCTGGAAATTTTAGGGAAACCAAATGACATTTGATCCCTAACTGAAGCCCAGAGCAGAAGTTCTTGGAGCACCCTCTCTTTCAGCGTGCACTAGTTTGGTGGAAGGAGAGATGGGCTGTGGCTGTTGAATCTGCATTTAGTTACAACAGCTCAGCCTTTCCTTGCTGTTGACACAGAGTCCCCAGAATTTATGGGATCATTTGCAGAAGTGCCTCACATTCAACTCGGTAACAGGCCTGTCCAGACTTGCGTTCGAATGCCTCTCACATGGGCGGCTTCCTTGTTTCCTTTGGCTCCTCCTTAGAAAAGGCTCTTTTCAGTACTTAGAGGTAGAAATAGTTCTGAGGGATTGGTCTTTTCTGGGGGGTGGGGGATGGACTGAAGTGAATCACATGTGTAGTTCTTGGCCTTAAAACTTGAGGGCTGATGAGACGGCTCTGTGGGTAAAGGTATCGCTTCCAAGCCTGACAGTCAGAGTTCAGTCCCTGCATCTGTATGGCAGAAGGAGAGAACGGGCTTCTGTAAGTTGTCCTCTTATCTCCACATGTGTACAGAGGCACGGGCACACACACATACATAAACAAATGTGATTTAAAAATTAAAAATAATTTTTTAATGAAGCAGCATGTAGTGACATTTGTCTCTGTTCCCAGGACTTGGGGACTGAAGCAGGAGGGAGATCCTGAGTCTAAGGCTAGCATGAGATATGTAGTGTATAGCTATATACACACACATATATATTATATATGCACACACACATATACATATCTGTGTACACATGTGAAGTGATAAACTAGAGCATTTGGGAAATCATCATAGTAAGATAAACATATGGAGACATGCAGAAGTACCCTTGACCAGTCTGGTAGCAGGAGATAGCAGCACGAAAGCCGTGGAGGACTCTCTCTGCAGTGGGGTCAGCACAGAAGCAGTGGAGGACTCCCTCTACAGTGTGCAGTGGGGCCAGCACGGAAGCAGTGGAGGGCTCCCTCTACAGTGTGCAGTGGGGCCAGCACGGAAGCAGTGGAGGACTTCCTCTGCAGTGGGGCCAGCATGGAAGCAGTGGAAGATTCCCTCTGCAGTGTGCAGTGGGGCCAGCACGGAAGCAGTGGAGGACTCCCTCTGCAGTGGGGTCAGCACAGAAGCAGTGGACTCTCTCTGCAGTGGGGTCAGCACAGAAGCAGTGGACTCTCTCTGCAGTGGAGTCAGCACAGAAGCACTGGAGGACTCCCTCTGCATTGGGGTCAGCACAGAAGCAGTGGAGGACTCTCTGCAGTGGGGCCAGCATGGAAGCTGTGGAGGACTCCCTCTGCAGTGTGCAGTGGGGCCAGCACAGAAGCAGTGGAGGACTCTCTCTGCAGTGGGGTCAGCACGGAAGCAGTGGAGGACTCCCTCTGCAGTGTGCAGTGGGGCCAGCACAGAAGCAGTGGAGGACTCCCTCTGCAGTGTGCAGTGGGGTCAGCACAGAAGCAGTGGACTCTCTCTGCAGTGGGGTCAGCACAGAAGCAGTGGAGGACTCCCTCTGCAGTGGGGTCAGCACGGAAGCAGTGGAGGACTCCCTCTGCACTATGCAGTGGGGCCAGCACAGAAGCAGTGGAGGGCTCCCTCTGCAGTGGGGTCATACACCACGCTGTCAGCATGGGCAGCACACTGAAGCCTCACAGTGCCATTCTTGTTCCCAGCTGACTGTTCTCCTCATCTCCATTGTATTCCAGAGTGACTCAAGTCTGCTTTGTTCCCGGTACCTTCAGTATTGCAGAGCTACTGGTCTGTACCTGGACTTAAGAAACATCAAGAGAAACCATGACAGGTACCTAACGTGCTGTGGCCACTATCAAAGCTGATGGTGTTCTGGAATACTCCCAGGTGCAGGGCTATGTCTTGGGTTTGTTTTGAGGTAAAATAGTTGAAGGGAATAGTTGAGGACTGGGTGACCCAGGCCCTTTACCTGACGATCACCCTGCTGACTTGGGTCCTGGGTGTACTGGGTTCCTTACAGTGGATATATAAAGAAAACTATGCAGCACATGCTTCTAAGTTACATTCCAAAGAGGGACTTGGGGATGTGGCTCTGTTGGTAGTATGCTTGCATACACCGGACATGGTGATACATGCTTCAGTCCCAGCATTCAGAAGGTGGAGGCAGGAGGGTCAAGAATTTCATTATTCCTTTTGGCTACACAGTGAGTTTAAGGTCACCCTGGGTTACAATGAGACCCTGTCTCAAAATAAAGTAAAATAAATCCAGTGGCTGGAGAGATGGCTGAGCTGTTAAAAGCACTGGCTGTTTTTGCAGAGGATCTGCGTTTGATTCCCAGCACCCATGTGGTGGTTCACATCACCTCTAACTCTAGTTCTGGGCATATGATGCCCTCTTTTGGCCTCCATGGGTACCAGACATGCACACAGACATACAAGCAGGCAAAATATCCATACATGTAAAATAAAAATAAATAATTTTTTTTACAAGAAACCTATTGAAAAATTTGTTAAGAAATTAGTTCCAACCCAGCAACTTGAGTCATGAGAATTTTTTCCAGCTCAGCTTTCTAAAAATTTTTTTTTTATTTTTTAATTTTTTTTTTATATTTACTAGATTCAAGGAAGATTTTCTTCAGGGTGGTGAAGTTGGTGGCCACTGTAAACTGGACAGTCATGCGTTGATGTTGGAAGGGCAGCGCAAAAGCCCTCTGCAGTCTTGGTAACATGATTCTGCTCTCTAAAAATAGGTCTCTGAAGGATTTGTGTTTATTTGGGCATTTTTAGATCTCGGAAGGCACTCTAAAATGGAAAAGGTTACCTAATTTGTACAGACATGAGCTTCTGAGGAATGGTGGGGGCAGATGAATCCTTCAGTTTAATTGGAACTGAATACTGGTTTATAAGATTTTAAAAAGCAGCGATAGAATTTGCTGTTTGTAAATGAAAGAGAAATTATTTGACATGAAATATTATGAAGTCACAGTTTCTCTATGTGATTTTGGGAAGCGCGTTGTAGGAAGCATACTACCCCTCCCCCAAGCCCAGAGTCTGGTTAATGACAAAGTGAGCCCACCCATGTAACTTCTGTTCAGCTTCAAAAGCAGGGCATTCTAAGCACTAGGCACTCCCACCTTCCTCTCTCTGAGGCCAGTTGCCGCCCCAACTTTTACCATAATTGATGAGATTTTGAACTTTCAAAGTTTTTATTTTGAAACCATGGACATCTAAACACAGTGCGGGAGTTCCCATTGTCCCATTGCTCCAGCTTCCTGGAATGATAATGTCTCATTAACCACAGCACAGTTACCAAAGCCAGGAAACTGTCATTGATTCGGTCTTATTAACCACACATATGTGGGCTTCTCCTGTGCTTACATGTGCACTTTTATTTTCCAAATGCGTACTTTAGAAAATTTATATCCCATGTCTAGGGACAAGTGACCACCACCCTCGTTAAGAGGCGGAATCCTCTGCTGTCCACAAAAGCTCATGCATTTCCCTCATGATCGTTTGGGCTACTCTTATGTAAAGTTAATTTCTCAGGTCATTCGTGCTGAGGAAAATATTAGGAATAATAATCCAATCTACCTTTGTATGGTAGTTGTCAGTTTGCTTGGAAATTTTTCTGGGGAATTAGCAGACTGTTACAAATAGATGCTTCTTCCATTCTGCAAGGCATTTTCATCCCTACTTCATTTTGATAACTGAGTCTATATTACAGGTCCTCAGGGTATAATTATATTATTTATTGTGGGGTAATGCATTATTCTAAGATATACTCTAGGGCATAGTTATATTTATTACTTACTGCTGTTACAAATCACCCTGAAATAAAGCAGATGACACTTAGGATTTCACCCCGTTCTGATGTCAGAGTGGGAGCAGCCCAGCAGGGCCTCATGAGGCCATGGTCAAGCTGTTGTAGGTGGGTCTATCGCCATCTCTAGGCCCAGCTAGGCCTCCAAACCTGACTTCCAAGCTCACCCAGGCTGTTCTTGGAGTCTGGGTTTCTGTCTGGCTATGGGCCAGAGGATTCAGTTTTCACTCTGTGGGTCTCTTGGTAGTGCTACTCACACACAGCATGGCGGCCAGCTTCCTCCAGAGCATATGTCTTCCTCAGAAGCTGCAGGGTTGCATAACCTAACTTCAGCAGTGACATGCTACTGTGTTCTGTTGCTTAGAAGTAAGCCATGGAGCTGTGACCATATTCGGAGGTTGGGGGGCATGAATTTCCATTTCTTTTCTTTATTATTCTTTTTAAAAATAATTTATTTAACTTGTTTATTTTATGTGCATTTGTATGAATTAATTAATTTATTTGATGTGCATTGGTATGAAGGTGTCAGATCTTCTGGAACTGGAGTTATAGACAGTTATGTGCTGCCATATGGTTGCTGGGAATTGAACCCAGGTCCTCTGGAAGAGCAGACAGCAATCTTAACCACTGAGCCATCTCTCCAGCCCTTCTTTCTTCTTAAAAAAAGATTTTTTTCCTGTTTTTTGTTTGTTTGTTTGTTTGTTTTCTTTTTTAAAAAATAATAACCCAGTATGACCTGGAACTTGTGGTCCTCCGGCCTCAGCTTCCCAAGTGCTGGGATTACAGGTACACCATATCATGTTTATCTCACTTCCACTTTTTGAAGGGAGAAGTACTAAGGAACTCTTGTGGCTGGGGAGGCAGCTTAGTGGGTTAAGTGCTTGCTGCTGAAGCATGAGAACCCGAGTTCTAATCCTCAGCACCCACATAAAACACCCAGGCACAGTGGTGCACATCTGTAACCTTGATGGCTTGGGAGAGAGACCCTGTCTAAAAACACTAAGGTGGAGAAGTCATCCTGGCATCAACCTCTGACCTCTATATGGTGCAGGGAGAGAGCTCATTTGCATACAAGGAAGGACAGGAAAAGGGGAGGGAGGAGAGACTCATGAACGGTTCCTAAACCACCGCCATGTTTTCCCATTGTGTTCTACGTGATTCTGTTTGATATATTTCACATGAGTTTCGATCTCACTAGAGGGCTGCTGGTGACCTTTAGTTAGCCTTAGACATTCCTATTCACATGCTGGTGTTTGTTATTTACTTGAATGAAAATTGTACCTGTGGCTTCCACAGATGTTTCTCAATCTTCAGGGAAGCTTTCTTGCCTTCTATCATCCTTCTGAGGCTCTAGATGGTCTTGTAATATGATCTTTCTCAGAATCCAAGGAGTCTACTGTGCAAGTTTCTAATATCTACACATCTTTTCCTTTAAGCCCCCAAATGACAGTACACCTTGTTCAATCTCTATTAATGCATCAGTCTTTTTCATTTTGTGGTGACTTCCCAATTGAACAGTCTTATGAGTTAGCTTGAATTTTGAAAGCATTTTTGTTCCTGTCTCAATATTAAAGTTAATATCAGAGTCTGTAATATCAGCAAATTCAGGGAGGTACTCCATAGGACTGCTTTATACTGGAAATAAAATCTGCCTCAAGGGCAGGTTTCAGGTTATGGTGTTGCAACAGGACATTTGGAAGAATCACTTTTAAATTATGTCACAATTCACAATTCCAGGTTTGCTGAACTACAAGGCTACACACAGCTCAATTTCAGGCCTATAGAAGATGCTAAATGTGACATCGTTGTTGAAAAACCAACATATTTTATGAAATTAGATGCAGGTGAGAAGTCACTTTGTATGTTACTTGGTGTATTGATTGGCACATCTACTTTTTTTAAGAAAAAGATTTGTTTTTATTTTATGTATGTGGCTATTTTGCCAGCATGTATCTGTGCTCCACATTCATGCAGTGCTGTGGAGGCCAGAAGAGGGCGTCAGGAACCAGAGTTTCCAATAGTTGTGAGCTACCATGTCGGTGCTAAGAACTGACCCAGGTCCTCAGGTGGAGTGGCCAGTGCTCTCAATCACCGTTCTGTCTCTTCAGCCCCACGTTTGTGGATATGCTTGTAGTGGTTTTCTGTGTATTTGTTGAAAGCAGTGTGATAAACACTGGTTCTTCCTCTTCTAACCTAGATGAACTGTTTCAACTTCCTGTTATCTTACACCTTTGGTATTCTAGAAGAAATCGTTACATTTATGTGAAATTATTCCATCAAAATCAAGGTGAAAGAAAGTGGCCCGAGTATACTTTTTGTAACAAAATTTACCTTGTCTGATTTCTCTAGTCACTTTCAATATATGTATGTTTCACTATACATACATATATGCACATATATATTTAGCAGCCATGGGTAAACTGTAAGTGAGAAAGAAATACCCATCCCTTCTCATGGCCTACTTTCTGTAACCAAATGAACTTAAAACTCTTTTGGAAAAAAAAAATCAGAATTACTTTCCCATCATGCCTTCAGTGCTACGTCTTGGCCTGCAAGCATAACTTCAGCTGTGGCGATTAGCGGCCCTGGAGAGGAGAGACCCAGCACATGTTATATTATCCCTCTCATTATGAGAGATGGAGATTACAGGGCTATGCCCTATCAAAATTCATGAGTGCCCCGGACTACAGTGAAATATAGAGAGCCCTCTGTCACGAATACTTGAGAATTACCATAATTTATTGATCATCATTTTAATGTGCCTTGCCATCTCAAGTCATAATTCTTATATTACAAAGTATTAGCCTAAGAAATCAGACAAGTTTAGCTTTTTGAAATAAAGGCAACTTTAAAATGCTTTGTTCAAGGTTCTGACTTGTTTTTTTTTTAATATGCAAATGAAAAAGTGGCAGAGGAAAGACCGTGATCTTCCTGTAAAAGAGTTGTGTGTGAAGCATGAAATTTATGCAGATCATATGCAATAAACTATGTATGCAGATTATGTGCAATAAAGTATGTAAAGTGGGAAAGAATGGGCCGAAATAGATGTGTGCCATTACTTTCCTGTATTTGTTACTCAGCCGCCTTTCCCTCTAGCTTACACCATCATCCAGTTTTCTTTTGCGTTCTAACTCTTACTTTTGGACAAGGAACACTGTAATGGAACTTACCCACCTCACTTCTCCAGCTTGCAGCCTGTGTTTACTTCCCCATTTTAAATCCTCGTGACACCAGGCACTGTCATGTGCATACTGCATGCCGGAGTAAATGTCAGGGGTTCCCTAAATGCTAAGGGGCAGCTATGGTAAGCTGTAGTGACCACCGAGGGAAAGGGGACATTCACTAACACCAGCTTTCCTTGTCAATTTGAAAACAGGCTCTTGGCTAAGATTTTTCTGAGTCACGAAATGATTCCTTCCATTCAGGGATGGCAAGATGGCTGAATGGGTAAAGGCACTTGCTGCCAAGTGTGACAACCTCACTCTGATCCCTGGAGCGCATATAGTGAAAGGGGAGAGCCAGCTCCTGCCAGCTGTCCAATGATTCTCCACACACTGTGGTGTATGCATGCACACACACATAAATAAATAAATGTAAAACTGTTCCCCTGAGGAAACTATTTCCACAGATTGGAGTGTCTACTCCTCTTACATCCCGGCAGGCACTCTGTGTTATAATTTACTGTGGGAATGAAGTCAGGGTATTTCATGGTTTCTGCCTTTGAGAATTACTGATTTTCATTCAAAGGTTGGTTTGAAAATGTGTATTTTATTTGTTATTTCATAGGAAGTCATCCCATTTATATTTGTACAATTTCCAGGCTGACTCCTAGGTCCAATATACCTAAATCAAAAGTGTACTTTTCTTTCTTTCTTTTCCCTTCTTTCTTCCTTCCTTCCTTCCTTCCTTTCTCTCTCTCTCTCTCTCTCTCTCTCTCTCTCTCTCTCTCTCTCCCTTTCTCTCTCCTCCTTCCTTCCTTTTGTTCTTTCCTTCTCCTCCTCCTCTTCCTCCTCCTTCTTCATTGTTTGTTTTCTGAGTCAGGGTTTCTCTGTGTAGCCTTGGCTGTCCGGAACTCACTCCATAGACCAGGCTGGCCTCGAACTCTGAGATCCACCTGGCTCTGCCTCTAGAGCTCTGGGATTAAAGACGTGTGCCACCCACATGACAGCTCTTGATGGTCTGTAACTCCAGTGTCCTCTTCTGGCCTTCAAGGGTACCAGGCATGCATGTGGTGCACAGACATACTTGCTGGCAAAACACCCATATACAAAAAACTTTTAAGAATAATAATATAAGAAGTGATCAAATAGGGAAAAACAGACAAGAATTAAAAACCACTGCAGTGGTAGTGGTTGTGATTATTGCCTGTACTTCTGTGTACAGGTGTCATTTGGTTGATTTAAAACAAGCAAAATGAACAATTGGAAGGAATGATTAGTCATCATGGCTGGACAGCTCCTCATGCTGCATTAAATAGACCTATGTCGTCCCCCACCCCCACCCCAGGAATGTAATGCTCTCTTATGACTTGATGTGTAGGAGAAAATGCATTCCTGATTTCAAAATAATCGATTTTAAAAGTAAGATTTTGAACTCAATACTTCTTCAAGTTGACAAGTACCAGTGTCTAGCCCATATTTATGAGAAACATGTTTCCTCATTGATTTTTAGCTAGGAATTAAAAAATTTAAAAAAAACAACCTGTAAGCAGAGAGAATGGAAAAACAAATTGTTCTGCTGTGCATTATTCTCTTGTTTAACACGGCTTCCTCTTTCCCAACACTAGGTGTTAACATGTATCACCACTTCTGTGATTTTCTCAATCTCTACATTACTCAGCACGTTAACAATTCCTTCAGTACAGATGTGTACATCGTGATGTGGGACACCGTAAGTAAGCGCCTGCTCTCTCTCTCTCTCTCTCTCTCTCTCTCTCTCTCTCTCTCTCTCGGTTTGCACTGGCTCTGTCTTGCCTCTGACCTTGTGTGACCCTTCTAAGATGCCTGCCTACCCATCCATAGACTCACACATGTACAGACGTGTTCAAATGTGTTTCTGTGGGTCCCTTGACATATACATATGCACACTGGCAGGCACATATGGATGTGCAGTCCTTTGTTGCTGTTATTGTTTTGTTAGATTTTGATTTTATTCAAAGCAGGGTCTCATGTAGCCCAGGCTGCCCTTGAATTGACTATATAGCTGAGCAT